>NW_027526225.1:91853712-92296668 GCF_048455015.1 Haemaphysalis longicornis | reverse complement strand
TATGTGGCCTTTACCGCTGTTGTTTAACATAGTCGCTGCAGAAGAATTTCCTGTATAAATCTTCTTTTTTTCGTCTCAGTTCCACAAGCCTTCATCGTCAGATGCTGGCTCCTCAGAAGCAGACACCTCGTAAAGTAACATTCACCTAAACCAGCGTGAACGCACTTTGGACCGCTCTAAGAAAAACCATTCAGGAATTCTTAGATACTGAACGAAACAAGAGGGAATATGTTTCGACCAAGGACTCGTCTTTCAGTTCGCTCTAGCAAAATTGAAAACACCACACCACCTGTTTCACTCTTGCCAGTGCCATACGAAGTAAAGAAAGCTGAAGGCAAAACTCTCGGTTTGACCCCTTTGCGGTGTACGAGAGGACACAACACCTGTTCTGTGTTAGTCCACGTTTCAACTCGGCGCGAATGACAGCGCGAAGTTTACTACGACGAGAACTCTCAGCATGGAGGACTTTTTAGGCCACTGGAACAGCGAATACAGTGCGGTGCGGGGTCTTAAAGCTCTTGTGTGTTTTCTTAGAGACTTTGGACTCGACTACAGCCTGTGACTGCCTCTGTCGCTTTTTTTTAATGTGTGTGGGTGTGTCCGTGTGGTGGGTTTTCTTTCGTTTTTTCCCCCTTTTCTTATTTGTATTATTCATGTTAACATTTAACACTCATCCCATGTTGACCAACCATCTGAAGTAGCAAGCCCAGCATTATGCAGGGCTGACCTCTTCGGTCTCATTAAAAACTCTCTCTCTCTCTCTCTCTCTCTCTCTCTCTCTCTCTCTCCTCTCTCTCTCTCTCTCTCTCTCTCTCTCTCTCTCCTCTCTCTCTCTCTCTCTCTCTCTCTCTCTCTCTCTCCTCTCATCTCTCTCTCTCTCTCTCTCTCTCTCTCTCTCTCTCTCTCTCTCGCGCGCGCGCGCGCGCGCTCTCTCTCTCGCTTCGAAATAACATGGAACACGAAGTTCGTACGCTACTTTGCTTGAGCTTGAAATGGGGCTAGTTGGTTTCTTACTCGGAACATTGCTGGCGCTAGGCGGGACAAGGACGACGAATTACAAGGGACAAGGACGACGAGTGCGCTCCAGTTGTGTGTAATTCGTCGTCCTTGTCCCGCCTAGCGCCAGCAATGTTCCGACTACTTTGCTTCAATCAAAACATTGCCGCGGAGGAATAATGAATCTCCAATACCCGCCGCGGTGGCTCGTGGCTAAGGCGTTGTGCTCCTGAGCCCAAGGACGCGGGTTCGCACCCCCCGGCCCGGCGGCCACGTTTATGATGGAGGCGGGAAGCAAAAACGCCCGTGTGCCGATATTTTAGCTCACGTTAAAGATCCACTGTTGGTCAAATTATTCTGAAACCCTCTCCTACAGCGCAGCCTCATAAGCCACGCGCAGCTTCGGCGTGCTAAACCCCTTACCCAACCAGAAAAAAAAAAAAGCAGCGCGCTCATTGGAGAGAACGCGCGCGTATGCGCCGCCTAACGTCGTCATCGGCTGTGACTCCTCATAGAGTATTGCATGCATAATTTTGACGCAACAGGGAATTTTCTTGTAATAAAACTGCTTATAAGGCGGTTGGTCACCGGCAATTCTTACCTCCCAGCGTTTCAGTTGGTCATTAGGGGAGTTAACGAAAGCAACACACAGGTTTCAACTTAAGGGAAGCCAGAAACATTCTACGGTCCTGCTTCAAACCGGTAGTGTTCAACTGTAACCAAATCAGAAAAAAAAAAAATTTATTTTATGGGGGTCTGTTTTGAATAAATTCCAACAAAGTAACTGCGTTTTATTGGGCGTTCGAATAGAAACCCCACCTAGCGCGTAAAGAAGAAGAAGTGTGGCATTAGAAATTGTATTCTGGTTTGTACAGCGTTATAGGAAAGCTGGAAATCACAGATGTTGTTTTGCGCAAATTTGAGCGCTCACACCGTGCCCAATTCATTACTACTGCCAAGTATTTCTCCTATCTCGCTGCCGCATTTGCAACCTTCTTCCATTGAGATTTGCTGGTGGTGTTGATTTGGAACCCAGAAATGTCATTACCTTACCATCTTACTGCGTCTTGTAATAGCAACAGACCACCTAGAGTAAATCAAGGGAGCCTCGGCGCCGCCAGAACGTCACATTAGCCTGTGATATACGATTGTTGTTATCGTCTGCACGGTGAACGTGAGCGTAAAGTTACGGCTGCCGGCGCGATGCTCTTCACTGAAGGCGGAAGGCGTAACCTGAAAGAAGCCAAGGAACGAGAGATTACATGGGCTGTCGTAACGGCAGCGCACGTGTCGTCTATCATTTCTTCGTTCCACATCCCTGGCTCCTCCTTTTTATCTTTTTTCCTCGTTTCGCCCTCTTCAGTAATGGGCTTTATCTTTTGCAGAGCGTTCTGCATTCCGCTCTACTTCTCGTACTTGATAAGAATACAGCCGTCGTTGCGAGTTTGTCAGTGTCATTTAAACACGCCGCGTTCAAAATTACGCCAGCCTTCCTCGCTCTCCCAACAGATAACCAAAACACCACAAGTTTGCAAAATGCGATGGAACAAATTCAGAAATGGAGCAGTGGTAGCGAACCATGAACATTTAAAAAACCCATTCATTTGTTGTGACGAAAATCGGCTCTAAGGAAGCGAGACCAGCGAGAAAATAGGCGCTAAAATGTAAGGCAGACTAACACGAAAAAAAAATTCTGCAGAAAGTCAGACAATTATCTAGTAATGCGTAGCATGCTTATGCAGCTTGTCTTTACTGTCAGTTTTTTTACAGCCAATTTTTTGGTTTTTCTAAATCCTGTCCAACCAATTATCTCCATTTATGCCATTACAACGATTAGAAGCAAAAAAATCGCGAAACCTGAATTATTGTGCAAATGCAGAGCGTTGCACGGTTCGCTATTTTCTGTAATTATTCTATATTTTTCTCATTATTTTGTTTTGTTTATTTCGTTCGACCAATTATCTCTACGTACGCTGTTATAACGATTACAGGTGAAACTTTTGAGAAATATCCATAATTGTGGAAATGCCATGCGTTATACGTTTGCCATATTCCGCAATTTTTTCCGCAAGGGTCTATCTTGTCACCCCTTCTTTTTAATTTGTATGTTAATGACTTAGCTACTGTTGTTAAAACTTCGAAAATTTATAAATACGCTGATGATATCCTGCTGGTATCGGGCAACTCTGGTTATTCTCTCGCTCTCTCAAATCTTCAAGACGATGCCAGAAAGGTAGCGGATTGATTCGAAGCAAATTTAATAACAATCAACCCTGTAAAAAGTCGGCTAGTTTGTTTCCGAAATGGACAGAAAACAGTGCTGAACGACTGCTTCATTACAATACACTCATCAAATTGTGCATCTTGTTCCTGTGCCCGTATTTTCTGTGTCGAGTCTGTTAAATACCTAGGTGTACATTTTGATGGGGATCTTTCGTGGAACACACACATGACTCACATATGTAAAAAGCTCAGAACTACTGCCTGTATGCTGTACAGCTTAAAAGTGTTTCTCCCTTTCTCTGTTCGAAAAATACTAGCTCAAACTTTGGGTTATAGTAGTGCTCTTCGTTATGGCATGTGCTGTTTTTTCAACTGCTCCGCTACTTGGAAAAAGAGTGTTAACGGTATTTAAAAAAAACACAGCCAAGAGTGTTCTTTATAAGTCACACGTGCCGGATTCGGACAGTGTATTTAAGGCAAGCCGTTTACCGCCATTCGATACATCGTTTAAGCAAATCATCGTGCTAAAATATTTCTCGTGTACGGATTACCGAACTCCCAATGTTAAACCTATATCTTTGCGGCCCAAACCTCGATATATGACGCCAAGGGTCCGTACCTATTACGGAATGGCTGCGCGGCCATATTATGTTCCTGCTATCTTCAACGAATTGCCTGACGAAATGTTCTCTTCAACAACGCGGAACCACTTGCGTGCTGCTACGCTGGCATTAGAAGCATGCTGAAGTATGTATGTGCACGCGGTGATTGGTAGATATTTCTTTGTTCTCTAGTTGTTTTCTTGTGATGAGGCAAATGCCACCCGTGTTAGCTGAAACCCATGTTGATTTATTGTATCTTTGTTTCGTCTGTTTGTCTTCGTCTCTTCTGTTTGTCGGTTGTTGTTTGCTTTCCTTTTTATCTTTCCTTCCTTAATTTTTCGTCTTCTCTCTTTTTCTCTTCTTCTCTTTTTTTTTTGTTTGCTTGTCTTTATTTTTTTACCTTCCTATTCAGTTACCACTGTCAATGAGTGTTTTTTTTACAGAAGTGAAGGCCATTGCTGCCGGGCGACGCCGCACAAGCCCACCTGTTGGCTTCGGTGGCCCCATTTTGCTTCTGTATGTACTCCTTGATAATAAACAACGATTATTACTTACTTACTATAATCTTACGTATTTTTTAGTTTTTGGAAATTTCCTCCGATCAGTCATTTCCTTTCACGTTATTGTAAGGATTACACTTGGAACTTTCCCGAAATCTGCGTTATTGTGGAAATGCACGGCGTTACACGGTTCGCCATTTTCCGTAATTTTTTGTATTTTGCTTATTTTTTAGTTTTTGAAAATTTTGCCCTACCAATTCTCTTCATTTACGTTATTATAACGATTACATTTGGAACTTTCCCGAAATCTGCATTATTCCGGATATGCAGGGCTCGCCAGTTTCGCCAGTTTCTGTAAATATTTTATAAAGTACCCACACGGAGGTGAGAACCAATCCGTTCCCTGGCGAACACCCGTATGCCGTGACTGCACGTCCAGCGTTCTTGCGTAAACAGGGGGAGTATGCGGCCGAAACGCGGCCTGCCTGATCTTACGAGAACGGGCTCTAATACCACGAATGGTCTGTCCAAGCTTCACAAACAATCCCTGCCTCAGCGAGGATATCTTCGCCGCTTGCGTAATATTCCTCTCGCGTCGGACAACTTTGCAGTTCGCGGTACCCAGTGGAACTCCGCAGAATCACTCCGCTTTCGTTCTGGTCGTCCTGTTTTGCTTTCGGTTGGCAGCGGCGACACGTGCGATCACCCCTGTCCTGCGGCGCATTTTCGCGCTAGTTTTTTTTTTTTTTCTGTTTTACTAGAGCCTGTTGTCGAGAGTGCGTCCGCTAGGCTTATCCGGCAGCGTTGACATTTCTCTCATACCTCCACTAAACATCGGCACTGCGAAAACACGGAGCAAGTGGAACATACATTCAATCCTCCGCCCAGTGACCTCACGCGTATCCCTCTTCGACGAAACCGCCCGGGTGAACACCGCTATAAGACCTGGTGCTGTAAACATTACAAAACTGAACGCCGACATAGCATCGCCTGTAAAGCGTGCTTTGCCATTGGCAGCTGTGCTGGGTTAGGAAGCCAGCCGAAGTGGCGATGTGATGGAGATGGTTCAAACGTGGTTCAAACGCCGTGATATGTTGCGAGTGTGAAGACGACATATTAGAATTGACGAGTACTGTGCTTCTTGACAGAAGCGGAGGCCGCAAAAAGGACGTTAACCTGCGAATAACTAGTGCAGAGGATACCTGCGGCGCTTAAAGAAGACCACTGGGGGCGAATAGCAATAATTAAATGTGGTTGAAATCGTAACAAAAATAATCAAAAGTTTCAGAGAATTGCTTGCTTCGCTTAGACAAACGATTCCGTTCGGCGCCATTTGTCATGAAGAAAAATCGCTTTATTCGTAACGTCGGACTACCGAATCGAATAGCCACCCAATATTCTAAAAAAACAGAGACAGGCACAGAAGTGACCAACGCATATATTTCGCACATACGTACCTCGTAAGTGCATTACGCAAATACATTTCAGACCAAATAACACTCTTCCCAGAATCCATGGGCGTGTCAGTGACTGCACGCTGCTTGATGTTGGTACCAGATGAGTTTTGGGAGGCAGAGAGATAAAACTAAGCCGACCGGCATGAAACGGTTGGGCGACGAACGCAAATGTCAAATTTCGCTGTGCCCGGTGTAAGTAAGTTAAGATTGCGAGAATGAAGACTAATTTAAAAAAAAAATGGCAAAAGCGGTAACGTTCATTCTGGCACACAGCTGCGGAAAATGACGTCCATCTACGGGCCGCGTGTCTCCTGCTTCTCGGACGCCAATAATACGGGCTGCCAAAATTGGCAAGATATATAGGTTTCCCGTACAATACAAAATTCAACTTATATTTCGCGTTGTGCATGGTAACTGGTGGTCACTGTTTTGGTAGAATCTTGCGAAATCTCACCACGCGGAGTCAGCAGAGTTCCGCGAAGTGGTCGAACCAGTTGGCCATCCCTTTCATCTAAGTAGAAGCACTGCTAATGGCGACACCAGTCCCACTCCAGAGTGTTCTTAACAATATGTTATAGAGAAACATGTCGTTAATGACAGTGACAATGTCAGACTGGGGTGCAGCGCGACCAAGTATAAGAGCGTATAACCGGGCCCATAAAATCAAAGCCGCATTCACTGCACCCACTCTTATGCCGTGCTGCTGGGCGATGGACCTTCTCAAAGCACTCCTACTTATGGAAAAAGAAATAAGTGGTTTCAATTAATTTTATCTTCTTTAAAAAAAGACACAGTAGAAAACTCCTTTCGTACCACATTTCATACTGGAGCGACTACCGTCAAAAACCACTCAGCCACCAAATTGGAAAACTGGAAGAACTCTCAGGACTGTTTCCTATTTTTGGCAGTAATAAAGTTTGGAGGCCTATTTTCACGACGAAGCGTCCTCCAGCATTCTTCAATGTCCCCTTGCTCAAGATTGCAATAGATGTGTGAGCGCGCCGTAAAATATTATACTCAACGACCCCCTGCTCTTCTTTTTTTTTTTTGCTATTTATTCTAATACAGATTACCTGTGAAATAACGATCACCCTTCCCATAGAGGGAACTACTGCTCCCAGCCATTGTAAAAATAGCCTACGTAAGACGCCATTCTTCGTGATAGTTTTTCGCTTCTTTTTCTGAGCACATCAAAATCTCCGGAAGCAACGTTTTCTTTTTTTATTATTATTTATTGCAGCCTGCTCACCGTAGGTGCATTGACTGCGTCTTCAGGCAACACGGAGGAGATGAGCCTCTGCTTTGAAGTGGCCCCATCCCAACGGTGCGCATCTCGTACGTGATTGCATTCCGGCGAGAACGCACGAAGTGTCGTCTCTCGCGCCCTCCAACGTGAACGAGCTTCTCACAAATGCTAAAGTAATTCGCGAAGACAGGAAAATCTCATCGAGCTCCACGCTGCCTTCTCCCCTGACAACCTTTTCGGGTTTTCGTTTCTTGCTTAGAAGTTTTCGCAGTGAAAAGAGAAGGAAAAAATGAAAGAAGTAGTGTTTTGGGCAACCGTGGCTGCATAAACTCTCCCAGCTACCGCTTCCAAGTCAGCGTCCTCTTATATGTCGCTTTTGAGGAAAACAGCCCAAGTCAACAGTTATCTTAGTGCACGGAAAAAATTCCGCATTAGCCTTTGAGCTGTCATTAAATACTATTTTTTATCTGAAAGATTTCAGCAGCTACTCCTTGTTGAGATCTTATAAGATTAACTAAAAGTTTTAGAGACGAGAGAAGATTCCTACATACTTAAATTTTGATGAGGAACGCCGATGATCAACGATAAAGAACCCGCGCGCCGTAGTGGAGGGTTTCGGGCACATATAAACCACTTCCCTCTGTTCTTTAGCAACAAAGCTTACTCACGCTTCGACACTGTGCGGCAAACCATACCAATAGAAAAAAATGTGAAACACTGCACTGTACTGAACATAGGGTTGGATATTTAAACAGTTGTGCAGACTTCTGCGTCAAAACAGGTTTCTATTTTGCTCCCACGTTTTTAAAACACGTAGTAGTGTCGGGCCTTGCATACAGAAAATGATGAAACGCGAACAATATGGAACCCTTCTTTTAAGTGCAGTGAAGTTCATATGACCAGCGTTCTTAAAATGCAAAGCCCACATTTATGTGCGCTGTGGGAGCTTATAGTTCAGACAGCGTAGCGTAGTAAAGACTGAAAAAATTGTTGAGTTTATGAGACTTCTTCTCAGCAGTAATTCAAGTGCTCGGTATAATAGTTTCTGTAATCAAGGTTCGTTTTAATGCTTTGTACGGATTTCTTGGTGGTTATTTAAAAAAATCCCTGCCCTCGTCCACCGTGTGGTCATTACAACATTCCGCTCTCGAATTCACCAAATTAAAATTACAAAGAAAAAGATATTCATCATAATCAGCCTGTCTACACCCACTGCAGGGCAAAGGCCTCTCCCATAAATCTACAATTATCCCGGTGCTGTGTAACTGCGACCAATTTATTCCCGCAAACTTCTTGACCGCATCTGCTCACCTAACTTTCTGCCACCCCCTGCCACGGCTGCCTTCTCTAGGGATTCACTCTGTTACCCTTAATGACCAACGGTTACCTTGCCGTCGCATTACATGCCCTGCTCACACCCATTTCTTCTTTCTACCAATATGTCCTTAACACGCGTTTGCTCCCTGACCCACTCCGCTCTCTTTTTGTCCCTAATGTTACACCTATCATCTTCATATCAAAGGCTCAGGTTCGAATCCTACAATGCGATGTGTTTTTTTTTAGCTTTCAGAACTTTTCAGTCATCGTGATTCCGTTAATACTTTTTATACTCTGGTTTTTACTATATCAAGAGATAGACGCACAGTACTTCTAGAACGGGCTGAATTACGTTTAATGTAGGTTGTGTTCAGTGTCATTGGGCTGGGTTAGAATAGGTTTGTTGTCGTTTGGGCGGATTTGGGCAGGTTATTATGACACGTTCAGTTAGGTCGCTAGGCTCGGTGAGGTTCTGTTACGTTGGGTAAAGTTGGGACGTAATCAGCAAATTTTAGCCCAGCCAGAATTACTGCCCAGCCCAGGCAGTATAGAAACTGCCGTGAGAATTTTTCGGGGGTAATTCTCACGGCTGCCGTGAGATTAGAAAGCGCACGTAAGTAGAAATCTTAGTCAACCCCCAATCAAAGCAACTAGTCACGGAAGAGACGCACGAAATGTTGTTTTAAAAGGAATCATCTCAGCTTTTACTTCAAATGTAAGATTTTTTAGGAATTTTGTAGTCTTAATATTCAGTTTTTATAGCACCTTTTTGTGGTTTTTACTGAGGAATTTCGAGTTTTCTCGAAAAGCAGTAACAAAACAATGGGTTCTTAGCTCTACTTAGCAATGTTATCTAGCTGAATTCCGATTCAATAAATACTTTTGATCGTACGTAATTAGTAAACCATCCAATTAACTTTTTTACACCCGGTTTCAATATTCACGCACAGAAATTGCTGAAGGTTACTGATGTTGATGGAAACCGAAAAAAAAAAGCGTGTTACAGCCAATAGGGAGTCAGAACAAAAAGTGAAAATGCAGTTTTGTGCTAGCCCGCGACTTCGTTTAACTTCAACAATTGCACAGATAAACCAGAAACTTGTTCAACAAAAGTGCTTAACAACATTACTTTCCAAGGCTACATAGCGCCTCGTTGTAATGTTAAACACTGTAAAACGTCCAATGCAATCAATTTCATGCTCCCAAAATGGGGGCCCGATAAACACAAGGACTCAGAACAGGCACGACGGTTGAAGCGTTTGTCTCATCGTGGTTCTTTTGTGTCCGTGTGATTTTCGCGCTCTAATTTATAGAACAAGTAGGCGCCAACTTGCCAAACAATGTGCTTTGCAGAATAAATTCATAATACGAAAGCAAAAAAGGCCAGCGTTACATCGAGAGCACGGAAACGTCTACGAACCAACGAAACCGTCTTCGTTCCTTTCCGGTAGTAAGTGTCATTCATTTCACACTTTTCCCGGGCACGGTTTTCTTTATTTGCTCCCGTAGTACTTGAAACTAGAGAGCTTTAGCTGACCGTTTTTCACGGTCTGCTCCGCTCCCATAGCAAGCGGAAGCGCTATTGCGCATGCGTGGCGCGCTTGGCCGCGAACGGCGTTGGCGGGATTTCGGTCGCCGAAAGCACGGCGGCTGCGCGCCCCACCACCGGCTGGGCGGCGTGCCACCAAGATAACCCAACCACTGCAGCATGCGCGCGCTGTTAAAAGTGAATGTCCGGGCCAGAGCGGGCCCGTCGCACCATGTTAGGTGAAGGGTCCTAATTGTGTGATGAAGCGCGAACTATCGCGTTGTTGGCTCTCTGCGGCAGTTGAGTCAAGTTCATTCGTGTTCTCCTCAGGTGCTAGCTCGGGATGCATATGCCCGCGGTCGCAAAACAATTGTTCGAAATTCGAAGTCACGGGTTGCATTCGCGAAGAACACGGCTGTTTGCGGTACCCGAATAACGGTTATTGCGCCAACTTTGTTATAACGCTGTGAGCGCAAATTTCTCAAGTCAGAATTACCGGTCAACACATTTCAAATACATTATATACCAGTCACATGTTGGCTTCGGCTTCCGCAACGTGTTGCGCAACGTGGGAAGCGTAATTGCGTGCACGTTGCGCGAGTGCGTACAGGGGTTGCAATCGTAAACCGGTCCCGCGCGCGTCCGCTGATCCGGACCGACCCGTCATCATAGGCACCGACTGCGCCAAGACGGCCTCTGCCCGCCCTCGCGCGCTTGTTTCTTGTCAACAGCTTGCGAGTATTAAAGTCCGTTTGCCTGGACTTTGTGTGAGGGCATCTTCGAGTATGTGAGGAGGCCATGAGCCTCTGGTAAGAATGCTTATTTAGGCAACATCTTGAGATTCCAACTAGGGAGTTACCAAATTTTTTAGGTAGTGTCTATTATCCCGGCAACCGCGAGAATTAACGTCAGAAATTTCTCACGGCAGTCACCTATCGTTGACTAAGAACGCTACCCAGAGATTATATGGGATAAATATTCCCTAAAGAAGCCGTGCTTGCCGCTGAGCCTGTAGCGCTGTGGTATAGTGCTTGGTTTTAAACAAGAAGGCTCAGGTTTGAGTCCGACACTGCGATGTTTTTTTGTTGTTTTTTAATTTCGGAATTTTTCGGTCACCGTGATTTTGTTAATGCTTTTTTACTCTGGTTTTTGCTATATCGAGAGATCGACGCATAGGACTTCTAGAATGGGTTGAATTAGGTTTAATATAGGTTGTGTTCTGTGTCGTTGGGCTGGGTTAGATTAGGTTTGCTCCAGTTGGGCTGGATTTGGGTAGGTTATGACGCGTTCGGTTAGGTTACGTTAGGCTCGGTGAGGTTATGTTACATTAGGTTATGTTGAGATGTAATATTATTAATCAAATTTTAGGCCAACCAGCTTTTATGGAAACTGCCGTGAGAATTTCCCGGAGGTAATTCTCACGGCTGCCGTGAGATTAGACGCAGCCAAATTTTGATCACGCGCTTCTGTGGCCGCTTGTGGCCTGGCGCATATATCTTTCGTCGAGCATGACGAAAATATGGACCTGCTCGTCGACCGCTAATTCAATCACGATCGTTAAAAAACGGACGTGGTAACCAATATTTCAATTAATTTCTATCTATCAGTATACAGTACCGCAACACTTCAAGCGTGCGTAGTTCGGTTTTGACGCGACAAGACGTGATTCCTTGTACTGGCTCTCGTTTACTGACGAGAAACACGGTTCAGGCACAGTTGCCCATAGCAGAGGCATTCGTACTGTCTCTAGATGATTGTTCCTTCAACCGAATCGGGGCCAGGGTAACATGTGTGCCGTCACGCTCTGCACGTTGCATTTTGGCAATATAAGCGCACGCAACGCGAGGGGCATTTTCAACCGACCTATCCTTCCTCGTGTAAAAACTATGCGTGCCCAAAACACGTCTCCTTGTGACGAGCCCAGTACAGCATGATACATTCATGCACCCGGCAACACAAACATTCTTTTTTTTTTCTTTAGACTGGCTGTAACAGGAAGATACGTGCCAAGGAATACTCAAATGCTCACCCTCAAGCAGTGTCCTCGACGAGGTAGACTTTCGAAACGGTCTCCAGCCATGTGTCCCGTGAATCCGGTTTGGAAACCAAACACAGCACACAGAAGCGGAGTTTCATCCCATTCCTACGGCACACAAGTCACAGCACCCCTTTCGCAGCACACAGAAGCGGAGTTTCATCCCATTCCTACGGCACACAAGTCACAGCACCCCTTTCGCAGCACACAGAAGCGGAGTTTCATCCCGTTCCTACGGCACACACACGGCACACAAGTCACACAGCACCCATTTCGCAGCACACAGAAGCGGAGTTCCATCCCATTCCTACGGCACACACGGCACACAAGTCACACAGCACCCATTTCGCAAAGCGCGTCCACGTTCAGCTTTCACTTCGGCTGCGGGTATTCCGTTCTCGTGGCACAGACTTTAGTGATGGCGGCGTCAAACTCATCAAGCAGCCGGCCTCTCCGCATTGCCGAGACGCCAGCCTACCACCACGCCAGACGCAACCATCGGCACAGCGATAACGTAGAGCTGCTGGGCTAGACAGGCGAGTGCGCCCGAATCTGTCTGTGAGCGCGGTATGTCATCGGCATGACGCAGCATTTCCGCGCCCATCATTTTCACGCGCTCGCTTGCTTCTCTGGTGCCTTGACGGCGAATAAGGTAGCTACAACTTTTAATCGTGGTGTGTTGCTCCCGCAAGCTATTCTCGGGCATTTGCCGCGTTAGGGTATTTATTTACAATACCCCTAAAGGCCCTCAAATGAGGGTAATGCATAGGGGAGGGGGGGAGGAGCTTCGAAAAACAACCAGAATACATGTACATTCAGGTGGAGCATACATAAAGGAAAGAGATAAAGAGGTCAACAACAACCAGAAGTTTTCTTGCGTGTGCGTTAGCACGCAACAAAGCAATGCAATTCATCACTGCATGTGAAAGTGAAAGAACAAAAAAGTAATCAAAATAAAGTGTTTCTTGCAGCGAATTTTGCTGAGGCTATAGAGCATGCTGTATAATTTTATTTCCAGAATGGTATTTATCTCATCTATTGTTGTTCAAATAAGTGTTTCATTGTTATTTGTCTCACACAAACAAATTTATGTGCTGTATACTGTTTGAAATAACCCCCTACAATAATGCCCTACGGGCGCTGTAGGAACGTGTAATAAATAAATAAATAAATAAATAAATAAATAAATAAATAAATAAATAAATAAATAAATAAATAAATAAATAAATAAATAAATAAATAAATAAATAAATAAATAAATAAATAAATAAATAAATAAATAAATAAATAAATAAATAAATAAATAAATAAATAAATAAATAAATAAATAAATAAATAAATAAATAAATAAATAACAACGCATATAAAAAAGTGAAGAGCACGCAACAACGTACAAAGCATCAAAATTATCAAAAATACACAGCGAACAAATAAAAGACAACACTTTTATCAGCACGTCACTGTAGTGCAAATTAATTCCTTGAACTTGGCTACATGAGTTTCTATAGCCATGTGTTTGGGGCATTCACGTTGACGTTAATGCCCCAAACTTCAGTGTTAGGACGAGTCATCGGTCTCGCTCGAAACGATCCCCAGGTTGTCCACATTATTCTGGAACCCTCCACTAAACGGCGCTCTTTGTAAAAGTCCATGGGTGTGGCTTCTTCACGTCAAAACAAAAAAAAAATTGCACTTGTCATTTTTTCACGGCTTCTGAGTTATTTCATTTCCATTTATTTCGCAATCAATTATCAGACCAGGGGCGGTATTCTCGAGTTTTGTCCCTTTTGCGTCCCTTTCAAAAGTGTCCCTTTGGCGAGCCCTGATTGGCTAAAAGCAAACAACCGGAAGTGACGTAACGCAAGCGCAACAAACCTACTGCCAACGCTCATTGCTTAACCGGAAGTACGTCACGATGAAAGGGACTCGAAAGGGACGTTTTCAAAAGGGACAGTTACGAGAATACCGCCCCAGGGTCGGTATGCTCGTGTTTGTCCGTTTTGAAGATGTCCGTTTTGCGTCCGTTTTATTGTGACGTACTTCCAGTTGTAGGCAGGCTTTGGGTTGACTTTTGCGCAACTGTTCTTGTGAACACATTTTACGCGACTGAACCTTTCTTTGAACTATTTTTTTTTACGTGTTTATTGTTCCGCCAGCGAACCAACAACAAGGCGACGAAAAATCGTCTGCTCCAAATCGTCTGCTCATCGAGAAGCCGCGGCTCATAGATCCGCCGTGCTTGCATGGCGTCACATCCGGGTGTTCTCTGTTAGAAAATCAGGGGCGGTATTCTCGAGTTTTGTCCCTTTTACGTCCCTTTCAAAAGTGTCCCTTTTGGCAAGCCCTGATTGGCTAAAAGCAAACAACCGGAAGTGAAGTAACGCAAGCGCAACAAACCTATTGCCAACACTTACTGTTTAACCCGAAGTACGTCACGATGAAAGGGACTCAAAAGGGACGTTTTCAAAAGGGACAGTTACGAGAATACCGCCCCAGGACTTGCTCGAAACGGACACTTTTGAAATGGACACAAAACGTACGAAACACGGGAATACCGCCCCTGGTAGCATCGAGGAAGTTCGTTGGTGATCGAAGTAGACAAACAAGCTTGACGTTATGTCTAATAATAAAAACATCAGCGTCTTCACAACACTGTCTTTGCCAACTGAAGGTTAGTTTACATGCATGCAGATGTGGGTCTTTAACCACAGCCGCCCTGATGGCGCACTTTTAACAAAAATGCTTGTGAAAGGTAGTAACGGGCTGTATTTACTAACTCCTTACGACCCCTACTACCCCCAGAATGGTAGGTACGTCGTGCCACTAAGTATGGACCCTGAGTGCCATAGTTACTAGCCCAGACCGTGCACCGTAACTGCTGCTTGTTTGATACCACCATTCACTGATAGTAACAAAATTCTATCAATTATTGAACATAATAACTACAGCACTGTCCCCACTCCAAATCGCGATTTAAAAATTTGTGGAAATCCACGTGTTGACTTGTATATGCTCACATTAAAATGCATAATTCTAAAATTACCGATAAAATATTTGATTTTTGCGGGAAGCCCAGCGACTCTATCGGAAAACTCTCCGCTGCTGGCTATAAAAGCGGCAGATGTATATATAAGGTAACTAAAGTATTTTCGCTCTCCTTGTGCACACCGTCGGCTATCTTGCTCAATTTATTTCTTGTCTAAGTGCGATATATGCGTGTTGAATGTGTCCATGTGGTGCTGAGGGAATGGTAGTGAGTGTCGAGTGCCCCGCAGGCTGGACAGGTGGGGTCAGCAAAGAGGTGTGGATGACTGTGTATCGATTGTGTTCTGTGTGGGAAGGTGTGCGTTTGTAGGATGCGCAGCATATGGCCTGCCTCCGGTGAGAGGTGTGAGTGCGGGGGTGAGTATCGGCGGCGGAGAAGGCGGTAGTGCATGGCAATATCTCTGTATTGCAGGAGGGAGGTTGGCTTGCCTGCAGGGGCACCGCGTGTAGGCGTAGTGAAAATGGCGACCCCGTGAATTAGTTCGCACGGCGGGAATGGGAACAGTTGTTAGAACAGCGTCCCCCTTTCCACTTTGTTTCCGACGATGGCCGCTGCGTATCACTCATAGCTGGGTCTGAGGGTGTTTTCTACGCGTTCCTGTATTCCCTTTCATATTGCTCATAACAGTGTACACTGTGACTAGCTAGTGGCCTGTTAGTAAGTGCCACGACCTTTTTGCAAGACTGCGACCTCTCCCCGGAGACATTTTTTTATGGGAGCGTCAGAACGATACACAAACAGCGGCACAGGAACAAATCGCAGGCGGTCGTAGTACTCAGGCCGGCGTAATGGCAATCCGTCTATGTTTACTCGTACACGGAGGTTGGACTACATCCAGGCAGCCTTTTTTTAACTCTTTTTGTTTCCCTGGAGCCCTCAGATACACCTGTGCGGCTTGTATCGCCACTGCGACTGTTTTATGAGCAAGTGCGTACGCCTTACCAAGAGCATATTGAGGATCCATGTCCGCACACTGCGTCACGCCATGTTCCTGTTCTGGTAATGCACCTCCCTAATCAGCGCTGTCCCCTACATCCCCTCTGTACTGCCCGCTAATAATCCTTTTTCCCCCGTGGGACTTACGAAAAAGGGACAAGAATTATAACGAGCGAGCGCGATCTGGGAGCAACTCTGCTCCATCAATTACCAGAGCGCCGAGGTCATAACGCTGTTCATAAATGCGCAGTCTCTCTACATTAATCTTGATATCATGTTATGCTTTTCAAATATGGTCGCACAAAACGCTAGTAGCCTGCTTCAACATTTTTTTTAGCCACGTAAGCGCGTGCCGCGGCAGAGAATTAAAGACAAGAATCCGATGTTGGGATTTACAACACCTATATGATAAGGAAATGAGAGCCGTGTACCTTAGTTCCACCCTGGGTTGAATATATGATGCCTTATGCTGATGATGATGATTGTGGGGTTTAACGCGCCGACGCAACGCAGGCGATGAGGCGCGCCGTAGTGGAGGGCTCCGGATTAATTTTGACCACCAGGGGATCTTTAACGTGCGCCGAAATCTCGTACACACGGGCGTTTTTGCTTTTCGCCTCCATCAGAAAAGCGGCCGCCGCGGCCGGGAATCGAACCCGCGACCTCGTGCTCAATGATGCCTTATGCACATTGATTGCAGCAAATTTATAAGGCTTGCTGCAGATCGAGTACGATAACTCTTAGTGCGGTGTCGGCTGGTAGTGGGATACTGAGCAGCATTGGAGAGGGCCTCCAAAGCACCGTGAGGATTCGGTTGAAGTCTAATGTTAAAAAAAGGAAAAAAAAAAAAAGAAACCTGTCCAGAAGTGGTTCATAGCTTGATTTCGTTCAAGTTGCCAGCCGTTTGGTACGGGTAAGAACAATTCAAACTGGACCTCGTTTTAAGCCAGATTTATCAGATATTCCGTAACGCCGTGAAGGGAGAACAACGGACTCCTTACATTCCGACGCTACATACGCCCAACTTTTCAACGCGTCATCACAGCGAAGCAAGGTTTTGTACACCTAAAGGGGCTTCGGTGTTCAAAGTACCCACTTACACTTCGACCAGGTACGCTATTGCATACTAAATCGAACCAGCTCGAACCCTGACGACCAGCTTTGGCTGGTGAAGAGGGCTCAAGAAGCCGGACGGTGTCAAGAGGTCCTGGAATAAGGACTCTTCCCCAAGGCGAACTGCTTTATAGGGACGTTTGTTCCTCCTCCTCCTCGAACGAGATCGGTTTTCAGTTGCTATACTGCGGAGAAATTACCGTATTCTTTGTCCCCTTCCACGTGAAAGTACGGAATATTCGGCGGCAGCTAGCGTCAAGTAGAGTTAATTTACGGCTGAATACCGCTCTCACCCGTTAGGAACCTTGCACATCTCCGTGGTATCTGTATGCGTTGAAATTGTAATGTGGAGGCTCGTATGAGGATTTGTACAATACTTCGGAGACCGGTACGATGCCATACCAGGGAGGCTATCTGTTCAATACTCTTTAGGCACTCTTAAAGACAGAGATGCCCGTGGAATGGAGACTTCGAACGATGAGTGTATTAGTATATACGCCTGCATACATGCTTCCCCAATTATGTCAATGCCACCGACGCATGCGCGGTGAAACGCATGCGCCACGCCTTCGACGACCACGTTTGAAACGCATGCGCGTTTCAAACGTGGTCGTCGAAGACTCGTAGTACATAGGGGGTTAACTAGGCGCTGAGCCTCTTTTGCTACTTCACAATCGGGGCGTGGTTTTCAGGGGACGAAAGCGGGGGCACGCACGCGCTCCAATTATTCGGCGTCTACTTCGTCGCCGCCGTAAACCTGTATCGTTCGGAAAACGTCGAAGAGCTTTCGTCGCCCATAATCTGAGTATCGCGAAAATACCGATAGACTCATAGGAATCGAGCTTCGCAAAGGAGATATTCTGCTTAAGAATGTGAGGAAAGGGGATAATTTCTCGCCAATCGACACATCCTGTCCCATTGGACGTGTCGTGGCAAGACTTAGTAACAACTGCAACACGCGACGTATGAGAACGATGCGAAGACGCGAGTATCGGAAGAGCTGAGCACGACGCAAATCTCACGAGTAACATACCGCACGTCCATTGCATTCGCCTCTCCCGCAAACGAACGGAATGCGGCCCAGTATTTGTCCCGGATGCAGCCCGGTATTGTGTGAGAAAGGTGAACAAGAGCTAGACAGTCGGCGTGTGTGTGATAGCGCTGATCCTGCGGGGTATATACGCGAAGCAATCTCGAGAGAGCCTCCGGGAACGCATCGCTGCTCTTCCCGTCGCATTACCGCAGGCACAGCATTCCGGGTGTTTATTTCTTCTTGTTTCACCGTCCACAGCGTCTTTAGCGCTTAGGCTATTGGCGCACCCTGCAGTCGCACCAGTGACTACGACGACTGTTCGTTTTCCGCGCCTGAAATGAAGGAAAGGTCGTACGGCTGACTTAATAGTAACCAACCATATTGATTGTGTTCGCGCGAAATTTGAAGGAGTAACGGCAGCTGGATTTTGACATTGGCGTTTTGAAACTATTTTAGGCGAAGCTTATTTGGCTAGCATTCTATGCATTTTTCTTTTCCCTCAACTAAAACCACCGAGGCTCCAAGTGTCTTCGAAGCACGAGGCGTTGAAAAATGAAACGTTTGGTCGACGCGGGAAGGGTCTCACTTTTACGCACGAGTTTCCTAGCCATGACCCCCTGCAGTTTGTAGACATTAATTTTATGTTTTCACCCGAACATGTTTGTTGGATTTATTAGCTGCGTGCCCACAAACAGCTTCTGCCATGTGCATCTGCTTATTCGAAGACTGTCAAAAGGGCTGTAGATGCTGGTTCTGGAATCCGCACTGAATAGTTTGTGCGTACATGCTGTACCGAAGAGCTTTGACTCTCAGCTTGAGAGGCTACTGTTGGTTGGCTACCTGAACTACGTTTTGGTATACTCGGTGACAACTTAAGAACGGCACCGGAAGTTGCCGCTGTGCCTTATCACCGAAGCCGGATGTTTCTCCGCGCGGCGCAAGTAGGGCGTTACTGGGAATATTTTGAACATGGCGTGAGCGGTTCCCGTGATTTTTTGGACTTAATATGCTTATAAACGACTCCAGTGACGACAAACAAACTGCGTGAGACAAGGCAGACGATATCACGCATTCATAGCGAACCCCTTTCAAAATGCGCGCGCACTGACGTCACGGGTCCGGCGCTTTGGCGGAGTGATACACTACATGAGGTGGTGCCGTTCTTGAGTTGTACCCGAGTATAAGTGTTGCTGAGGCCTTGCTGCGAAAAGGCAAAGGTCAAGTTCGTCGGAAGCCGTCGGATCAATTTAAGGCAAAGCCAGTTGTACTACCCTATCAACAGGGTGGTACAACGATAATTGGAACATTTTAATTTTTTTTTCTAAGCGAACCACTGCTCGTTTCGTGCTCAAACTGCCCAAGGAGGTTGCATTTTGTGTTCTACTTTGTTAGATGCGACTGCATCTCATTCACTCGCCTTGTTCCTGCATCCGGCGTCGTCGGCGTCCGCCCCTCCCCCATTCTCCTCGCCGCGCCAGCTGCGCTCTCCGCCGCTCACCCCCTCTCCTCTCCGATAGCGAACACTCTCTCGCGAGGGGCATTGGATTGGATTCGATTGGATTGGATTGGATTGGATTGGATTGGATTGGATTGGATTTGGATTGGATTAAAGTGGATTGTGTTCGATTGTATTGCGTCATAGCCGCGGCAGACGCACTGGCGCCGGCGCGTCCCCTCACCGTTATGCGCGCTATAAACCGCGGTGCCTGCGCCGCTCCGCTCCATCGTTCCAGCGCTGCAACGTGAACTCCCTATACGTCGCATCTACACAGGGGTTCCCGCGAGAGGAGGTGGGAGTTTTTTTTACTTCCGGAACAACGACGGTACTTGCCCAGCTGTTTATTCTGAAAATAAATAAAAACGATTTTCACCTATGGGAAGATGGCGGCCGATTTTGACGTGCGAGCCAGTGCATGCTGATCTTGGAACGACGGCGCCACCCGGGGTATGCAGAGTGAAACGAACGACGGGGATTCACGCTTCTTCCAAGGCAGGAAGGAGCCAAATAAGGTAGCAGACGACCAGAAAATGTGAAAGCAGGTGAGCAAACAAATCCAACGTTGATTGGCAACGATGAACCGTGGGAATATATTATTATGATTGGTATCAGCTGTTATGCAACTACTCGCGATCATCATAAACTAAGGACGAAGGGGATTTTCTGATCGTCTGCGACCCCATTTGGCTGCTTCCTACCGTGAACCCCCATCATCCGTTTCGCTTTGCCTACCCCAGGTGGCACCATCGTTCCAAGATCAGCTTTCATTGGCTCGCACGTCTAAATCGGCCGCCATTTTCCCATAGGCTAAGATTGGTTTTATTGATTTTCAAAATACACTGAAACCTCGTTAAACTGTACCTGACTGGGACGCGGAAAAAGTACGCATTAACCACCACTACGGTTTATCCGAATGCATTAGGCTAAGGGGAACCGGGTTCAGAGATTCGGCTTAACTTCGAATAAAAAGAAACTACGGCTTATGCGGGTACGGTTTAACGAGATTACACTGTAAACAGGTGAGCACCGGCGTTGTTTCCGATATCAAACAAAATAGACCACGCAATTCGGCCTTCGTGCGAACTTTGAGCGCGAACTGAGCAGCGGTTCGCTGAGAAAAAAATTTTAAAGTGTTCCAAATATCGTCGTAACACTCTGTACATAGGGTTACGCCCAACCTCAAGAACGTGGAAGGAAAATACAAAGTGCCTGTGGTGTTTTCTTCTCCACAAAAGCTTGGTCGTCTGAGTGCACAAATTACTGGCAGGCCTTACCCAAAGAAGAGCGAAAGCATGCCAAGTGTTTTGTGCCCTGTGACGTCGGAGTAGTGTATGAGATACCGCTTTCGTGCGGGGAGACCTACATCGGCCAGACGGGCAGATGCGTGAATGACAGGGCAGGCGAGCACAATTCGTCACTAAACAATAATACGGGAGCACATTTACCAGCGCATTGTGATCAGTGCAGGCCAATCAGTAATTTGCAGTCCAAATGCAGACCAGTCCATTTGCAGTCCAAATTCAAGCAGATTGAAATTCTCGGTAGGAACGATCACAGTGGCCTGTGAGCTCTTATAAAAAAAATATGGCAGCATCTCCACTCCGTGGATGATGGCGAGGGTGCGGAGTACGGGGACTCGAAATGACATCCAAGTTGCGCCCCGAGTGACATACGATTTGCGGCCCCACCGTCATTCGATTTGAGCCGTGAGTTGCACCTTGATTATTTCTAAATGAAGCTGCAACTCACGGCTCAAATCGAATTTCGCTTGATTTTCGTTTGATGGTGGTGTGCGCACGGATGAACGCGGACGAACATTGGAAGGTCCTAAGGTACTCCGCACCGTTACAGGCGAGGGAGTAAGCAGTTAGACTCTCGGTTACTAACTCACGGTCGTAACCCAATGGGTAACTCGACTGACACTAACTCTGTCTCGTCTACCAGACAGGCTCGAATCCTGCTGGCGCCTGTGTGAATTTTTGCGATTGTAAACGCTATGCGCACGGACGCGGACGGACATTGTGAGGTCCTAAGGTGCTCCGTGCCTAAAAAAGGAATCATCGCGTACGTGATACATCTGTGCTTCTGCATGCCAGTTAGTTCGATTTCTTGGAAGCTTCAATTTAATTTTAGCTATCTTTCATTCTTTCTGTGTTTTTTTTTCCTTTGCGCATGCTCCCAGGGCTTAGACACGTATATATATACGAGACAATACTTCAAATAAAAAAATCCCGGGCCACCTGCACTAACGTGAAACCTGTAGAGGGGCGAAGCATGCAGTGTATGAGTGTATTCTTGGGGACTTGGCGTTTTTGTCAGCGGAGATGAAACCGTTGGGGATACAGGTATACAGCTTTGCTGCAAAAGTCTCAGCACGAAGCTCTGTAGCGCGAGACGGAAGCGAGTGTCCCGGTGATTTTTTAGTACGCGTTACGAAACGCTCCAGCCCGAGGCGTAAACGAGTGTCCCGATGCTTTTTCAGGAAGCGTTACGTTCTAGCGCGAGGCGTAAACGAGTTTCTCGATGTTTTAGTACAGTGACTATATGAGACTGACGACGGTTACGACGACCACGACGACTGGGTACGCCAACAGCCCAGTCCATAAGGGGCTTCGCTGCTAAAACCAGTTGCGAGTGAGCGCTTGTCCCGTTGTCTTTCTGTTGTCGTTGTCCCAGTCGCGCTCTCCAAATGGCCGGCTCCTGTCCTCCTCTTCTTGACACCGCTCACCTGGGCTCGGCGCGTGCTTTCGCCCGCGCCTTGGATCCCCGCACCTGCGCTTGGCGTTTGCTCTCCCTCCCCCCACTACGCTGCACGTGTGCTTAGCGCTTGCTCTCCCGTTCGCCATTCTATGCCCTCCCCACGTCGCTTGCCCCGCGTTACCACGCCTCGTACCATGAAAGCCTTGACCAAGAACAGCTTCGCTCTTAAAAGACGTGCATGGCCTACCATCGAATATTGGGTGGCAGGCAGGCTAAACAGGTCGCTGCTAAAAAAATGGGCGCCAGTCCACCCCGTGAAGATGGTTGGAAACCGAAGCTGTAAACGACACCCACAACGATTACCCATGCGAGGTCGCTTGAATTCACACACGTGGCTCTACAAAGAGTTAAACCAGAGACAAGTGAAACACACTTAACCACACCCTTTATTACTTCAGATATTCTTTGCTAAGGCTAAACCAATGCGTGATCCATGAATGGTGGTTGGTTGAGTTGTATTATTGGTGAAGCACATGAGTGGAAACTTTTTATAAAATTAAACAAAGTTCAAACCCGGTGTTATACGATCGCACTTCGTGTCTGCCACCGCCAACGGAGGCGACAAGATCGGCGGCCGAGACGGAGAAGTGAGATGCCATGCGTTGGTGTGAGCTTCCTTTAATTTTTACTAACTCCTGGCGCATGCGCCAAGCACGCACACGGCCGCTACAAGTGCCGTGAGTGGAGCGCACAGCGGCGCGAGAGGTCGCGCGACGCCATCACGTGGCATTCAGCGGGAACGTAGGGGGTAAACCCGCAGATGCGTTCGGTGATTGCACCGTCTGTCTGCCCCGTCTCCGCGTGGGCTCGTATCCCAATTGGGAAGACAACGGGCTATAGCTCCGTTTCTCTATACATTCCAGGTTCGATACTTGACGGTGCCAGGGACTTCTTTTATTTATTCGCGGGAGTTTTCTGTTGACACAAATGGTCGTGACAGAACCCTTAAGGGGTAAAAGTAAAAAACTTCGCTTTAAAATGGCTGCGTCTCAGCTTAGCTAACCATGAATACGAAAAGCGAAATCTTGGCTTAGCCTGGTTAAGTCTTGGTTTCACTTGGTTGACCTTTAGTTTAGCTGTAATTATTATACTATTGTATTAATTACACTATTGTATTATTTATTATACTATTATATCTACTATTATACCTTTATCTACGGTTATGGTCCCGTTTGCGGCAGTTTTCCGAGCCGAACGGCTCGCCGGGCGATACCCGCGGGATGGTCGGACGCCGCTTGCCGACGATGGTTCAAAGAAAAGGACCGAGGTTGTATAAAAACTTCTGGAGTGGAGACGGCGCTCTACTCAGCCCGTCGTAGCAGCCGTACCGCATCCGTCGCATTCTACCGGCTCCCCGCTGCATGTCTGACTGATTTGATTGATTGATTGCAGGGTTTAACCACGACCAACTTTACTTGGTCGTGGGTTTAACGCGCCGACGCAGCGCAGGCGATGAGGCGTGCCGTAGTGGAGGGCTCCGGAATTATTTTGACCACCTGGCGATCTTCAACGTGCGCCGAAATATCGTACACAGGGGCGTTTTTTGCTTTTCGCATCCATCGGAAAAGCGGCCGCCGCGGCCGGGAAACGAACCCGCGTCCTTCGGCTCAGCAGCACAACGCTGCACGTCTGGCGATGTTGCACGTTTCCACGTGTACTGTGCACGTTTACACGTGGTAGCGCGCTTCAGCGGAAAATCCGTCGTACACCGGTCTTCCGCCTATACTTGTTTACGCATTCGTTTACGCAGATATGCAAATGTTTTCGCTCGTAGCGCGAAATCACATCTTGTGCCGCTATCTGCCCTTCCGCAAAAATTTAAATGCAGAGTCTTTGTTCAGATACTAACCAGCATAAACCACGGGAGTCCCGTCTAAATCATTTGCACACGGCCCTACTCGAGTACTCGCTTTAGCGGTTAATGGTAAAGGTGAGCTTAGCCGAGCCATTTTGCTTAGCTTTGTACAAGCCTTTGATGCAATGCTCACTTGCGTTCTTCGTCCGCGTAGTTTTCTTATCAACAGCAGGCCACTCGCGTGAAAATGTACGAGGTTAGTGGGGTTGTGAGCGCAACGCAATTAGTAACCCCCAGCTCGCCGTTTTCCAATCAATAGCAGGCTACTCGCGTGCGAACGTGCGCGGTTAGCGATGTTGTGAATGCGATAGGGTAACGTCCTGAAAAGGCGAAAAAGAAGAAACAGCGCGAGTGAGACACCGACTTGAGATGCAGCAAGTATGGCGCTTTTGTATCCATACGTAACATATGCACATTGGCTCTTGTTGCAGGTGTCCTAAAAATGAGGCGCTTCGTTTACGTGAGAACGTGCTGCTAGGCGAGATAACGGGAATTAAGCCGAGAGTCTATACGACCGACCGCGTATTCAATTCACTTTGAAGTAAAATTCCTTAAATTTCCTAATTTCTGTGAAATGCATCAAGGATACTGACTTTGTACGCTGAATATTGATTGATTGTAGGGTTTAACGCGCCGACGCAACGCAGGCAATGAGGCGCGCCGTAGTGGAGGGCTCCGGATTAATTTTGGCCACCTGGGGATCCTTATCGTGCGCCGAAATCTCGTACACGCGGGCGTTTTTGCTTTTCGCCTCCATCAGAAAAGCGGCCGCCGCGGCCGGGAATCGAACCCGCGACCTTGTGCTCAGCAGCGCAACGCCTTAGCCACTGAGCCACCCCGGCGGGTTGTACGCTGAATAAACAAACTGCTTCAACGAGCTACAGCGCACGCTTTATATAGTTTTAAAGCACAAAGAAGAGTTATAAGTGGCAGACACGAATCGAAAGAGCAAATTGTGAAAAGTTGGACGCATAGTAACTCGAGCATGCTACTTAATTTGGTCTTGTGCATGTGCACAGTGGGGATGTTGTATAAACCACAAAACTCAATGTGTGTGCAAAGCATACAAACACTGCAATATCAGGGTGTAAGGCAGCGCAGCTGGCATACGGACAAAAAGAACAAGACTGGACCCACTTTAGCGCACATTACTTGCAGCACTGCCTAAAAACAAGTCTACTCGATGCAGTGTTTTGACACAGCTTGCTTGGGTGTAAGTGTTGCGTAATTAACATTCATTAATTCAGGCACTGGTGCTCCAAGAAGCAAGTATCAACTAACAACGCTGAAACAAGGTGTCCATAACTCTTCAGCGCGAAATGCGCACATTAAAAGCTGTTTTCAGGTGGCATCTCTTGCCATGGCGCGCAAGCTGACATTATTTTAATGCTTAAGAAGCGGCCTATACCCATAGAGACACCTAATAAACGTGTATCGAAATGTCGAAATGCAAGTAGGAGTGGTGTCTTTAGCCCAGAGCTAGGCTATTTACCGCGGAGACGGGCCGTTTCAGCACCCAAACAGATGCAAGCGCTAACTCGCTGCTCGAATCATGTAGGCGAAATTAAGGCTGCCGTCAATTATCCTCATCGAAAAAGCCAACGCAGTGGCAGTCCCAGGGAGGGAAGGGGGGGGGGGGGGCGAAGGAGGCGGTCGTCCCCCCCCCCCAAAGAGGTCCTCAGCTTTTTACTTTTTGCTTTTTTTTTTTAAGAATCGCACTTGGGCGAGGTCGCAAACGTGTTGCGACCGTCAAAAATGCAGGCTCGAGCCAGCCGTTGTACCGCCTAAGGGGGGGGCAAAAACCACTGTGCCACTAAGTGATTGTGCGCAAGCGGGTTACTCCGCATACGCGCGCACGCCGGCATGCTTATCACCTCCTCCACAAAACTGGTGCAAGGAGGGGAGCGGTTCTTCATCCCCCCCCACCTTCCATCCCCCCCCCCAAAAAAAAAAAAAAAAAATTCGCCCGCTCCACAACATGATCTCAGCCGCCATCGAAAAGCTGCTACGACTCGCCGAGGCATTCACGTGCCGCATAGCCGCCCTTGAACAAACCAACAGCACGACGTGTCCCCCCGAGCCAAAGAAACACAAAGCATCACCGGCCGATGACCACATACCCATCGATGACTGTTGACCCCTCCACCGTCACTGTCTACCAGTGGAACTACCGGTCCTTTAAAAGCAAAAAAGCCCAACTGTGGCACTACATCTCCACCTCACCTCCCGATATTATCGCCTTGCAAGAAACCGATACACCGAAGCCCGAACTGCGAGGATACGACCCCTACACCCAAGACTCTACACACCGGACTGCAATTCTAACGGCCCGAACGCTCATCACTCAACAGCCTCACATCTCATCACCCATAGCTCATACATTCGTCGAAGTGATCCCACGAAAACCTGGACGGCCCATCCTGTTCCTATTGAACGTAAACAGCCCTCCACAGCACGCTCTCCGTGAAATTGACCCCCTTCTGTGTGAATCCAAGATCGCCGGCGCCAATCCACTCATTCTGCCTGGGGACTTCAACGCCCCGCACTATTCCACTGCTTCACGCGACCCAGCATCATCTTTTTAAGTGCGATGCACTTCTTAAGCGACCCTGAACCTGCGTCCACCGGCGATGTCCGCATAGCATACCCACGTGGGGGATTGGCCAGGAATCTCCTCGTCTTCCTTGGCAACGGGGGAGATGGGCGCGCGCTGCCTGGCCGCTGACATGGCACATACCCACGTGGGGGACTGGCCAGGAATCGGGCGTGAGAAGGGCTAATGCACCCGCTTAAAGGAGTACTGACACGAAATTTTAAAGCTCAGATCCGCTCTAGCAATCAAGTACAACGACAACACAAATAGGTGTCTGTGAATAAATGCATCTTTCTTTCTTTGTAGTTGTGTGTGTGTGTGTGTGTGATCTCTCTTTCGCGAACATTACCGAACCGCGCAAATTCAACTCGTGCATTCGCACTTTCACATTCTTCCCCTCGGGGAAATGCGGGGAATTTTTTTACTGTCTGCAACAACTTGGCGATGCCGACAAGACAGGGAACAAGCGTTACAAGAGACACCATCCCGGACCTCACGATCGCGCGACAAGCACCACACTTACAATGGGCACGCCACACTTGGAAGTGACCACTACATCCTTGCCATTACTCTACCTCAACTCCCTCTTCGCCGCCAAATTGGACAAGCAACACTCATCGATTGGCCTTCCTTTCGCGAAGACCCTACCTCCCTCCCCCCAGCTGACTCAGACCTCGACCGATGGACCTCGGAGCTCATAGCCCTGGTACAAAAACACAGCAAGACCATAGCTCTTACACCGGAAAACCCATCCGTTGACTCTCACCTAGACCACCAGTGGGTTGCAAGACGCGGCTTAGTCAACAGATGGAAGACACGTAAACATAATCGTCCACTCAGACGACGAATCGCCGAAATCACACAAGCAGCCAACTAGGCCAGAACACTTCAAACCCAGAATTGGCACTCATTCTGTGACCAACCAGGAGGCACGCTAACCACGAAGCGCACCTGGCACATCCTTCGCCCTCTCCTGGGCTCCAAACCGACCCAAACAGCTACGCAGCAGCAGCTTCGACGGCTTATCCACAACCACAAGCATTCACCGCAACAGCTCTTAGAGGAAGTCCGCGAAAACCTCTTTGGTCCATCTTCCCAGTCTCTTCCCCCTGCACCCCCCCACATACCTGGGGCTCCCAAATCCGAACCTCGACGCCCCCTTCACAATTCAGGAACTGGAACAAGCGCTCGCCCGTCTGACGAGAAACACAATGACTGGCAAAGACAAGATTACGAAGAAGATCCTGCGCAACCTCGACAGCCCTCACCTCTCTCCTCGCACTCTACAACAAGCACTGGGAAGCAGGAACCCTTCCGCTCCAGTGGAAGCATTCAGAAATAACTCTTATACCCAAGCCACACAAACCGACAACTCCTGACAACCTCCGCCCTATTTCGTTGACGTCGTGCGTCGGTAAGTTTTTAGAGCACATGGTACACTACCGCCTGACTGCGTATCTGGAGGACAACGACCTGTATCCCCACACCATGTTTGGTTTCCGCAACCACCTATCTACTCAAGACGTCCTTCTCTAAATAAAAGAGCAAGTAATTGATAAACTTAGCAAAACACCGCCTAGCTGCATACTTACCCTTGATGTGCAAGGCGCTTTCGACAACGTTACACATAGAGCCATGCTTCGGGGACTTCAAGCAACCAACTGTGGACAGGTAGTTTACAACTATGTTCGCGCTTTTCTCACAAACCGGACAGCCACCATACGCCTCGGTCCAATCCATTCTGACACCTTTCCCACTCCTGCGAAGGGAACACCACAAGGATCTGTAATCTCGCCTCTGCTATTTAATATCGCCCTTTTTGAACTGCCAGCCAAACTTTTTAACATTCCTGACCTTCACCATGCCTTGTACAGCGATGACCTAACGATATGGACAACCGGCTCCTCTGGACAACAGCAAGACAACCTCCAACAGCCTATCAACGACACACTCGAATACTTGGAGCAACGATGACTCACCTGCGCCCCTAACAAATCCGCCCTTCTCGTACTTCAGGCTAGAACACGCGGTCGACCCCCAAAACCTGCGCTGGACCCAACCGTGACTATAACCACTGCTCCCGTACCACAAGTCCATACCCTCCGAATTCTAGGAGTCCCCTTGTTGCAGATCGACCACCTCGTTGTGGGTGCGCCGCCAGGAAACGAAGCCGTGGGACCCCTGTTCGAACGTCTCTTTAATGGCGATGACTGACTTATGATGATGATGATATTCGTGCCCTCGAGCCTGGAGCCACACCTTCTTCTTCTTCTTCTTCGCAATTTCCAACACCCCTTTCACACAGATGGATCGGGGGCGGCACTTTTACCCCAATTACACCAAACGACTACGCAAGTGACTCATTTAATTCGACGCATCTGCACCCAGCGCCATGGCCTAAAGGAACAATACACGTGCTGTATCGTCCAAGCACTGCTGACCAGCCGCATAGCATACAGAACACCTGATGTTCAGTTGAAACCAAAAGAGCATTCCAAACTTGACGCCCTGATACGTAAGTCATATAAAATAGCCCTCGGACTTCCGTCCTTCACGCCGACTGAGCACCATCTTAAACTCGGTCTGCATCATCCACTGTCAGAAATACTGGAAGTCCAACAAGCCAACCAACTCACGTGACTGTCTCTAACACCTACAGGCCGCACTGTTCTCGCGACACCTGGTCGCCACGTCATAACTCCGACAGAAGCACCCACTCGTATCCCTCCCGACATCCGTGCCAAAATTAAAGTAGCCACCATTCCACGCCATATGCATCCCTTTTACAATAAAGGCCGACGAGCAGCGCGAGTCAGCTATCTCTAGAGACACTATTCGAAGGACCCCGACACCAGATACACCGACGCAGCTGCATATCATAACCGCCAAGCTCACGCCCGTGTAGCCCTCAACTCCCAAGAAACCCTCCAGACGTCCGCCACGCTATCCGCTACCACCTCCACGACAGCAGAAGAAACTGTCATAGCTCTAGCTGCAACCGCAGCCACGACAGATTACATTGTCATCATCACAGACTCCCAGGAAGCGTGCCGCCACTATCAAAAAGGATGTATCTCGCCTCAAGCCCTCAACGTACTACGACGCATACACAAGCTGCCCTCCATCTACGTCGTATGGACACCAGGCCACGCCAACCTTCCAGGGAATGAGGCGGCACATGCCGCTGCCCGCGAATTAACTACTCAGGCATTCCCTGAAGGCAAAGAAGGCCCACCGCAATCCCTTAATCACCTCCCAGTCCCGAGTCGTTACACAGACATCTTGTACCACTACCGTTGAAATCGCCTCATCTACCGTCCTCCTCATGCATCTCTCAACACCAACGACGCACGCCTTTGGCGACGACTACAAACCCAGACATACTGCAACACAACAATTCTACACAACATATCACCAACCATGTACCCCTACGAATGCCCATCCTGTAAAACCCCCAACACCACATACCACCTTGTATGGGCTTGCCCCTACCACCCAAATCCTATCCCTTCCCCCTCCCTGGAGCAGTGGGAGTGCGAGCTGACCAGCTGCCTGCTAGAGACGCAGGTTAACCTCGTGTCTCGGGCAAGAGCAGCCGCCACGACTCGCGGCTATCCGGACTAGGAAGGCCACCCGCAACAGCACTTTTCGCTCCAGTAAACGTTTCTCTCCTCCTCCTCCTCCCCTCCAAAACCAATCTCTGGAACCGCTACTGAGCCAACGTAGCTACCGTTTTTAGATGAAACGCATCTCATGCTCGCCCCTCTGTCCTTCCTGCGTCTGTCCGGCGTTGTCCGCACAGCTGCGCCTCTCCTCCCCTCCTCTCTCCGATAGCGAACACTCTCTCCCAAACAGCTGCGGGTTGGCGCAGCGCGCTCTCACTCCGTTGCAAGGCGCCGGTGGGCGGCGCTGCGCATGTGCAGTACTCTCTCTCCCCGCGCTCTCCTCTCCTTCGGGCGCTGTGAATATAAAGCGGCATGCCGCGCTCAGGCGGTCTCAGTCGACGGTCGTCCGCCCACCTCCCCTTCGCGTGAGAATCCCTGCTATAAGCGTAATCAATACGATGGAAAACGCCAACGGAACCCCCCATGAGATGCGTTGCATCACACCAGGGTTCCCGCGAGGGGAGGTGGGCGTAATTTCTCCCATGTAAACCCTAAAAAACATGAAAGAACTTCTGCGGCCCTGCCATCTCAGCGCCCTTTCTGCCCATGGCAATGCCAATATAGCCGCCGACCAGTTTGTTCGGCTTCACCCCGCTGCGTTGCCGCCATTCCGGAAGTTTTATACAACCACCACGCTCAAAGTATCCGCCTCCCTCGCAACGTTCAGAGAAGACGGTCCAGCCTCGCTCTCATTCATGGATGTCACATGGCTCTCGCTCGCACATGCACGCGGCGAGTCACGTGGTCAAGAGCGAACCAGCTGCGGAGCGCGCATGTGCCAAACCGGCAGGGGCTAGCGAACGCGGCCTTCAACGGAGCTCCGACCAGCGAGTCACGTTATGCGCTGCCAAGGGCACGGCGCAGCTGCGGTCAAATGAAAGTCACGTTTACCGTTACGGCTCAACTGCTCTACGAGATTAGTATAGCTTCGCTTTAAGAATGCCTGAGCAGATTTAATGGGGCAGCTTGCTCGCCTGCCACGCGTTGCGCCCTGAAGTCGCGATGCCCATCTCGTCAGTCTCGTACTCATGGGCACGCAAAGGCCTTAATCAGGGGTTATGTCAGTGCGTCTAAAGGTGGAGGGCGGGGCGGTTGCCCCCAACGCCCGTTATTCAAATTCGCTACTGATATGGGTGCAAGAACCGTGAAATGCACGAGAGTAAAACCTGGTAAAACCTACCGAATAAGGTAAGAAACAAAATGGTGCTGTAGTTTACTTTTTAATGCTTCATTTGCACACTCTGGCGGTACTCTCAAACGCAAATCTCGATAACGCAAAAACGCGTAGCCTTTCTTTTTTGTTTTCAGGTTTTTGTCGCGACATAGAAAGTTTATATTTGCAAAATAAATTCTATTGCTCGGTTTTTAATAAATTTTACGACACTTAAATGAACGGCATACGATCGTCTGCTGTTTAGCTCAAATCCGGCGCGACTGGCGCGACGGTTTCCCGGCTTTCCGACAGCTGCGCGCGCGGTGGTTGGTTTGCTTTTGGTGTATCATCTGCTGCGACGTACCTTTCAGATTTAAGTTCTTTTTACGTTACTTCGACTACGCCAAACGTGCGTCAAAGCGAAAAGATGGAGGGGGACGGCAGTTTTACTCATTTTGCTATAACTGCTGCGCTCACCGAGCGGGAGATGGCCGCGCAGGAGCGTCGTGCTGAAGAACTTGCCTGTCAACGGCGTCAAGAGTACTTAAACAAGGTTAAAGCGGACGTTAACAAGTATAACGAACTCACCGCTAGAGTCAACGACGAACTGAGAAGCGAAAGGGAAAAGTTCGAGACAAAAACGTTGTGCCTCAACTCGCTGAAGCAGGTCAACGAAGCTCTGGTGAAAGAAGCCACTGAACTGGAACAGCAGCTTTTAAAGGAAAAGGAAAACTCGGCGGCAAAACAGGCGGAGATGTCGACGCTTGAGAACTCCACCAACACTTTGCGACGTCAGGTCAACTCCGTGACGAAGAAACTTAAGAAAGTTTACGGTGTTTGGAGTCTCGAAAAGGCGGTCGCTGCGCTGCACGAAGAATGTGAAGGGAAGCAAGAAACCGTGAATGCCCTGGATAAGGAAATACGGGAGATTAGGGCTGCGGAAGCGGCGCGCGTCGCCGATCAGAACAAGTTTATTGTCAAACTTGCCGAAGTGAAGGTTCGCACCGAAGCCAACAAAACGAAAGTTCACGAGGCGAAAGCCGAGGTCGCAAGACTCGAGGCTATAAAGCGCGCACTTGAGGAGGAAGAAAGGGCTAGGTCGAAAAGCGTGGCTCAAGTAAGGGCACTACCACAGAGTCACCCTACGGAGGGTCCGCAGAGCATGCCTTGTGCTGCGTCATCGAGAAGGCAAACTGCATCTCGCGTTGAGACGTCTGCAATTCCAAGTACATCCAAACTAGGATCAGCCAACCAACAAAGCAAGGGCTTTCCCAGTCGAAATGTTGCTCCAATGCAACTCGCAAGGCCGCAACCTTCTCCACAGTTGTTGGCCAGTTCAGGACGACTTCCAGAGTCGCCACAGCCATCGACCAGTTCAGCACAAACTCCAGAGCCACCCCAGCCATCGACCAGTTCAGCACAAACCCCAGAGCCAAACAGGGCCAGTTCTCGCAGTGCTAGGTTGGGGTTATCAGGGTACTTCGACAACGTAAGAACGAAGCTTCCCACAGCCCCACCGCCTAAAATGTCAGCCGACAAGCGGCCCGGGTTGGGCATTTTGAAGCCTTCCTTCCCGCCTCCACCTAGCAAACAACTACGAATGGAAGGCAGCACCACTCCTGTGACTATCGCACCACTCAGGCCAATTATTTTGCCTCGATCAGCCCCTGGGGGTAAAGGTACTGCAGCTCCAGCATCACCATCACCGAAATCTTCTGCGCATAGCCACCAGCCAACTTTCTTCGCAGCTTCTCAGAGCCCGGTCCCCCGGCCCTCACAAGAAGGAGCATCTAGCATCGACTCAGCCAAGGTGCACCAAGGCCCTAACACCGCTACCCAGCCTGCCCCATTGGCTCTGGCACCTCCCAGGCCCGTTCGCCAGCACACTTCTTTGGTCCGCCATGATGCAAGACCAGATGCTTCGCCAAGGTCTTTTCCGTTTCGCTTCCGTGCTGAAAACTCCACAGCCAGTCAGAGTGCAGCTCCCCAGCCCCAAGGGGCATCCGACTCTGGCTCGCCGGTCAGCAAGCACAGCTCCTGTGAAACACCTCGAGGTCATGACAACGCTTCTCCGCCTACTACTCGAGCTGCCACACCATCCAGGCCAATTCACCAGCATACTAGCCCCACCCATCGTGACGCAAGCCAACCACCACGGTCACCTTTTCCTCCTAAGTACCAGGCACAGACCTTTGCAGCTCCCCAGACCCAAGGCATATCTCACACTGACTTACCTGCTGGGAGGAGCCCCTCATCCGAAGCTCCCCGAGCCCGCACTGCTGCTACTGCACTTAACACACTAAGCATGGTGTCTTCCGCCCCTGGTCATCAGTATGCCTCTCCAAACTGTCGTTTCACAAGCCCACGAGCAGAAACGTTTGCGGCCCGTCAGGGCGTTGCCTCCGAAACCCAGAATAGCAGACCCAACGTTGTCACACCCGTCGCCGAGCGTGTCAGACCCGACACAGCTGAAGCCAGCGAAAGGTCCGATACGTTTTCCCCCCAACCGCACCGCATTCCCCCACCTTCACCTCCGGCGCTTCCCATAAGGTCACTGCAAAGAGGGAGACCTGCCACCGACCAAAGTATGCATCCACCGAGTGACCAGCATGCGCTGCAACACGGTTGGGCTCCCTCCGTCGCCTCCACCACTCAGACACAGCCTGCGCAGTCCCCGACGGCGTCTTCCCAGTGGAGCAGCCCTCCACCGACGCAGGCAACCGACATGGATCAAATCACGAGACCTCTCACGGGAAGTCCGGTAGATTCCGAGTTTTGTTTCGGCACCAGCGCACACAGCTCCGCAGGTGGCGGAGAGGACGGCTTCAACTTATTCGGCGAAGATGACGATGCGGGAGCGGGTGGGGGTTTCCTGTTCTCCCTCGCTGGCGCAGGCAGCAATCCACCGAGGTTCAATTTCTGAACCTCTTCCGTTCTCCTGGGCGCGTGCCGGTGTGATTCTGCACTGCAGACGACACCGCAGTCAAAACTTTCCTTCTTTGACGAACCCGCGCACACACACTGTTGTGGTGGTTCTATGACAGCTCCAGTGGAGTGCACACTGGAGCAGTGTGTGACCTCGAAAGCTACGCAGACTGCCGCAGACCGCAGACAGAAGTGTTGACCTTCTTCCACCATCTCTAAACTGAAAGTTTCTGTTGTGTGTTTATAAAATGTGGTGTATTGCAATGCCACTACTAATTACCAGGCGTTGCTGTTGCCATCTTTGTCACAGTGTTATCATTCATGTTGGTTGGAGCAAGCCGACTGAGATGTCGTTAACGTCATTTATCGAATGTTACTGTTTTTTTTCTTTTCTTTTTTTTGAGTTCGAGTCGCCGAGAGCTCCAGCTCTGGTGATGGTTGTAACAGAGTTACTTGACCCAACCTTATGTGAGGTATAGTTTACGATGTTTCAATATTACAAGGCTGTTACAATGCTGCTAATAGTTATGCTTTGCTGTTAGTCTTCTCAAGCTCAGAAAGTTTTCTCGAGCTTATGTTTCCTGTTTCCATAACTGTTTTAAGAAATGGTTATGCTGTTTATTCTTTTTAACTAGTTGGCTGCAGGAGTATTAAGTAATATTCCTTTTGCTACGTGGCATTTATAGTATAGAACTTGCTTCAATGCTACTAGTTACTATGCGTAAACTGTTTTCACTAAACTGGTTTTTTTATTTTCAAGCTTGGCAAGTTAGCTAGAGCATGAACGCAGAGGTAAGTCTTATGTTCACATTAATCTTTTAAGAAATACTTCTGCTGTTTATTGTTATGATTTCATACGGCCACTACCCTTTGGCATTTGTTAAAGTGTGCTGCTATGTTAACACTGGTTACTAAACCATCGCTGTCGAATTTTTTATTTTAAAGCTCAGCACGTTGACTTGAGCATCAACACAGACATCACTTTCCTGTTCACATTACCGTTTTAAGAAATGATGCCATGTTGTAAGTTAATATTCCCAGTAATGTTTGTAGTTTATGAAATGTAATGTGGTGAATGCTGCTAGTATTTGCTAAGCATTGCTGTTAGTGTCTTCTTTTCTTCTTTTTTTTTGTAATAACAAGTTCCCTAGAACATCTGTGGTGTCAGTTTCCTGTTCATATTACTGCTTAAAACATATTCAGTGTCTGTTGTTCATTGCCCCTGTTAAAGTTCATAGTTTACAAAACGTAAGGTGGTACAACGCTATTACTAGTTGCTAAGCGCTGCAGTTATTGTATTTTTAACCTAGCAAGTCGGCTAGAGTGTAAACACAAAGGTCACTCTCCTGCTCCCATAATTTTAAATATTTTCTATGTATTATTTTATTTCGTTAAACATTCATGTTATAGTTCAGTAATGTATGTGTTCAGTTCAGTATTGTATGTAGCGTAATGTGTTGCTTGCCAGTCACCAAGCATTTCTGTTAAAAAAATTTTCTTTTTGTAAGCTCAGCAAGTTCTTTAAACTGACATCGGTAACCTGTTTCTGTTGCTGTTTTCTTAGAACTAATGGCATTTTGTAATTCAGTGTTCCCATTAATGTTTTTCTTCTTGCAAAATGTAATGTGATAAAATGTTACTGCTGCTAGTTGCTAAGTTTTGGTGTTATGGTCTTTTAGTTTTGTATTTGAAGCTCGGCAAGTTGGCTATAGAGAAAACATGGCTCACTCGCTTGTTCCCATAACTTTGTTTTTAGTGTTTAACCATTTGCTGTTTTAATACATTTCACATTTCGTCGCAGTTGAGTGTTCTGTGACATGTAACATGCTGCAATGCTACAGCCACTTACTGAGTGTTGTTTATTTTTGTTGTGTTTTTAGCCAAGAAAATTGGCTTCAGCATTGACACAGACCTCAGTGTCTGTCATGTTTGCAGTAGTGTTCTCAGAAACATTTATGTTGTGTGTTATTACTCAAGTATTCCTGTTACTAGTCAGCTTTCATGGAATGTAAGGTGTTGCATTCAACTACTGAAATAAAATTTTAAGTGCAGAGCACTTTAGGGGCTCGCCTTGTCGTCGTAGCTCGCTCGCTGGACCCAAGTAGAGCCACACGGCGTTCCGTTGTAGCGGTTGTCGTTGCGGCGTAACCCAGGGGCTTCGAAAGCCAAGCGGTTTATATAGTTGTAAGTGTTCGAAGCTCGTTACCCGCTGGCGCTTGTCATACATCTACCCGCTGTTTAGCACAAAAAAAAACTTTAGGTACATTTGAGGCAAAATATACGCAATTAACCGTCGGCGCCCACGCTCATTTTGTTAGGAACGCTCGTTGGTTTGGTTTTTACGATAGTAAGTGAAAAAAAGTGGCAGTGCAATGCCGCACGTGCGAGAGGAAAAGCAAGCACAAAAAGAACAGAACTCCCACTCGGCGCAGTTTCAGGCAGGGGGCGCGCAAGCACTGCGAAGGCGGGAAATTTGAATTGCATGGGGTGGTAGCCGTGAGCGAATAACGGCGCCACAGCCCATTATGGCGAATCACTGCTCTGCACTTCCGACAGCTTTCACATTGCGCAGAAGGGCTTTAATTTTTTCAGCTGCTGTTTGGCCTTGTGTCTTCCTATCAAGATAGATCACAGCGTGCTTTGTTGAGCAATAACTTCAATGCCACACACCGGTTATAAAATCTGAGCTAACCTCTGTGAATGACTGGTGTGAACATTTTGCGGAAGTAAGAAAGTGGCAGAAACAGTTCTCTTTTAATGCGTTCGGTCATTGATGAGGTTTTCCGCAAAAACTGCATTCCAAAAGCAAAGCTGTTCAGCAAATCATTTGTGTAAGGTGTCCGCAGTTAAAAATAACGATAAAATGCCAAGCGCTTGTGCATGCGTTGCTATGAAAACTGATATGGCTTTTGTCGGATAAACTTCAACGCAGAAATACAAGGAGCTTTAAAAGGAGAAGGTGCATAACCCGGACCGGTGAAGCAAACTCGAGTGATAATTCGAAGGTGGCTTGCTTTGAGAATGGAGCAGCGTGGGTACCTAAGCATGTTTTTATTTTCACGTTGAAATGCGAGAATCTGGAGCATTTCATGGGAGTGACAGGACTGTAGAGTTATACAGCGGTAGCTGTGAGTACTAATTTTCCACCAACAATTGGCCATTGTCCCATAATTTTAGAGTAACTCGGCGGAAGATCTCTGAATATACCTAACAACATTACTAAATTATTTGACAATTGATGAAGGACCTGACAACCTTTGGAAAGTGTTGCGCTAAAGATATGAATTTAGCCCCCTTTCGCTCGCTCGCTCACTGGCCCACTCATTCAGTTTGGTAGAGGGAAAAAGTATGAACCAATGGCAATTGGCCTGGCAGGCATTTTCAGGAGCCAAAAACACTAGCAGCCGAGCGAGAATAGATGTAGTCTTCAAAAATAAACATGAAGACCTAAAGAATAAGCTTCGTTGCTTGCTTAAAGGGACCCTGCAACACTCTTTGTGCAGTGCAAGTAAACCTGCACGACGTTTAGATTACAGTGCCAGGAATACCCGAGCCAAATATTACACGTGCACGTGAAGCGGTGAGCGCGCAAATCGCTGTGAAAGACGCGGAAAAACCAACTGCGCTCTCTTCAGTTCTCCTCATTATGCACCCCTGGCATGGCCTAAGCGACGTCACTGTGGCCATGGCTGCCCGATCGGCTGTCACTGGTCAATTTCACGGCTAATTTCTCCCATTTCCGCCATCGTCAGCGCTGTGTACTAGCCTCTTGTATGCCCGAACCTGTAGGCACAGTTTTGCCGTTTCTTTTGTGTTTTGAGTGCGCGCGGAGTTTAAGTGGCGAGCTCAATACTTCCCTTTCAGCGGGACCACAAGACAACAAACGTGTATTGCTTCAAAAACGCTCTACCAGCCCGAGCGCTTGCTTGCGAGCAGGCACCTATGTCTGCTTTTTTGTGGCACCACACCAGAAATAGGCCCCTCCGCGTTGCGGAGAAAAGGAGAAAACTACCCGGCATGTGATATATCGAAGGCCGCTGAAGAGAACGCCGTGAGCCGCCCCCCCTCTCCTGGAGCCGCGTTGTCCGTTGTCGAGTTGACAGGGAACGATTATGCGTGATTTCTCACTGCAGGCATCTGTGTGAGCATTGTACGACAGTCTGCACTTCCACCAAGCAGTAGTGGGATACGAAATCGAGTTGTAAAAATTGTGTAACCACAGAAATTCCATTCCATTCCAGATAGGCCATAGTTGCCACATGGCATGTCAGCGGAGCTTACAAAAAGTCTACGTAATAGTACAGGCGAGCCCGCTTATAACGAACACAACGGGAAACCGAAATCACTTCGTTATATCCGCTTTTCGCTATATCTGGACAGAAAATCTATGTATACCAATGGTAACAGAAAATGAAGATTTGTTCGTTATAACCGCTATATTGTTAAAAGCGGGTTCGCTTAAGTGGGCTATACTGTATTTCCAATTTTTTTTTTGTTTGAAGCTTCATATGCTGCCCTGAATATTGTATCGGTATGGTTGATATGGTTAAACATGTTTCGGTGCTTGTTTGCATTTATTTACAAAACGTGTAGTTTTCAGGATGTGACAGCAGATGCCACGCCTATGATCACTCGCCTGGCAGGAGGCGCACACTAGCTGCCCGATCTCTAGCTAGATAGGCACCGTATTTTCATGCGTATAGCCTGCACCAAAAAATGCGAAAATTTCAGTGGCAAAGTAGGGGTGCGGATGATACGCGAGGTTTTTTCTGTAGTACAGCTTCACGGCGATGCGCGTTGTGCCGTGAAGATGACCTTGTGTACAACAGTGAGGACTGCGGCTCAAGTGACAGCTCTAGCGACAGCGGTGACACTGAGTGAATTGTGACTTTCGCCTTGCAGTCAGTGTATCCTACTTGGTAAATATATGCTTTTTCTGTTTACATAATATGTGATGTGTTGTTTGAGCAGTAGCTTTGGTTTAGCCTTCCCTAAACCAAATGTGCAGGGAATACGTGAGGATTCTTTTTTCTTTTGCAGCGGGCTGAAAGTGGGGGTGTGGATTATATGTAGGGGCGGGTTGTACGCGCGAAAATATGGTACCCGGCGAACCTTTTTTTTTTTTTTTTTAGGCTAAATAGTGTCACCCATACAAATGCACTAAAACTAACCTCAAAATTGTCTCCCAACAAACCAATAAAAGGGCAAGCAGGATTTTTAAAATTGCACGCTTAACAAAGTAAAAACGGTTAAGGTGCGATTCAGGACCTAGCCTAATTTGCTATATCATGCATTTTTTAAAAATTAGATCTCTACAGGAGTAAAAAAGGCTAAAAGACGCCTTTTGTAAATTCATAATCCTGCAGGCCTATACAGACATCAAACTGATTCTTGCGGGTGTACGTAACGTTTACCAGTGTCCACAAAGCAATTGCGGAGTTGGTCTCATGCAGCACTTGATAGGGTAAATCTGAACTTGGGGCTAAATTGCGCATATTTACAGATTTCTCAATATGTTTTAAACTCGCTGACACATCAACGTTTTTTTCCCCGCAATGTTTATAAACACGATGCTGATAATTCCGGCTCATATTAAATTAGAATAACGTCTATTTTACTCATTTAACATACTTTTGCATCGCTGAGTACTACAGATAGGGCATGCCCTACGTATAAATACATAACACTCTTTGTGATACTTGGATCTCTGTTGGTCATGTCAAGAGAAAGACAAGAAGCACCTGTTAAATTCTGTGCCAGACTTTCTGCAGTGCAAACAGAAAAAAGAAAGAGCTCCAAGGGAAAGAAATTGAGCACAGCACTTAAGGTGAACGTTTATTGCCTCTGCCAAAAAACATGCTCGTAGCAAAAATAAATTCTCTCTTTGCCGTCGGCAACAGGGAAATTCCTATCGCCTCTGAAACCATCCAAAGGCACTTCAGAAAGAATATTCTCGGGTAAAAACAGCAGCTCGGAGTTACAAAACACTACAGCTAGAAAATTCCACCCGGAAACCTAAATCCGGGCTGGGTTTGCCCGACCACACTTCCGCTCCTAGCTGAAACCGGCTTAAAACACCTGACAACTTTGGCTTGGCTGCCAAGGTGGTAGAAATACAAAGTGCATAGAACAACAGGTGCGAGACCACGTAACCAGTTACACCAGACAGCTGTGCTAGTTTATATTTCACTGCAGAAGGCTCGTTCCCACAATGTGGTCAAAAAAAAAAAAAAAGCCTTTTGAAATGACATCCCAGATCAGTTCATACTCTTTTTAAACATATATAACACGTAACCAACAGAGTTCTAGTGTAACTTAGATGCACAACAAACCGGGAATTCGTAGTCAGTTCGTGTTATTTTCATACAGCAAAAAGGTGAATCCTGGCTTATAGAGGGACGTTTGAAATACATTTAACTATCCGATTTGGGAAAGTTCAACTCCAGAAAAGACGCTCCTTCCTTACTCCATTTCGGACACAAAGTTTACCCCTCTCTTGTTTGCAGCTCTCGGCAGGCATAAAAGAAATGACAGCATAAACTTTAACCGACACAAACAAGTGCGCATTACTGTGATGAAAAGCACAGCAGGTGCGGGAAAAATAATGGTCAATGACGTTACCCTGAAATCAGAACACACGAAAAGAAAAAACACTCGGTGTAAAAATACGACAGCCGGCATCAAAAGATACTCTCGAAAAGTACGCTAAGACGGACAGAGCACACATAAAAAAGCTAAGCATAAAGGCATCAAAGGGTTCCACACTTACCCCAACTTCATAAAGCAGGAAAGAAGTGCTATATTTTTGTTCATCATTGATCACATTATAACAACCGTCCGTAGAGCTTGATGCAAGCAACAAACTTGAGACGACTGTTTTAGTACCAAGCTGGTACTAAAGGTACCAAGTTGGTACCTTTCACATTGCACAGTATTTTGGGCTTGCTCTGAGCTTTCAGGGAGGTGAATTTGGGCAAGCAGTTTGGTTTGGACAGTTTGCGCAGCTCAAGCAGTTATCGGCAATAGGACACAAATATTAAAAAGGTGCTCGAAAAAATGTTTAGGCCACCACACAATCGGCAAACAACCAGAGTAAAACACACTGGACATGTTCTAACAAGGGAGAACCCAAAACAGAGACCATCATAGTTTACCCTCATGGAATGACACTCTCCTAAATTGCCACTTCATTAGCAGTACCTATCAAAATGGAATAAAAAAGACACAACCATATTTTAGCAATACCACTTAGCCCTAATACAATGGCGACCCTAAATTTCAATTTTGCGAGTAGCAGCTAACGAAAAATGTTATCAGAAGGGCACAACTTTTTTTTTTTAGAAACCCCTTTCTTCATTCGAATATGAGACTGCACTAAAGATAGTTTCCAAAATGTGAACTGCAGTGCATACACAGACACAAGAATTATATGTCCCTTTCAAAACACTATTCAAGCAGTAAATGGAATGTAAGAGGACGTGGAATGTGTTAAGTCAGCATTGCAAATCAGGCCTGCAGCGATAGCAAAGCACATTTTTGTAAGTACGCAAATTATCAGTAACTTGTACTACGCTAACGCCATTAGAAGACGACCTTTACAAAGAAGATGACATTTAAGAAAAATTATAGAGGGAGACCAGCAAACACAGTAATGTCTTTAAGAGATTAAGAATGTCGCATTCAAGTTTTCATGCTTAAAAAGCAAAGAACACAAAAATGCAAAGAGAAAGAAAAGTTGACATAGCCCCATAAAGTACAGGAAAATCTAACAGGAAAAGTAAACGACCTTGTGGAAAAACTCTGAGCTTTCCACTCTCAACTCAGGATACAGGTATTCAAGCTAAAGCAAGTCATCCAATGCAAGCTATTTCGGTCAACAACACCTCTTGGTCTCATTCACTCATTGAGCTAAAAGCAGAGACGATAGTAATGACAAGTTCAGGCACATACCTTTATGCGATAGTGAGTGAGGAGGTTTAAAGTATGCAATTACCATCACTGTTTAGATCAAACATTTTACATTAATGCAACACGGACATCTGCCTCTAATCAACTGCTGCTAGACAATATATCAATTGAACCTTACAGACAGTCAGACTACTTGAACACAAGCAATTATACTGGAATATCAATAGTGTTAGTTTTAGCTGTAAACAGCGATCAAATTTTAAACACACATTAAGCCATCCAACTACCTTCCATATTTTTTCCCTGCCATAAAGAGGACATGTATTTCCACCCCTTGTTAGTAGCTAAGCCACAAACAATGTGAACACCATCCACTGCTAGCTTTCTGATACAGCTAGGTAAAAGTCAATTCTTACATTTGCCCCATTCCAACTGCTTCCACTAAACGTCACCCCAACTTCGAAAGCTCAGCTTATTATAGCATCATTTGAAAAATTACTGTCGTAACTTGAAGAATTTCGGGCAGAATTATGCAGCCAGTCTTGAGAAGCCACACGCCCTTCCCCGACTCTGCGGTAAAACAACAACAAAAAAGTGAAAACGCAGCCCCGAAACACCGGCCACGTGGGGACCAGACAGAGACTCCCCTACCTCGCGTGAGCCAGCCTCGAGCGACGAGGCTCACATCTGCTCAATGAGCTCGTACTTCTTCTTGAGGTCCATCTGTATCTTCTTGGGGTCGTGTTTCTTCCGCTGGGCGAGCAGCTGCCTCATCTCGGAGGCACTCATGTTGAGGTTGAGGGAGCCGTTGCTGGTGGCACTCGCCGGCTCGGACGGCGGAGACGCGGCCGCGGGCTTGCTCGCCACGGGACTCTCTTCCGCCCGCGGGGACTCTGCGGTGGGGCTGTCCACGGCCTCTGGGGCAGCTTCCGGCGTCTTCACTTCCCGCGGAGGCTCCTGAAACGAGCATTCAGCGAAGCTTTGTGAGAGCAAGTTTCCAGCAATCGGGCAGATTTGAAACCAGTTTGAATGAATTCGTATGAACCTCGCAGCAGGTCGCGGTCCCTTGCGAAGAAAAGCATTGCGATCGGGCACCAGAAGGGGGAAAACTGCCTGCCAAACTCTACTGTCTACAAAGTGGCCACTATGGCTATCTTGAGCCTGAACTGGATACACTGAGTAGTCTTGGCGTGGTGAGGTCGGTGGCAATGCTAATTGCATCAGCACTTCATTTCCCTCTCTCTACCAGTCTCTCCCTATAGGTGGTATTCATTGACAAGTTTAGCAGTCGATTACGTCGCTTGGCAACACTGGAAACGGCCATGGACATGGCCGCTGCGCCACAGACATAGTGCGGCTTGTGCTACTGCGCCCGCACGCCGACGAAGAAAAAAAAACCACCGGCGTGCGTCACTCGATTGTCAATGGTGGTGTCAACAGAGATGTTATAAATTGCAATCACATTGGAGTCGAGGAATTACTTTGCGTTCGGTGGGGTAGAGTTTGGAACATCCGAAACACATCATGTGCTTCGCACGAACAAGTACGACCATTCCGCGGAGCCCAACGCAACCAGTGACGGCGCACTCACATGGTTGCCTGCATGCGTGCCTCGCCAGTGAATACAAGCTATCTAGAGCCTAAACTGGATACACTTAGTAGTCTTGGCGTGGCGAGATCAGAGGCAAAGCTAACTGCATCAGCGCTTCATTTCCCTCTCTACCTGTCTCTCCCTATATCTCCTCTTCCCAGTCTCCCTCGATCTCCCTTTCCCTTATCCTCTCCCTCTCTCCATTATCTGTCTCTCTCTCAGTTTCTGTAATTTGAAATTGCTCATGTCTTGTGATACACTAAGCTATGTATTACATCCCCCCTCCATTAAAAGGATCCAACACCTGCAGGTGCATTTTTTGACGTCCTGTTAATTCAACACCGCAAACAAACTACGAAGTCATTCACAAGAGGTGGGCTTGTAAGTGCTCCAAATACACAGAAGACTACGTTCGATGTACGCAGCCTTTATCTACCTATCCCTTGTTCACCCCCAGCATTTTGAGAATAGGAAGCAGATGCTTTTTGAAGACATTGGGGAGAAAAGAAATTGAAGGACAATGAGATACAGAACAATTATGGATAATTAAACACAGAAATGCCCTTTGCCCAACGCGCTGATACAAAGACTAACGGCTGCAATGCCCCACGGCATCGCACACGCATATCATAATCCTCTGCCGGCATGTTGTTGGCTACTCTGTGGGGATGAAGAGGAGGGAATAAAGACTCTAAAGGGAATAAAACGACTGTCTGCTCTTGACATTACTTGCTGGCATCGCTAGGTGTAACTACCTGCGTTCATAAAACTCGGAGCCGCAGTGGCGGCGGCGGCAGAACTCTCTCAGGTTCTGTGCTGTGCACATGGGGGATGGGACAACTAAAGAACATCCGGACGCCCAAAGATGAGACAGCTAATCAGTAAGTGTGCTGTGCAGCCAGACGAGAATGAAATCACCCAGAAGAACAAGAAGAAGTAGTAGTAGTGGAAGTCTGCAACGTCGAGGGAGTGCTCGACGAAGACTTTGGGGCGGTGGACGAAGTATACGAAGACTGAAGAGGGCACTGTAGAAATAAAGCCCTTATGTACTTTACTTTGCGTTTGATTTGGTCTACTGCTGACAAGCGCCATATTTATACACAGGGTAAATGGTTGCGAGTGACTTATACGGTGCTCGTCGAGTTTAGCTTAGTGAGATGAATACGGCTCTGCTGTGACATCAGGATTGCACTGTTGTGAAAGCCGGCTTTGATGTTTCTTTTTTACAATTTGGACCTCCAATTTGCAATTTTGCAAGATGAAGAGATCTGTTGGATCTGCAATGCCCCTACTATTATCGAAACACTTCTGTTTTTAAGCCCTCCCCCTGCCACCCTGCAGAACCCCGCCGTCATTGCAAAGCATGGAATTCTTTTTATCCTATCAGAATAGCGTAAGCCATCACACAGGCTTTTCTGCACGACAGCGAAGCTGCGCAACAAAGGCGAAGCACGAACCACCCAATGGAAGAGCATGAGGCTCGGCCAACTACATCCTGCTGAAGTAGGGTTGCTAACCCTAGTATCAAAGCAGTGCCACTGCTAATAGGCAACAGAGAATTATAACTAGCAAGGTGCACACCAGCCAGCGTACACAGGCGTCCCAATGAACTGTCCCTCACAAGTGGCACCAACATGAATGCCAATTCATTGCCACCGTCCCTCAACGCCTGTTTTGTTGGTGGCTAGCCTCCTCGTGTAGTTACCAACCCAGAAGCCAAAGTAACAGTGTCCTTTGTGAGGGACTTGTGCATGGAAGTGCGAGTACCAGAACTATGCACAGAATGATCATTGCAGATGCCACTTATTGCTAAGACGTGTCCAATGAGGCATAGCAGAGCAAATTTTCATTCAGCTTCCCATCCTGATTTTGTATTCAGCATCAAAACTAGAGTGACTTGCTGCAAGAACAAGGCATGACCCCACCAGCAAGCAGTTTTGAATGTGGTAATCAATGCCCTTAAAGGGACACTAGAGGCAACCAGCAAGTAGGTTTCAAATGAACGTCTCACCTTCCCATAGCCATTTTAGCAATGATTCGGTGCCGAAAGATGCCCTCATTGCTGAGAAATTGCTAATCAAACACTGATCAAAACCTGACGCAAACAGCGACTGCAGTCCCTGTTAATGTCACAATAAACTGGAAGCAAGCGAGGCAGCTGTACGGCATAGAAGCAATAGCATACATTGCCACCGCGTACTGAGCGGTTTGGTCAGTTTCAGTCAAATCAGTCACACAAATTTATTGGACTCCCACATCCTTTTCAGCTCCGGACTAATAATTAAAATGTTCCTTCAGGGGACCCACGATCAGTATTTGACACTTTGTTGAAGAAAAATATATTGTTCTTTTGAGGGCCTGCAAATGTTTGTGCTGAACCAACCGCTCGTGCGTAGCTCGCACGCTTCCTCAAAAAGAGGTACCACCGCCCCAGTATGGACGAGTAGCACCATCCAGCACCTGCCAGAAAAGACATTGTGTATTCCAGACGTTTTAACCACTCCCGATGCAAGTTGCACGGTATAGCCAGGGGTGGCAGCGTCTGTCTTCATGTTTTCACTATTTTATACCTTATTCTAAAAAAAGCTATGCTTAAGAGGTATATGCGTGTCCTCGGTGACCAAATATATCGTACTAGAGCAACTTGTAGTTTGACTTCAGTGTCCCTTAAAGGAAATTAGTCGCGGTACATACTGGAGTGATGGGAGACAAAATTGAAACAGAAATAGAGCTTAAACTGCATTCGTTGTCCCCATTCAGAATAATGTGTGCTTCATGTATAGCTGGTTTACATGAAGTGCACATAATTATAAATTATAACAGCAAGAGCAGTTTAAATTCACTTTATATGCGGAAAATGGCTCCCTGTGTCACCTATACGCTCCGCAGGTAATTCTCAAAGGAAATTTAGTGCCATATGCACAGTGGCGGATCCAGAGGGGGGGCGGTAGGGGCGATCGCCCCCCCCAAAGCCTGTGTCAACTTCCCCCCTCTCCCCCCTCCCTTCAGTGCCTGTGGTCAGGTTGCCCCGACACGACTGCCCTAACCGCAGAGGAAGCCGAATGGCTAGAACGGCTGTTATGATCGGCCTTCACGGCTTGAGAGGTAGCTACACGGCAGGCATAACCGAAGTTAGTCTCCTAATCGTGGTTATTGCAAACCGAGCTAGGCAAGCACGGTTTACCCTCACAAACCGAGGAGCTGCAGGTGCACCAGCCGTGAACCGGCGCAAGTTAATCGACAGCTTCGCGGAGCGGCGGGGGGAGCAGCCGTGCTTGGGCTTTCTCTCTGCCCCCGCTTTCTTCGCGCATGCTGTCGTTCAGGAGATTGAAACAAAAAGAGCAGTTACCTCCCACATTTTTGTGTGTTTTTGTATTTATTCAGACGGTGCAATAAGCCGCGGCCGCCGCTGCGTAGCCGGGATTGCTACAGCCGCTCTGACCGATCTGTTTTTTCTATCAAAATAAACAGAAGTGTAGTGGACGCGCACTTCACGGCTCACTGAAGGTGCCTTTCTCACGCTTGCTCGGGCGGTTCGCGTTACCTGACCCGCCGGATGTATGACACGTGAGATATTGTGTTCCACGCCTGCGCTGCCGCGCCATCGGGGACCGGGGAAGGGGGGGCGGGGGGGTCACCATTCTTCTTCGCTTAATAAAGACACTTGAGTTCCAGCAACCAATCGGTGTGTACGCTTTTATCGTCATTCGTCAGCCGACGAGGCAAAAAGGTTCGGTGGTTCAGTACTGCGGCACAAGTTGAAGGAGATGTGACATGTAGTCGAAGGTGACGAAACATTCACGTGCTCACTACATGACCAGCACGTGATTTCGTCGGCCGAGTCGCATGAATCTGACGACTGGTACTGTAGTAGCCACTTGACCCATCCTGACGACTCGAGGTAAGCGTTGGCCACGCGCAAATATATAGCTTGCGTTTAGAACTTTAGATTTGATACCCGCACCTCTTAATTGTTTCGTTTTTGAGTACAAGAAGACTTGAAACGTGCCTATCATTGCTAGCTGCAGTATTCGAGATGCCAGCCACGTCAGTATTCAGCCAAGCATACCCCTGGATGTTGTAGTTACTATACTGACCCTTCTAACGCACTTATGAGGAATGTACCAAAGTCCTATAGAACCCGCTACGACGATATGCATCAGTGATTGAATTAAGTACTTTTTGCAGCAGTATAGGTTATTCATATGATAAAACTTCAAGGTACGTTTTTCTAAGCATGCGTTTACAAAGAATACGAGCATGTGTTGTTTCATATTGATGAAATGAACACTGCCCACGATTTTATGCTGGGGAGTTTCAAAGGTAGTGAAGCAATGTCACATAGACTGAAATAATTTTGCTAAAGTACAAGCGATTTGATTACCGCAAGCCGATACAGAATCTCTTGCTCAAGCTTAGCACGACATCATGTCGCTACGCGCTTTGTGATTCATTCTTTCGATTACACGATGAACAGTTCTTTTTAAAGTATTCCACTGAAAGTCCCCTGTAAGGTTTACGTAAATATGCCTAAGCACTGCGCCGTTTGCTAATTTTCGTCGTCTGTGATGCTTCTGCACGTTGAAGTTGCTCTCGCTCTGTTTTGCTTGTTAAAACGATGCAACGCACGATTGAAGATGAGCAAGTGGAGCAGTGCTTGCGCAATCTCCTGTGCGTATCCATTTATTGTTCGAAGAATTTTCTTTGCATGCGTAAGCTCCCCTGTTAGTAATTTAAATGCTGATATACTCTTGTACAGATTCTAGGATGTGGCTTTAAGTCATGAGTTCTCGTTCTATCGTCAGGTCAGCAAATATTACTTTTTGTATTCTGCATATTGATACATGAAGCATCTTAAAACATGAATTCAGCTCGCAATTGCGGCTTCTCATGTACACCGACAGCATTGGACTATCACCTTTTCTTTCGTCTGTTTGCAACCCCAAAGCTCTCTCTGAAGAATGAAGAAGGCAAGTTCGCAGAAGATCGACAAGTTCTTCCTTCCTGCTGCTAATTGAAATCCCTACATGTTGCAGTCGAAGGCACGGAACAGGCCACCTCATCAGCAGTTGTGCCAACGCTACGACTGGACGAGAAATACGCTAACACCTGTATTCTTCCCCGGTCGGCAGCATGTAGCGCATCACTACCTCTGCAAGGCGAATGTTCACCCCTTTCTTCTCCATGCGACCAGACTACCGAATTTGAAAGCGAAAGAATGGACGTGGTATCTCCGAGCATCTCCGCGGAATTCTCGAGTGACATAGGAAAGTTCATCGGTAGGAAAGTCGATGACTACACTAAACGGCGTTTGTTGGAAACGCATTGGTGCCCTCCGGATAACTACAGTTTTCCATTCTCACTTCACCGGAAAAACGGCAAAAATGAGAAGCGATACGTAAGTCGGTCGCATTTAAACAAGTTCAAGTGGCTTGCCCTGCCCGATTATAGCAGGGGCCTGTACTGCAAGTACTGCGTTTTGTTCGCAACAGGTGCGATGGGAGGCTACCAGAAAAATGACCCCCTCCAAAAACTGGTCACCAAGCCACTCACATCCTTTGCGAAACTTCTGGGAAAGGACGGCGATCTTTCTGTACATGAAGCAAGCATGTACCACAATGAAGCAATCCAGGCTGGGGAGGAATTTCTCGCACGTCTGAAGGCACCCGAAAAAGATGTAGCCAACCAAATCAGCAATCAGCGTCTACATCAAGTGAACGAGAACCGAAACCGCCAGGTCCCAATTATAACGTCTATCATCTTTCTAGGGCGCCAAAACATACCATTTCGTGGGCATCGAGACGACGGAAGACCTCTTGAGCGGTCAAATGAGGCCTCAATGACTTCGAATGAGGGCAATTTCCGCGAGCTTCTGCGCTTTCGAGTATCGAGCGGGGACACTGAACGTCAGAAGCACCTTGCCAGCACATCATCTCGAGCCACGTACAAGACGACCCAGAACGAATTGATCAAGTGCTGTGGAGAAGAGGTTCTTGCTACCCTTATTCAGTGGGTGCACGAGTCGAGCGTCTACAGCATTATGTTCGACGAAACAACCGATGTATCTCACACGTCGCAGCTAAGTCTTGCTCTGCGCTATGTACACGAGAACGCTGTACGAGAGGACTTTTTCCAATTTGTTGACCCTCGCAATGACAGCCATGCTGTCGACGCCAACGTAACTGAGCCTATCCTGACAGGAAGAGTACTTGGTGAGCGGGTTCTGAAGATGCTGAAGGACCTACAATTCGACTTGGGCAGGTGCGTCGGCATAGCTAGAGATGGATGCAGCCTCATGGTGTCAGAGCTGCGTTGCGCCGTGTCAGAAATTAAGCGGTGTGCCACAAAAGCAGTTCACTCTCCGTGTTTTAACCACGCACTCAACTTGTCGATCTCGAAGTCATCGTGCGTTCAAGCCGTTAGGAACGCGGTGGCGGTTATGAAGGAGGTAATTTCCTTCTTCACTGCCTCACCAAAACGAAACAGTGTATTAAAGAACACACTTGGCTACCAGCTGAAAAGCCTTTGCGAGACGAGATGGGTGGAGCGACATTCGTGGCGAAACCTCTTGACGCCGTCGCCAACTGGAAGGAGCTTCAAAGCGCTGCAAATGGAAGGACGCTCCGCGTCGCCGTTGGCGATGGTGAGTTCATAATGGCGATAGTTTGCCTCTCGGACCTTTTGGCTCACACGCTTCTGTTGAGTCGTCTCTACCAGAAGGAGTGCGTTGATGTGCATACAGCAAGGAATACGCTGACAGACACTGTAGCTGCCCTCACTGCTCAAAGGCGTGACAGTGAAGAGGCGTTCACACCTCTCTACGAGAAAGCCGTCGCGCTCGCGGACGAACTTGAAACAGAGCTGCGGCTCCCTCGCATCACGAAGAGACAGTCATACAGGTCTAACACTCCAGCGTTTGATCCAGAGAGCTTCTTCAGGACATCAGTGTATATTCCTCTACTGGATAATGTGTTGGCAGACCTGAAATGGAGATTCAATGATGATACTTTTGGAGTTTGTGAGCTCTTCCTATTTTTGCCATCCCAGCTGCTGAGTACCATAGCATCAGAATACGAAGCAAAAGTAGTCAAGCAGATTACCCAGCGGTAAGGATCGCTCATAAGGCACGGTCCAATAAGTGCTAGTGTTATTGCAGCAGAACTGCGGCTATGGCGGGAAAAGTGGAAGCGTGAAAGAGAACAAGGAGCCGACATCCCTGCGACTGCTGTTGACGCATTCTGCATGTGCGACGTCGACATATTTCCTTCGATCAAAGCACTACTACAAATACTGGCCACTCTCCCTGTCAGCGTCGCCAGCGCCGAAAGATCCTTCTCTAAGCTCCGCCGCTTAAAGACATGGCTGCGATCATAGACGAGTGAGACACGCCTGACCGGCCTCGCCTTGCTACATACGCACAGAGACATCCCTGTTGACTGTGAAAAAGTTATTGATCGCTTCGCCAACGGAAATCGTGGACGACGGAGGTTGGAATTTGTGTTGTAGCATTGGATTGCTCACATTAGAACTTTCAGTAGAAGTTTCCAAATCTACCAACAAGCCGTCGTGGTGCTCTAGCTGCACATATTTCTGTGGCATTGTTTCTGCAGTCTCGTACATGAACTCCCACTGTATCTGCAGTAATGCTTGGTTATAAATGGGTCATTCACTTTTGAAGTGCAGGTATGTGCTCATCATTATGACCCCGGAAATATCCAAGAATTAGTGGAATTCTGGTGACCACGTGGAAAGAGGGAAAATGATTGGACGTCAACCGGCTCATTTAATATGGTGCCGGTGCACCGGAAAGCGCCTTGCCTGTTTACTGTGATCGGGATAATGTAAATACTTGTATAAAGAGACCGTTCTTTCTCACATCAACTTGTCCTGATGACTGCCCGGCACGACACCAACCCGTGTTCGCACCGGCCACGCAACCCGATTCCTAACAAAGGCTTAGCACAGCAAAATGTGCCTACATCTGAAGTGTGGTAGCCGGATATTTGTAGTATTTCTTGAAATTCATTAAGATTAGAAAACTGATTACAACAAATGAGTAGAACCACTGTGAGCAAAAATTAACAGTATTTATGCTCTGACGGGGTTCCTTTGATAATAGTAACTACTAAAAACAAGTCACCCTCCCCCTCTTCATTTGTACTTCAAGTGACCGCCCCCCCTAAAATGAGTGGCTGGATCCGCCCCTGCATATGCAAAACTTCCCGAAAATGTAGGGTTCACAACCGGGTCATGTCACACGTGAGTGGCTCACCTCTGTTTTTGCCGGCGCTGCCTCGGGTTCTGGTGACCGGCTCTCGTCCTCATCAGCATCTTCTTTCCCTTCGAGTCCACTCTGCCGCCTCTGCACAAGTTCACACATAGGACAGGTGTGTCAGGGACCAGCCACCTACACGCAAATGCTTGCAAGTAGAGTACCTTTCACTGGACCAACACAGAGTCACCAAAGGAAATGGGGCAGGCAAAGGCCAGCATAGAGAGCCTTCAGATCACCATTAAGCTCTAAAACACTCATGCCGAATACCCTTTTTTAAGGTTTCGATTATTTTTTTTAATATCATGAAAGGAATATTTGTCACCGAATAATGCTAAAAACGTAACATGCACAGGATGCCCTAGATGTTTATTTTGTGTAAAAGCATTTCAGGGAACAATAGTTCGATCAGGCAATCCGAAGCTGCATTACAACAACAAACGAATATTGTAATGCCGAGGTAATGCAGCTAGATTTGGATTCGCAGCAAACGTTTCGTTTTTGAATACAGTTTTTGAACGGTTTTGAAGCAGACGATTACAACTTTGGATTACCTTTTGCACTGTACAAGCGTACATTTGTAGCAACTGCAGACGCAGTCTATTTCCACAATCCCAATGCAACATTCCATTCAGAGATACGCACAAACCTGGCACGATGCAGAATGTTGAACATATCGGTACATTACACCTCGCCCCTAAACCTACTTTATTAAAGGTTGCCATACCAACCTTACTTACAAAAAGAATGCACATAATTGCATTAATTGAGTACATTTTACAGTAAAAAATTTGCCCGCGCTTCACTGGCTTAAAGGAGTACCGACACGAAACTTTCGCGTTACATTTTTTTTCACTGCTGTAGGTGCCTACCAGCCCAGTAATCGTAAAATGGCACCTTAGATGATTGACCACAGCATAAATAATTATTTGCAGCCTCATTTATTCGTGTCAGTTTCGGTTTCGACCACCTTAACACCGATTCGGCCACCATGACAGGACGGCACGCTTGACCATAGAGTTTCATACTAATATACACTAGAGGGAAATATGGCGCCACTGTCTAGGGGAACCATGCTTTGGCGAACGTTCTGTCATGTACCGGGCATAGAGTTTCTTACAGTAAACACTAGAGAGGAATCTGGCGCTAGCGTCTATGCGGCTCACATCAAGGTCGTCTGTGTCGTCATGGACCGCCATTATACATCGCGCTCGCCTTAGTTTCATCATTGGCTTGGATTGAAACGTTTTAGTGACCGCAAATTTAAGCAAAGTGCCACAAAAACGCGAAGAATAGTGTTTAATTATGTAAGTGAAAAATAAAAACAGGCTGTTTTAAAACTAAGGAAAAAGGAAGTAAAGCATATTTTTGCCGGAACGGTTGTGCCTGCTATTCCGCAGGCCAAGGTTGTAGTTACGAACAATGTTATTATTTGGGGGGTAACTCATTAGAGAATGTGATTTTAATAATTTTACCATTATTTCAAAAAATACGTTCTTTGAAGAGTTTCGAAAGTTTTTTGAGCGTGCCTATGAAAACGTTGCCTTCGTGGTGAACCGGTGTACCGCGACCGCCAGCTAGTTGAACAAGAAAAAAGAAAACGTGGCGTTAAACAGTCGTGGACCATGACAGGATAGGACGCATACAAGCACCCGTATCTGCCGTATCTTGTCTTCGTCGAAGTAAGTTTTGTTTCTTTTTTTCGTCGGCTACAAATTTCGCGGCGGCATATTACCCGCTCAGTCATACGTCCTTCGACTGCGGCATGAGCAACGTCAGGTGCGATCACGCATTGCCTGCTGTTTCACTGAACACGGCTACCACAGAAACGGGAGGATTTCGGCTTCCTTGTAGCTCGTAAACGTGTGAATGCATAGTGAAGAAAGCAAATCCCAAAAACCGCTTAAGAATCTGCAGTTGTCAAGCCAAGCCCAAGCCAAAAAGGATGTCATCCCATGAACCCCCACGACGACATGGCTTACGAGGCGCAGTTTCCTCTCTAGTATACTTACTAAGAAACTCTATGGTACCGGGCAGGCACGTACGTTCCACTTGTCCTTGGCATGGCTCATGAAAAGGCTGAAAAGTTGGCTCTGGTGTGAGCCAGCGCACCGACTACTAGCGACACCTGCCCGACACATCAGAAGCCAGCGCCGCAAGCGCACAGACTACGGCGACACCTGCCTGCCACATCGAAAGCGAGCACGAATCCGAGCAGAGCGAGTGTGCGGCGCGCGGCCGGCGGTAGTAGCTTGAGAGGCTCCTCGAGGCGTCTTGCCTCGCTAATAAAGTTAGTTTTCTGCCTTAGAGTGCCTTGGTCGCGTCTCGGGCCCTCGCTGGCCCGCGTCGCCCCTCGAAGTTTCGTCGCCCAGCGCTCCCTCCGTGTGCAGGTGCTACCGCCCACTTCGCCGGAGCCATTTCGCGCTTCGCCCTGTGTTTCGCCGACTGTCGTGTTGGCGCCTGCCCGCCCGATGAAGTAACCTGCCTCCAGTGCCCAAACCGTTCGCCCTACTCGCCCTCTCGTCTCGTAACCAGTTTGCTGCCTTGTACCGCCATGCCGCTCGTGAATTGGAACGAGGCTACGCCAGAGGACCTCGCAGGCTTTACAGCAGATTATCTCCGTGAAGAGTTGGCTCGCCGAAATCTGGACGCTACCGGGCCGAAGGAAGAAGTAATAAACCGCCTTATCGCCGACATCGCTGAAAACCGCTCAGCCACGCCCACTTCCCCAGACTCCGCGGCGTCCACCCAGCGCCCTGACACAGCACCGCCTCCGCCGAGCTCCGATGCAGCACAAACTACCGAGTTGCTGACAGGTTTACTTCAGCAGCTCCTTCATGTGTCGCAACGCGCTGCAGTCCCTGTTCAAGTCACAACTCTTCCAGACCTGTCCGCATCGCTTCTTACTTACAGTGGGGACGGCGGCATTTCAGCGTCCCACTGGATTGAAGAGTTGGAGCGAACTCAAAACCTTGCTTCGTGGCAGCCTTCAACACTACTCGCCGTCGCCATGGGCAAACTTCGTGGAGCGGCCGCTGATTGGAAAGCCGTCATTGGCCGTCAATGCCCGACGTGGGAAACGTTCAGGCAAGCGTTCCTAGATCAATTCAGCGCCAAGCAGACCTTGCTGCAGTGGCAACAAGCAGTTACTTGTCGCGTGCAAGCACACGAAGAGAATCTTGTCAACTACTCTCTGGCAAAGCTGAAGCTCATCTCTGGATGCCCAGTCACTCTCTCGGACACTCAGCGCATAGAGTACGCCCTTCAAGGCATTGCCGACTCGAACCTGGCCACTACTATAGCAGCACAACGCCCAGCGACCGTCGCAGCATATATGGACATTGTCACTCAGCTTGATCAAACACTGAGCCATTCGGCCATTCCATTTTCACGCCCAGGGTATCTAAACGCCACACCACCCACTCCAAGCCTACAGTCGCCTTCCCGCAACTCAGCGTACATGAATCCTCAGGCTGTGTCAGACAGAACGAGCCGGCCACAGCGAATTTCAGCCCTGCCACCAGACCAACAAGAGTTCCGATACCACACCATCTCCGCTAAACATGGTGCTCCTGCCTACCGTCCTGGACAGAACTTGGCCGAAGCTGTGTGCTTCCAATGCCGCCAAAAAGGACATCTCGCATCCAAGTGTCCATCTAGAGCTACCGCTCCAACGTCTAGTACACATTCTTCCCCAGCTCTCCACAGTACCCCTTCGGAAACCCTCGATGGATCACTGGTCCAGTGTGCCCTTGTTACCACCACAATTGCTGGGATTGGTCAAGTGGATGCATTTCCCGACAGTGGATCGAAAGTGACGCTTGTTTCCCGCTGCCTGGTCAGCTCTTTGCCCCTCTTGCCCTGGACTAGACCCCCTCTAGTCGTCGTCGGTGGAAAAACAGTAGCTCCAGCTGGTGCCGTATGTTTGAAGGTTTCTGTCGGACCTATCACCGCCTTGGTTGAAGCAGCCGCCCTCCATAATAATGCTGTGCCACTTATATTAGGTGAAGACTGGTTTTCTGCAAGCCATGCACAATTGGTGTTTCAGCCACCCACGCCAACTGAAATTCGCCACGCACCCACAGGAACGATTGTTCGGTGCCATGAACGACTGTTGCCCAGGATGTCGAACGCTGTTATGATCCAGGGGCCCTCTTTCAATCACCATATGCCTGGACATCACAGATCAGCAGGCCTCCATCGTTTGCCACTCCCAGGACCAGAAGAGCAGCCGTGGTTACCACTATCTTGCCAAGATAATGTTCCAAACACCTACAGCCCCTCTCCGGCATGCAAGCAAGCTGCTTCTCCAATAGTTGAGCAGAAAGGCAGCCAGTCCAAAAGCAAGTTGAGCAAAAGTCGCAGCAGCAACAGCACAAGTGGCAGTTCCCGCAAGCCCTCGTCCTCATCGAGCAGTAAAGCGCACAAGAGCAGTTCAAGAAACAAGGAGCGGCACAAAGATCCACCCCAGGAGAAAAACAAGTCATGTGACGCCAAACCTTCATCTGCAGGAGATCTTGAGCACAATGCAGAGCACAAGCCACCCGAACTAAAGCAGTTGGAAGCCAAAATTACAGAGCCAAAATTGTCTGAGGCCAAAAGTTCATCGTCAGAAACTGATTCAAGGCGAGCAGAAGCACCGAGACAAGTCGAAGGACAAAAGCTACAAAAAGCGTTCCTCCAAGGGGCACAGTTCTCAAAAAGAAGCAGCATTGAAAGTCTATTCGCTTCCACCGCCAGCGCACGCAGAACCCGCCTCCGCAAAACCTTCAATGAGCAGCTCCGTGCTACGTCGTCCACCATCGTCGCCGCCTCCCCCTTCCAACAAACCGCGAAAGCAGAAGTCGGGAACGGAAGAAAAAGGAGTCTTTCAAATCGCATCAGCCCAAGAATTCGCCCAAAAAGCCCCGGTGTCAGCAAAGCAGAAGCCACCACCAGAACCCTCGGAACGGAAGTTACGGCCAGAGCCTCTGGAGTGGAAGCTGCCAGCGGAGCCCCTGGAGCGGAAGCCTCCCGAACCCCCAAGCGCTCCATGGACTATTCCCTCTAGCAGTGAAGGCAGCAAGCAGTGCCACCTCCGTGACCAAAGGGACTTGGTCCAACAGAGAGGAGCCGGATGTGAGCCAGCGCACCGACTACTAGCGACACCTGCCCGACACATCAGAAGCCAGCGCCGCAAGCGCACAGACTACGGCGACACCTGCCTGCCACATCGAAAGCGAGCACGAATCCGAGCAGAGCGAGTGTGCGGCGCGCGGCCGGCGGTAGTAGCTTGAGAGGCTCCTCGAGGCGTCTTGCCTCGCTAATAAAGTTAGTTTTCTGCCTTAGAGTGCCTTGGTCGCGTCTCGGGCCCTCGCTGGCCCGCGTCGCCCCTCACACTGGTTGCAAAAAAGCAACAGTGTTACTGTAGAAGCGTCATCAAATTTGTTTTGTTATTATAAAATTGAACCTCCGAAAAGATTAATTTGTCAGTGATTATGCAGAAGCTTCATGCACGATGAACAAGAAAAAAATGTTACCTTTTTTTGTTGCTTTTGGCTTCAAGACAAAAAAGAAGCCATATGGCTAACTAAGCCAAGTAGGCAAGGAACGTCGCTAGTGGCAATGGCGCCACACCGCCGATGGCGGCCCGCGACTGCGGCGACAGATTTCCCTCTAGTATATATTTAATATGTATTAGTATGAAAATCTCTACTCTTGACATCACCGTTCTCATCGCACAACGGCCAGTCTGGACAGGAGGGCTAGAGTGAGCGAGCGTGTCCAGACCAATTGTGGTCGCACGTTCCCAGACCGCACGAGATCAGTCCCAAAACTGTGACATGATGCATAAGGCTGAGCACTTTGATTATGTCATGGGAACCCTGACATCACCACTTCAGGGCGAGGAGCATGGCGCAGCACTGAACACGTCCTGCTGATGCCGATGTCGCAAGGGTACTGAGCCTTCTCGTGTGTGCAAAGTTTAAAATTGATTTAAAATATGTTATAGCGAACGCTTGCCGTTGAAACTTCCTGTGGGGCATCTCCATACACAAAGGAAGCTTTTTAGATAGCTATCTCAGCTTTCCAATTTCGTATCAGTGCTTCTTTAAAATCGTGAAGAATAATGTTGACGGAGCCACGAAGACAAAATGCAAGCTTGGTTCATTCGAAAGATTGCCTCGTTAGAATAACACTTGCACCAATTTTAGCAAAAACTTCACTAAAATAGGTTATATAATTAGAAGAACAGACAACAGCCAAGCGACACCCTAGCTACTTTTCTGCACTCAACTCATGGCATATTATGGGCCGGTCGTTGCGATTGGCTGAGGCTGACAAAACCCAAAGCAAATTAAATGCAAAAAGCATGCAGAATGGGCTATTTGCACCTCACTTTAGTGCACATCCTTTTGTACAGCAGTAAGAATAATAGGGCAAACAATGTAAGTTACGACTGAACACAAACATAGAAGCACGAGTACATAGAGCGCGCACTATGCTGGCCGAGGCTCCACAGCCGTTGGCCACATTGGGCTTGTCTGACACGACACTGGCCAATTGGCATGAGCGGCATCACCACTTACGTGACCCGGTATGCCGGGCATACTCAGTCTTTCACAAACGATTACGATCAACCATAACATTAGCAAGCCAGGTACAAATCCGGCCAAAAACAGAGCAAGTGCAGACAGTGGTCATTGCTGTTGTTCTTTTGTCGCTCTTTCTTACGAGGCATAATCTTTTCGCAAACAACTTCTGGTGAAGGTGGTGCCAAGAGTGCCTGTTGGAGCTGAGATCAGCACACCTGAGCAAGCCTACAGTGTCAAGTGGCCTACAAGCTGGTGACTTGGTGCCTTCGTCTACGTATGGCCCTGACGCTTCGCCCTTCTTGTCTCTTGCGTTCGCTGCAGCTCCTTACAATAAAATACATCAGTGGTCTCCAAACGGTGCTGTGGTGCCACCTATGAAGGCAGACAGTAAACAGACAAAAAAATACACCTTTCACTGTTCACAGCAACCTCAGTAAACATACTAACTTCCATTTCATGTACCTTTCCCTGAAAACGTCCTCGCGGACTTCAGGAAACAAACATTTCAGTGGGAGAATTAAAATATTGGCTCAAAATGTTTAATTTCTCCATAAATAAACATAACTTGCTACCAGAAAAAAAGCACTGGGGGCACTATAAAACACCAAATCTTTTGTATAAAACAAATTTTGTATTTTGTCTCTATGGCCCCTTTACAGCAAAGCTGCCTGGCATTGCCTAATTGCAAGGCTAAGCTTTACACAACTTCTCAAAGCCAGCAGATAGATTTGCACAAGCTGAGACTGGATTTGTCTGACGATGCCATGCCCATTCACACGCAAACTCTCGCTGGCGCTCCCAATGGGTGGCTTCTTCCGGTGAGCATGCGACTTCACCTATTTTATGAACACTCCAGGAATGACTGCCAAGCGCACTCCTCTATTGCTTGCATTAACTGGTGAGGCACGCATGCAGGCAACCATGTGAGTGCACCATCAACTGGTTACGTCGGGCTCCGCGGGATGGCGGTACTGGTCCATGCTAAGCACATGATGTGTGTTGAACGTTCCAAACTCTACCTCGCCGAACGCAAAGTAAGGCCTCGACTACAACGTTAGTGCAATTAATAACACCTCTGTTGATGCCACCGTTGAGAATTGGGCTGAAACGGAGCAGACGATGCACGCCAGTGTTTTTTCTTCAGCGTTCGGGCGCAGTGGCACAAGCCTCACCATGTCTGTGGCACAGCGGCCATGTCCGCAGCCATTTCCAGTGTTGCCAAGCGAAGAAATTGACAGCTAAACCTTTCAACAAATACCAGCTATACTTCGTTTCATACATAGCGTGCAACACTGCCAAGGCTAGAGCGCATGACTGGGTGCTTCCTGCGACGAGGAAAGTAGGGCACAAGGCTGCCCTACCAACCCCACCACCTCCAACGCATGCGCCGCTGAGTCGTGTTAGGCTACATGACTCGTCATGCGCCCGGCGAAGAGGAATGCCGCATTCGCCGTGAATGAAATCAAGGCCAGGCCTCCTCCTGTGAGCGCTGCACAGGACTGAACAGCTGTGAGCCGTGGTCGGCAACACAGCTACATCAAAAGTTAGCCAGGCAAAACCAAGACTGAACCAGACTGAGCCAAGCTTTTGCTTTGTGTATTCGAGGTTAGCTGAGCTAAACCGCAGCCATGTTTTTGCTGCGGACTACTTGCGTAGCTTCCACTGTGTTTTGGTGCTTGGCACTTGCTCTATCCCTCGCTACGCTATGCCCTCTCCACATCGCTGCGCCCGTCACTACGCTGCCACTACGCCTTGTCCCATCAAAGCCTCGACCAAGAACAGCCTTGTTGTTTAAAAAAGAGCGCAGGATTCGAACAAAACATTATCACTGCTGGGGCATTAAAACCTGCGATTCTACCCCTAGACTACTGAGGCTGCACAACGTAGTGCTTTTAATGATGATGTGATTTTTCGGAAAAGATTCTTCTTCGTCGTCATCATCTTGGCTGCAATTGCTATCGCCATTGTTCCACCCTTTTTGTGAAGGTCTTCTCCACTGCTTGGTGTTACAAAGTAACGTGGCAACATATACCTTTAACATTATTTCACATTTTCTTTCTCCTACACAACAAAGTGGGAAAATCTCTGGACAGGAACTGAAAGCATGAGCAAAGTAGCTTGATGGTATATATATATAGGGTTGTTTGTTTTCAGGTAAAGCACCCTGAAGATGTCTCAGGAGAATCGGGTTAAACCCGATTTCTGCCCGAATGGACTCGTTCAAAGTAGCTATATGCACAATTGTGCGCTGACGGTCTGCCGTTCTCAACCAGTACTTGCTGGAAGGAAGCCCCACAAACGCAACTTCACAACTCATTCAGTTCCCAAAAGAACACGAGGAGTGTTCTAAGTGAACCAGTAGATGGCACTGGGTGCGCCGGATTGTGCATATCCGGCAACGAAATGTCACAGTACCGACGCAGTGCAGACCGTACATACCAGGATAGGCGTGGGCGCCAACTGAGCCGCCTCCTCTTCGTCCTCGTCCTTGCGGGAGTGTCTTTCGTCGTCGCCTCCCGCACCGCCAGAGGCGCCGTCCTCACTGCCCTGCTGCTGCCCGGTGGTGGCCGGGTTAAGCGGCGGGTTCCGCAGCCGGATTACGTTGGCACTGTCCCCGCGGACCTCGATGCCCCGGTCTCGGTACCACTGCTCGCCGTCGGCGGTGAGCACGAGCAGGCGCGTCTCGTCGGGCACGGCGCGGATGCGCTCCACGATGTCCCGGTGCGCCTCGTTCTGCACGTTCACGCCGTTCACCTCGACGATGCGGTCGCCCTCGCGCAGCCCGGCGTGTTCGGCGGGGCTGCCCGCGTCGATTTTGCCGACGTACTGGCCCCGCCGGTCCTTCTCGGCGTGCAGGTTGAAGCCGTAGCCCTCGAAGTCACTCCACTTGGTCATGTGGCACAGCCGCGGCTCAGGGGCGTCTGCCGGAAGCTCCCCGTCAACCGCGCCCTCGTTTGGGGCGGACGTCGGAGCCTCAACCGCCGTGGGCTCATCTGGTTTATCCTGCGTGGAACGTGAAAAGTGCGATGGTATCAGAAGTAACAGGGGCGTGCGAAATCGATGGCTGGACGGAATAACGTCTGGTTAGGTAGCACTTTTTTTTTACGTGCATTAATTGTCACTGATCTGCATTTTACCGTAAAACGTCCGAACATTAACTCAATTCAATTCCATTATTTTTTTTTTCCTGGAGCAACTGTTTGGCTTACCGGCTACAAGCTGCTTTGGAACAAGTCACGAGCCGTTTCCGTGATTTTTTTGGTCTGGATATATGCTTAATTATTGCAGCAACGCAAACTACGTGAGAAAAGGCAGACGACGCATTCATAGCAATTTGTCCTTTCAAAATTCGCGCCCCCGTTGACATCCGGGCCTGTCGCTTAGGCGGAGTGACACCGTACATTAACAATACTTTCAAAGTGTTTCTATGGCGCCTAGAATATAGCATTTCTAAGTTAGAAAACGCAAACGCGCAGTTTCGATAAACTCGGGTATACGAAATTATGCATTGCTGAAAAAGAGAAATACATGCCTGGCTAGAACACGAGCAAAATACATTCTTTTGAACGATATTGAACTATTGAACTAGTTGAACGCAAGTTGTATTGCACTGTGAGCGCTCACATCGACCGCCATAAACACGCATGCGCCGCGGCTCTCCCCACTTGTCGCGACGGGCTTTCCCGCAATTCACCAGCGATATGCGGCTAAGCGACAAAGAGATACGCCAGAGATAAGGTCGCCCCTCATCTGTTTGGCACTTCTGCTGCTCTTGACGCATCATGTTGACGTGTTCGCCTAAAGCCTGCCCTAGGTAACACCCTCTAGACACGAAGGCACAGCTGTCTACTGACACAGCCCCAATGAAATTACGCGCAAAATTGTGTATATATAGAACAATACATTGACCTTTAAAGGGCGATAATCTTGACCTTCACCCTCCTACAAAACCACGATAATGTTTTCGGACAAACGGAGTCGACACTGCGTGGTGCGTAACTATAGTTTGCCAAGCGAACACATTTATTATCACGCACCTGTGTCAATTTCGATTTCAACTCTTTTGATAGGTTGCACGTTAGACATGAAATACACTTCGCGAAACACATATTTAAGATTCTTGTGAGTTTGCTTTGAAACTAGAACTCGTGCGTTGTCAGTGCAGAAAAAGCTCGGGCCCGCGCATACGGAGTTGAAGAGAGGATGACAGCACATAGGGCATGTCTGACTAATTAGAATAATTTTTATGCCCTGCGTTAGGTTTTTTTTTTTTTTTTTTTTGAAGGGCTGAAATGAAAGTTCGTTGAATATAGCTCGCCAGAATACATAACACAAAAACGGTTGTCGTGAGATCATTCTTCAAACGGTGCACCATTCCGAGTGAAGCGTCCTTGATGTTGAATCATGTTATGAGCGATCGACGCCTTTGTCGTACGCGACGTCGTCGTTTTCCTCACTTCCGCGGAAGAAATGCGGCCCTAGTATGTGCTGCAAGTTCTTGCTCCGTGTGGTCTATCCGAAGAGCTTGTGTCGGCACTGCCCGTGTATCGCACTTGTCTCATAGCAGAGGGCGCATATATCTCGCCGCGTAGGAGCCGCGTACACGTTCACATGTGACAAGCCGTGAACGGTTGCGGATGTTCCGCGCATGCGTTCAGCTATTTGTAAGGCGGGTGCGAAGTTTCTTATGCTTATGACGTCATTATGCTCTATTCTAGTGATTCTAGTGAACCACAAGCTTAACGAGAGGTCTGCGTTCGGGCTCGCACTCGGGACCCCCATATCTGTGCTTGCTGTATGTGAAGCTTTCTGACCACTAGACAGAAACCAGGTGACTTTGTTAAGTAAAGGGCAACCAGTTCGCGGAAACAAGCAAAGCCCGTACGTCCGTTACATCACCCCCTTTCCCTTTTACATCATTTTAAAAATTCCGTGTCCCCCCCCCTTCCCTACCCCACCCAAGAAAAAACGAAAAATGAAGTGGAGAACAATACCCGCTCCAGCAAGGCTACGGCAGGTTTAAAGCCAATATAAAATAAATGAAAGGGGCTAGAAGCCAAAGATTTTTAAAAAAGAAAAGCCAATTTGCAGGGTAAAAAAAACTACTTTTCACATTTCATATGCTCGGGCAGCAGATACACGGAGCGTGAGAAGAGAGTCGGCAATCAAGGATGTGATTGAAAGTAAAAGAAAAACAGGTAGCAAAATGTCCCAATTGTGAAGTGCAGTAGAAAAAAATGTGGTTAACAGCGTGGAAAAAGAAAGAAAGGACCGAATAGGGAGCAGTGGAAAAAACAAATACAGAAGGTGCTTCAATTATAAGAGTTCGCCACAAACGTCCGCTCAGGAGATAGCTGTAATAAAATTAAAGTCTAGTTGGAGTATTTCCGTTCACGAGAATACCTAACTTCCAGCTTCACCCCACTAGGCACTGTCGATGCAAGCGCCCGGACCATCCCGAATGGCACTAACGCTTTCTTAGACGCAGTAAACTAAGAAAGCGTGTCATGACTAAACAGAAACCAGGTGAATTTGCTTAGTAAAGGGCAACCAGTTTGCGGAGCAGACTAAGCCGTCCGTTACATCACCCCCTTTTCCTTATACCTCACATCGTGGGCAGATCCAATTTTTACTAAAATGCAGCTTCCTCTTTCGTTAACCTGCCACATGTGACACACCAGACGGCCGCCTCGATGCGAGCTTGCGGCGGGCGTAAGAAAGTTCCCCACACACACTGCTCACTCGCCACGACACCCTTCGGCTGTTTTCCTTATCGCAACCGTCCGAGCGGAAATCTCGGCGGGCAATAAGGGCGTCTGACTCATTGTTTCGCTCTGAGCGAACGCCTTGAGGCTCCCTGCGAGTTACGACACTAAATGGAAGTCCTTGAGCAGCGAACCACTAGGCGCTTTTACACGAGGTGGCACCGCGGTCTTCAGTTTCGGCCGCCCCAGTTTAGAGCGGCGACATAAAATAAAAATTCATTCATCTCCACGAAGTGAATCATGGCGAGTGGGCGAAGCACTGGTGATCGTTCTTACCGTAAATCACCCGTGAGAGTGCTTACTGCTGCTAAAACGATTTCCAATCCAATACAATTCAATTTAATACAATCCATTTCAATCCAATCCAAATCCAATTCAATCCAATCCAATGCTCCTCGCGCATGCGCGGAACGGCTCTCCAGGAGCACACGCTCTCTCTAACCTTTTGTGAACCTTTTGTTCACAGATGTTTCGATTTACAGGGTGCTGTGCCGTGAGCACGGACGCCAGACAAGCCTCGGCCTTAAGGTGCCTCGCCCCTAAAATAAATAAAAGAAACAGCAGCCGGTCTCGAGTGAAATTACCAGCGTCCGTCAAGAAGCGCGCTTCAGCCGGTAGCTTGACGCGTATCAATTACAACGCGCAATTACCGCCATCATTCTTGTTCGAGCGCTCTACAAAGGGGCTATCCGCCGCTTGGAGGCCCATCTAAGGAATTACCCGCACGCTTTTTTTTTTCTGACTATAAGCGGTTTCACGCGAGCTATTTATATTTCTAAAGTGCCGTGTGCATTCGCTGGAAGATATCGGAAGTGCGTTGACTCCGTTCGGCCGCCCTACACAAACGAGTCGAAGCGGGTGAAGGATCGGCCGAAGAACAGACAAGCGGGTGATATGTCGTAACACTGAATTATTACCTAATGCGGAATAAATACGCGGGGAAGGCGAATCAGGCGTAAACAAACTATATAAATTGCAGCTTGAGATCGGACGAGAACCGGCGTAGCATGGTATGGCCGATGTCCAAAAAAAAAATTTCGCCCACCTCCCCGCGAGGGGAACCCTTTGTAGATGCGACGCATCGTGGGGTTCACTTGGTGTTTCCGTTGGATTGAGTCTGAAATCGCGTGAAACGTGTCGGGAACGCGTATGATTATTATGTTTTATGATTATTATTATGTTTTATTGGCCAATCTTGGTCAATCTCTCTAAGGGGTATGCTTGGGGCTTCGCTGTCCGACCTTTACTCCATCATTGTTGCTGTAAGTGGGAGCTTCTTTTCTTTTATTGCGAGTGTTAATCATTGCCCCATCATGCGTTGTATCAGTAGCATCGTGACGTAGTTTGAATTAGTCAAGGATATAAGGCGCGTTCGTAGCATTTGATTCTTTCTTGGTTTTGTGGCGCAGTGGGAAGAGCACCATGTACCTCGCGTTCCGCCCACAGGGTCGTGGGATCGAAACCGGGCGCCGCTGACTATTATTTTTTTTATATAGTGTAGGGGGAGGGGCGTGGACGGACAACGCCGTATGGAGGGACAAGGCGAGTGAATGAGATGCATTCGCATCTAAAATGCAACTTGTAAGTGTGTAGTTGCATCCCCCACTTCACTAAACGTCGAACTGATTAACAGAAGCAAGACTGACTCGTAGTGTTCCGTACATGGCATTTAACTGCTGTTACATTGGTGAAAGCGTCCCAGCTGCCGACCTTCGTCGTGTCGTGGTAGCGTGGTATGAGCGATTTGCAGTGGAGTTGCCTCCGTTTCGACGACTCAAAATGCATGGCGAGTAGGGAACAGCGACGATACAGCAAGCAGCGCACGTGCGCGCTTACAACTCTAACGGGCAGAGAAACGCTCCCAACAAGAGCCAGGGGCGCACTGTGACTCATTAGCGGAGAGACGAGCTTTTATAACCAGAAATCTCAACGGTCCACAAGCATGCAGCGTGTTGAGAACGGCCCCAAAAAGTGCAAACACAAAACACCCACCAAAAGCCCCGTGATAGAAGTCCCCGCACGCTATGCCGGTGAGGGTGGGAATGGAGGAGTCCAACGTACGTTAGAGTAAACCCACACACAAGCGAAATCACTTTTGAAGAGCCGGAGAGGCGATGTGTCAGACACACGCCGCCGTGAACGGCCGCTCCGGCAGGCTCCGGCATATTCGAGGTGGCAACACCGAACAGGCAGCAGCAAGTGGGCTTCCTCTCTCAGCACGAGTGCTATGCGGGAAGTATCAAGGCGCGCCGTCGCGCAATGCGCTGTCGAAGTCCGCGCGCCGCGTCAACACCCGCACACACACACAGTCGGTTGGTAACACTGCTTTGCCGCATTCTATCTGGGCCTCTGCATGCCTACTTGACCACTCACGCCATCAGAGTGACTGCCACCTCCGTGCGTAAAACCGAAATGCTCTTTTTTGTGTATCGAAATTTCGGTGTTGGTACGCGAAACAACCAGGGGCAGTGTGGGCCACGCATCCGGTGTTCAGTCGCCGTCTATTTGTAGATGATCGCACTAACACGTGCAGATTGGTTTCTTTTGCCGGTGATGGCGACTTTCCGACAACCCGGAAAACGATGCGAGAGGAGCACCCGAATGTCCAGTTTTTTTTACCATCTGAAAACGCTGTTTGCACGGAACCGCAAGCACAGAAGAAATTGGAGTCGCAAACTGTTTTTTTTTTTTTTTTTTTTTTTTGCGAAAGCACAGCAAAATGCAAGTTCTGCCGAACACATGTCCCTTTCGTACGGACCTTGCCACTGAGGCGACTCTGGCCTCCCTCTTGGGGTCATGTCCGGGTCTTCAGTCAACCCGAGCTCGCCATGAGAGGGGACTGGGCTATCACCCAGAACGACCGCCTGACCTTTGCCGCTGGACACACGGTCGCCAGCACCGGCCTTTTCTAACCTCATTGTGCAAACTGAAGTATACTCGGGTGCCTCGTCACTGCAGCCGGATATTTCCGCGCGGCGCAAGTAGTGGGTTACTGGGAACATTTTGAACATGGCGCGAGCCCTTTGCGTGCTTTTTTGAACTTCCTGCAGCGACGACAAACAAACGTGAGAAAGGGCAGACAATATCACGCATTCATAGCAATCTTCTTTCAAAACACGCGCCCATTGACCTACGGGTCCGTCGGTTAGGCGGAGTGATACCGTACATGAGCTTATTGCCGTTAATTGTTTTCGAGTATAGTCAATTTCATTTGATTATCCAGTACTCGGGAAATAGTAAGGAAATTAGCCATCGAGGAAATCCAGTCTCGGTAAGAGCGGTAGATTAACGCACCGTGCTCTAGCGAACAACAGCTTCCGAGTAATCAATATTGACGACTTCTGCAACCAAACTTGCAGCTCTAAGCAGCCAATAAGGAAGGTCGCCGACGTGGCAAGTGTAGCCAGAAATGATTGCAGCGCTAGTTTCCGTTCTCCTCCCCCTCTCTCCTCGCTATACGTCTCACTATTAACCTCCTCGCTATACGTCTCTGACCTGGACGCAAAATGGCGACAGGGAGCCTATTACGGGTTAATCGCCTCCCTAACCGATTACCCCCAGGCTGCCAACCAGGCAGGGACGTTCACACTCGACGGAAATGGTATATTTCAGGTAGGTCATCGTTCCAAGGTGGAGGAAACACGGGCGATAACTGTCCATAAACGGCTTTGAATAATCGGTTGTCGACTATCAATTAACTCGATACCGTTACGTCGAAGTCATACTATTTCAATCCTTGTACTTCGTATAGACTGTAAGAGTGCATCCCGACGTTCGCAACATCTAAGTTGCTCGGATTTGTACACCTTGGATTTGTAAACCGAAAATGTCGCTAGTTGGAAGGTATTCATCTCCACAGCTTCGGTCTCTCTTCCTCAACCGTCGTTAGTGTCTTTTCGTGCACGATGTGTTATTTGGCCCCGCGGCATCACGTGAGTGGCCCATTTCTTTGTGTAGTTAATGCCACATTTGAAAATCGGCACGAATTTTCCATTTCCTTGATTCGCGAGAGTTGGCAGCGGTATTCTGGCGGACCAACCTCTTGAAGTTAACGCCTGCAGCGGAACTTTCCATGAAGTCAGAAGATAACGCTACGGGGTGCCCAAAAAGGACGAATGGAAAACTGTGTTCATGGGGGATTTACCGGAGTTTAAAGAAAAGACGATTCTGCGAGGCGGTACGGTGAAAGCGGAGGATAACGGGAATGACGGAAGGCCGTGCACGGAAATTTCGGATTACCCCCTAATGAAACCGCTAAAATGGCATTGGCGTTACCAGTTATAGAGCTCCTTCCCCTACTTGCTTGCTGTTTGCTTGCTGTTTGCTTGTTGAAAAGTTTGTCAGGCTCGCTTGTGCGAAGTATCGCTGATTTTTCGTTTCGATTTTTTCGTGCTGGTCTCCTTCCACTTGATCAATTCCCGTATCGGGCAGATATGACGACTTCTCCATTGTGCCGATTCTGCAAAAGAAACTGAGCATCTGGGTCATTTCTTCTTTTTTTTTTTTTCCAGCGGTTCTCTAATCATCGAAGAAATCTGCTAGAGGCTCCTGCGACGCCTTGTATTGCCAACTGCCTCGAACAGTGCTTTCTCTTTTTGAGGGGCATAAAGCTGGACCACTGTCATAGGGATGGGTGTTACGTCGTTTACACCCATTCCACAGACGGCTCGAATGCCGCGCTAAAGCTATTCAGATCGGGTGGACTACATCTTTGGTATTTCTGCTCCTATCTACTTTTTTTTTTCTCTTCACCAAACTTACTAAACCCTCACCTCTCCTCATCTAATTGGTTTCCATGACTAACTTCTTTTTGGTCAATCCCACTAAGTGGGTATACGCCATTACCCGAAAGAACCAGAAAACAAGAAAAGAGGTGGAGGAAGAAGAAGAAGAAAACCGAGCGGCGACGCACGCACCGACCAGCGCGAGACTGCGCGTTCCACGGAGCCGAATAGTTGTGTACGAGCGTGACTCCGAGGCCAACCCCGGAGCTGGTAGCGAAATGCCACCTGAAAAACAGCAGGGAGGCTCGTGTCTACAAAGCAGCACGTTGACAAGATCAGCTGCTTTTCGGAGCAAAGATCTGCACCGACGACGAGGCCCTGCATGCCGCGTGCTCCGGAAGAGACTCAGACGCCCACCGCCTGTGCCGGAGCACTGCGTGTTCTTCAGAAGCCGGCCCAGATCGCTACCACAGAAGCTCGACGCAGCAGCCCTGGCTCTCGGCATCCCCGAGGTGAGGCTGCCTCGCAAAGTGCGATGGAAGGAATGGACGAAAACACGCGCGACAGGAATGGTTCGAGCTACGAGAAGCCAGAACCGGGCTCTACTGCCGAGGAAGTAGGCGCAACCCCGCCTTCCCTAGCGGAAGACAAGAAGCTGCCACTTCCCATCGAGGCGGTCGAAGCGCTGAAGCGAGCTGAATTCGCGCATCTTCAGACGATGAAGAAAGCAAGCAAGGCCCTCGACCACTGCGAGGCCTCAGAGTGGTTCAGTGGCACCAGGAGGCGGAGAAGATTCTTCGCATTGCAACGCAAGGGCCACGGCACAGAAGCCCCGGAACTTCCTGCCGGCCTGTTGCACTACTTCGTCCTGCTGTTTCAGCCCAACGCCTCCGTGCACGCGTCACCGCTGGTGTCGAGCGACGATCTGACGAGTAAGAACGGGCGCACCTGCCTAGACTTCGAGGTAGACATCCAGTTCTCTCCACTTCACGAGAACTGTGATGTAAAGGCGGACTTCTGTGCACTCATGGCCACAAGGCGAGGAGTGTTTCACAAGAAGTGTCCCAAGAAGAAAGAAAAGACGAAGACAGACGTCATCCCTAGCCAAGAAAGTAGATTGCCCATGTCTGAAGCCCCTAGAGTCAGTTCCCGGCGAAACCGGCAGTGTTGCCTCATCGTTATTTAGGCTTCTGGGATTCTTCCGTCTGAACGCGTCACCTGCGGTGAATGTGTCTTTGCTGTGACCAAGACGGCATGTTGCTCCTGCTACGAACACAGGGCTCCCGTAGACAGCCGGCGGGTTGCGTACTACAGCCTCCATGCACCGAGGACATCCGACCTTACCCGAGCGGAAAAACGGCAAAGAAGGCACCACGTCTGCACCACGCCCCTGGTGTTTGCTTGCAGAAGGCCGCCTGTTCCCTTGGTCGCCGACCGACTGGTTGAACTGACGCCGTTCAACCACGGACCGTGTGTCGCGCCATTTGTGAACCCCGAGTGCCACCCCGAAACTACACCTTGGAGATCATCGCTAAAGGAGATCGAGATTGCTGGCGCCTTGACGAACCCATTACCAGCCTCTAGGCTGGGCTGGAGCTAGATACACAATGGACCATGAAACAAGAGCGCCTCGCCCTCCCCTTTCACCAGGATCCCTCGCACAACCTCCTTCTCTTCAAACTCCGCTGAATCTCCAATAAAAACGGTTTTCTACTCGGCCTTTTTTGGCGCCCCGTAGCAATATCAGTTACCAATCCCTTCACCTAATGGTAACTCTCCCCCCTCCCTTTTTTTTTATTGTGTTGATAGCTGTGGGCAGCGAAGAAACGGTATTTTGTGTAACATAGATCGGTCGCTCCTTCAATAAAAATGACGAATTTGTCCGTACTAAACCCCCCCACCATTTTTGCAGAGAGAGAGAGAGAGAGAGAATAAGCATTTGCGAGAATAACTTCGAGCGCACTGGTGCATGATGGAGAGAGCATGCACCGGCCCGGAGGGGAGGGGGGCGTCCTCTTGCCCGCGGGATGGCTTGGTCAGCAAACTCGTGCCCTCTCTATCAGCATGCGCTGGGTCGAGAGGTCCGAACCTTCACCACTTGCTGTGGCCCTGCCTCGCCTTGAGGCCGACGAGACTGCGGCACCTTGCGGCGACGGCCCTCCGCGTAGACGACGCCTCCGCATACGCCGCATGGATACATGGGCGCCATCATCGTTCACTCCTTGACTTCATCCGCGAAGCGAAAATTTTAATTTTCATCTAATCACCATCAACTCATACCCCCATACATATGCCCAGTGGCAAAATAACCGTTCATAAAAAAAATCACGCCGGGTGCGCGGGAAAAGCAGATGAGGTGGCTATTCGAAAAGCACGTCCCCCTCCCCCGTGGCAACTCTAGCCCGAAATAGAGTGATGTGTCCCGTTCGATTAAACTCCTCGCTACGTCTGTAATCTCAACGCAAAATGGCGACAGGGTGCCTATTACGGGGTATTTGCTTCCCTAGCCGATTAACCTGTGGCTACCAACCAGGCAGGGACGTTCACACTCAGACGGAAATGGTATATTTCAGATAGGTTAACTCAACTAATTAGCACCGCTCATCGTTGCAACTATTGCGGCATAGACACGAAACTCGATCCTATCTGAGACGAAGAAACTACGGGCAATAATCGCCGGTAAACAGCTTCCAGTAATCGGTCTTCGACTACCGATTACCTCGATACCGTTACGTTGAAGTCATACTATCTATCCTTGTACTGTGTAAGGACTGCAGGAGTGCTTCCCGACCTATGCAACATCGAACTTGCTCGGATTTGTACACCTTGGATTTGTAAACCGAAAACGGCGTTAGTTGGAGGGAATTCATCGCCACGGCTTCAGTCTCTCTTCCTCAATTGTCGGCAGTGTCTTTTCGTGTGCGAGGTATTATTTGGCCCCGCGGCCGTGAGTGATATTTGTTTGTGTTACAGTTACTGCCACATTTGAAAATCGGCACAAATTTTACATTTGCTTGCTTCGCGAGAGTTGGCAGCGGTGTTGTGCAGGACCAAGCTCTTGACATTAACACCTGCAGCGAAACTTTCCATGAAGTCAGAAGATAACGCTACAGGGCACCCAAAAAAGAACGAATAGAAAACTGTGTTCATGGCGGATTTACCAGAGTTTGAAGAAAAGCAGATTCCGCGAGGGGGTATACGGTGAAAGCGGAGGATGACGGGAATGTCGGGAGGACGTCCATGGCCATTGTGGTTTACCCGCCTAATGAAACCGCGGCTATGTTGGCTGAAATGGCATTTGCTTTACCAGTTATAGAGGTGTTTCCCCTCTTTGCCTGCCTGTAGCTATCCCGCTATCGCCAATACCTGTTGGCCCATGACGCCTCCGATCACGGAGTGAACACGCCTCCTCAGCTAGAACACCTCAGCTTCTGTTGTAAAAAGGAGTTTCTGTAAAACTCGCTTCTGCGAAGTATCGTTGACCACCTCCTGCTGTGGTGTCCGCCCACTCAATACCTGGCAGATCTGACGACCCCTCCCTTTTGCCGCTTTTGCAAAAGAAACAACCTCTGGACCATATCTTCCTTTCAGGGGCGAAGCCCTTGAGGGGCTCGGGCCGTCGGCGTCTCATGTCGTCGTCGTCGTCACCGTCGTCCCATGTAGTCACGGTACTAAAACACCGGGACACTCGTTTACGCCTCGTGCTAGAACGCTTCGTGCTTCAAAGACGCGAGACTTTTACAGCTAAGCTGTATACCTCTACCCCCAACGGTTTTATGCCCGTTAGCAAAAACGCCAAGGCGCCAAGAATCCACTTATACACTGCATGCTTCGCCCCTCTCCAGGTTTCACATCGGTGGAGGTGGCCCGGATTTCTTTTTTTTTTTTTTTCCTCCGGTTCTCTAATTATCGAAGAAAGCTGCTAGAGACGCCTGCGACGCGGAACGCTGTCATTGTCTCCTCCTCTGATTTCCCCTTTTGGGAGGCTGAAAGCTGGACCACTGTTATAGGAATGGGTGGTACGCTGTTTACTCATTCATTTCGCAGACGGCTTGACTGCCGTGCTAAAGCTCTTCAGATCGGGTTGACTTTTTATTTGGTATTTCCACTCCCCTCCCCATTTTCTTTTTCCTCTTCACTATAATGACTAAACCCCTTAATTAGCTTCTCCCCTATTTTCGCCTAATTGGTTTAACGACGGAAATATTTTTTCGCCAATCCCCCACAGTGGGTATGCGCCATATTCTACGCGCCACCAATACTACCACCACTGACAATGACGGGTGAGCCGACAGTCCCCCTTGTGAGTATGTTCTTATGCCTTAAAGAACAAGAACAACAACAACAAGAATATAAAGGAGAATGAAGAGTAGAGGAAGACGAAGAAAACCGAGCGGGGACAATTTTCTGTCTAATAGAAATTTTTTTTTGTTCACAGCAAGGTCTGTCCTCTCCAGCATACAGTCAAACCCGCGGCGTTCCTCAGGGCTCTGTTTTGTCCCCAGTGCTTTTTAACGTTCTGATGAGCTCCATTCCAATACACCCACACGTTAAGCTGTACGTTCACGCCGACGACATCGCTTTCTTTGCATCAGCCAAAGACATTCACTCATTGTTCCGACGTCTTCAGACCTACCTATGCGCCCTAGAGGCTTAGCTAGATGGTCTATGCTTGAACTTGAATGTGGACAAATGTGCTCTCCTTGTCTTTCCGGTGGGTGGCCCACTCTCCATTTCAGTTATTTACCGCCAGCAAACCATTCCCCAGTTCAATTCCCTAAAATACCTAGAAATAATATACGAATACACTTTAAATTGGCGTCCGCGCATTGACTACATTGCTTCTAAGGGTGCGCGGTCTGTTTCGCTATTGAGAAGCCTTAGTCACAAGAAATTTGGTATTAATGATTTACCGAATGTACGTCCGATTAATCCTTGAGTTTGGATGTGTGCTCTTCTCAGGAAGCGCACATTACAAACTTCGACCGCTGGTAACGCTAGAACGACAAGCCCTCAGACTGTCTGGGTCTCCCACGATATGTGCCAATAAACGTTTTATACGTGAGAGCTCTAATCCCTCACTAATCTCCCGCCTGCACGCCCTCACTGTTGATGCATTCGTAAGAGTTATGGCGTCGCCAATATCCAGACCGCAGACTGCCTTTGTAACATGGCCGTCGTTGTTTTTCAGCAGCCCATGGCCCCGGTTCAAACACCCACAAGTTATATTGGTACAATCCTTACTAGATCCGTTACGTGTGGCCCTATTATCTGTTACCGCACCTAATCGTTATGCCTCATCCTTAAGTGTAGCTTTCGATGAAATTTTCCCCGGGAATGCTAAATTGCTCTCGTCGAATCTCTTATCCGGCCTTTTGCAGGATCACCTTACAGGTTTCCCTTCTCATGTCATTATTGCCACTGATGCCTCCGTCCGAAATGAGAAGGCAGGCGTGGGTATTGTTTCTCCCGATTTAGATTGGGCCTTTTACTTCCGCCTACCTGACTTCCCTCGTTCTTTTCATGCAGAATACTTGGCAATAATTCTAGCCCTTCAAAAGTTAGAGTCTGCCAAACAACATATAATAGTGATTACTGACACTCTCTCAGTTTGCACTGCTCCTTCGTCCCCAAATACACCTCCTCCACGTCGAGCCCTTAATTATTTATTGCCTACATCAGTACGAGAACTTCGTTTGGTGTGGGTGCCTGGACACGCTGGCATCTGGATTAACGAATCGGCAGATACGTTGGCGGGACTTGCATTGTATGGCCCAGTGGTGGAAATCCTGCCGCCCATACATTTCCTCACTTCGGCACGTTTTTGTAGATTAGGCCTCCTACAAAGCACGGGTGAAACTGCGTGCGTAGGTTCAGAGCTTGAGCACCTCCGGCACTCATGGAAGTGTCGGATTAGTCAATCACGAGAATGTGAAGTTAGCCTAACTAACTTTCGCTGTGGCGTACCAAAGTTAAATTATTATTTGCACCGCTGTGATCTGGGCCCCTCACCCCTTTGTGTATTTTGCAATGAATTAGAGAATATAGAACATTTTCTCCTCCACTGCCGACGGTTTGCCTCCACACGAAAAAGATATCTGGAAAACACTTAATCACTTGGCCCACCCAATCTCCGTTCCTCTAATATTGTCATTCGCGGCGAAAGTCCTGGGTTTTTGCCGCGGGGATCTTTGCCGCGCTATTCATTTCGGAATCTCGCCGTCTACCGTGCTACCACTAGATCAAGATGGTGGGCTGCTCTATAAAACACGTCAGCGCCTGTACTCACTGCCTTCCCGCTCACTGCCTCTCCTTCACTGTCGTATCTTCTTGCTTTATTTCTTTACGTACTTTTCACGGCTGTCCTGTCTATCCTTTCCTTATTCATTAGTGTTAATTTTATAGTTCTTGGTGTGTCCTCTCTGCTGCCGCACCTCATTATCTGGAAGCCTACTTATTATCTTTTTTATTCCCGTTTATATACACTTCTTTCCTAACCGAGTACTTAGTGCATTCACTTTACTTCTTTTAATCCCGAGTCCAGTTTTTTTTTTTCTCACAGTTAGCACCCCTTTCCTGGCCAATCCCCCTGAGTAGATATGAGCCATTCTTTTGGCACCAACCAACCAACTAACCAACGCACGCACCGACGAGCGCGAGACTGCGGGTTCCACGGAGCGTGACTCCGAGGCCTACCCAGGAGCTGGTGACGAAATGCCGCCTGAAGAACAGCAGGGAGGCTCGTGTCTACAAAGCAGCACGTTGACAGAAGACCAGCTGTTTTTCGGAGCAAAGATCTGCACCGACGACGAGGCCCTGTCGCGTGCTTCGGAAGAGACTCAGACGCCCACCGCCTGTGCCGGAGCACTGCGTGTTCTTCAGAGGCCGGCCCTGGACGTCACCATGGAAGCTCGATGCAGCAGGCCTAGCTCTCGGCATCCCCGAGGTGAGGCTGCTCCGCAAAGTGCGACGGAAGAAATGGACGAGAACACGCGCGACAGGGATGGTTCGAGCTACGGGAAGCCAGAATCGGGCTCTACTGCCGAGAAAGCAGGCGCAACCCCGCCTTCCGTAGCGGAAGATAAGAAGCCGCCACTTCCCATCGAGGCGGTCGAAGCGCTGGGGAGAGCTGCATTCGCGCACCTTCACACAATGCAGCAAGCAAGCAAGGCCCTCGACCACTGCGAGGCCTCAGAGTGGTTCAGTGGCACCAGGAGGCGGAGAAGATTCTTCGCATTGCAACGCAAGGGCCACGGCTCAGAAGCCCCGGAACTTCCTGCCGGCCTGTTGCACTATTTCGTCCTGCTGTTTCAGCCCAACGCCTCCGTGCACGCGTCACCGCTGGTGTCGAGCGACGATCTGACGAGTAAGAACGGGCGCACCTGCCTAGACTTCAAGGTAGACATCCCGATCTCTCCCCTTCACGAGAACTGTGATGTAAAGGCGGACATCTGTGCACTCAAGGTTACGAGGCGAGGAGTGTCCCACGACAAGATGTGTCCCACGAAGAAAGAAAAGACAAAGCCGCCATCCCTAGCCAAGAAAGTAGACCGCTCATTTCTGGAACCCCCAGACTTGGTTCCCGACGAACCCAGCAGTGTTGCCTCATCATTGAAGTACATCATAAAGAATACGCCGACCACAAGAGAAAATAAAACAATGACCTTTCGGCACCCCGAACGAGAGCCTTGTTCACACTCTGTGAACAAGGTGAGTGTGAACAAGGCTGCCGTTCGGGATGCCGAAACCTCATTGTTTTATTTTCTCTTGTGGTCGGCGTATTCTTTATGATGTACTTCAATGTCATTCCCGACCAGACGGGCGTCCTTCGAAGCCTCGATTTCTGCCTCATCATTATTTAGGCTACTGGGATTCTTCCGCCTGAACGCGTCCTCCTGCGGTGAATGTGTCGTCACTATGACGAAAACGACAGGTTGCTTCTGCTTCGAAGACAGCGCTTCCGTAGACAGCTGGCGGGTTGCGTACCACAGTCTCCAGCACAGAGGACATCCGACCTTACCCGAGCGAAAAAAACGGCAAAGAAGACGTCCACGCCCCGGATGTCTGCTTGCAGAAGGCCCCTTGTTCTTTTGGACAACTTCCGATGAGGAAGACGGGAAGTCGCCGACTGACTGGCTGAACCGGCGCCGTTGAACGTGGACGTGCTTCGAGCCTTTCGCAAACGCACACCTTTGACAACATCGCCGCAGAAGATCGAGATTGCTGGCACCGCGACGAACCCACTGCCAGCCTCCAGGATGTGCTTTAGCTAGCACACACAATGAACTAACAGCATACTGCCAGCTCGTGTGCTTGCACTGCGCTGGCGGCACACTGCCAGACATTCTAGACGCCATAAATTTGGAAAAACCTTTCCGTGCATCTTTCCCGAAATGATTCGTTAAATCTGGTTTGGCGGTGATGTTTGTTTCGTTATTTCGAGTTTGTATAAAAAGCATTAAGCCAATGGGCAACTGCATGCGCCGCGGGGGGGATCCAAATTTGTTCGTTAAATCGGGAAATTCATAAAGTCGGGTTTCGTAAAATCCAGTTTCAAACGTATACATGCAACAACAGCGCCTCGTCATCCGTTTTAACCAAGATACTTCGCACGATTGCTTCTCTTCAAACTCCGGTAAATCTCCAATAAAAACACAGTTCTAAAGTATTGTGCACTCCTAGTTGGAGCAACTCGCTCGTGTATATTGAAGGGGTGGGCTTAGGGCGAGTTTGTAGGCCGGGCGAATTTAGGCATTGTATTTTTTTCGTGGGATTTCAGAGAACGGGGCATCAAATTTCCTCTAGGCCATCACTTCTTGCTCTAATGAAGTTTCGGCTCTTGCGACGTATATTCCGCCTTATGGCAAATTACCTAGTCCAGGTAGAAAAACAATCATGGTTTACAGATTTTAGTATTGCACTGACCTATTTTGCAATAGTCCGCATTGTTCTAATTACAGTGCCGCATGTGCGATGTTGCATGGCCACTCGTAACTTGTTAAGGTCACTTTCCCTACTCTATAGGTGGCATAAAACAGCGCTCGAATGCATGTAGCGGCGTTTCCGGAGTTCATGAGCTCCCTCTGTGCCGTTCCCTCAATGCTTCTCGCCGCCTTTACTGACGACTTATCGTACAGCAACAAAAAAAAAAGTGTATTTTCAAGCACGCATCACACCAGACCACCTATCGGCCCGGTTTAGGCCACCACATTTTCTCCCAGCATAGAACGCGCTCTCCTTATTTGGCATCACTGCAGCGGGACTTATCAAGGATGCCAAATTTCATTTGTAAGTGCTGAGCACTTACACCACAACCGACTGGCTTATTGGTCCAATCTTCGAAAATAAAAAACAAAACGACCCGCTGTAATCCGCCCCCGCATGCTTCCGAACACTCTAAGCGATTACGCAATCGATTCGGCCACAGCAACAAGCCACTTCTGATGCAAGGCACGTGCAAGTTCTGAAAATTCCGCGTCTGACAAGCTGCACGAAGGTCCGTGACGCCGTGCAGTACGGTGGAGCAGCATGAGAGCGTCCACCTTAGTAAGGGTTTCATGACGCATACTCGGCTCTGTTGTTGCCCGCAGCTTGTTAACACAGCGCACGTAGGGTACATACCGCAATTTCGCGCGTTCAACCAGCGCCAATAAATTTCTTCCTCCCGGCGGTGCCGCTTCACCGCAAAGCCAGCCGCGCAGTGAAGCCGGATATCTCGTAACTTCAACTGTATTCTCTCAGCCAGCTATTTTCTTGTAGGCCGCCAAAAGTAAACAAAGTTAAGTTTTAAACAACATTAGCGGTTATATAGTTCACAAACGCGCTCGGTGTTTCCGAGTGTACTGGTTTGAAATTGGCGCCATCAATTCAGCGGGTCAAACAGCTCCTAGAACCAGTGGCGCCAGCTATTCCCATCTCCGCACAGCTCCACGCGCCGCGATCCAATCACGTCGGGTGCGTGGCCCGGGAAAAGCAAATGACGTGGCTATTCCAAAAGCACCTCGCCCTCCCCCGTGGCAACTGTAGCCCCAAAGAATTGAATGGTGGTTTCCGTACCCATTAAACTCCTCGCTACGTCTTTAATCTAATCGCAAAATGGCGAAAGGGTGTCTATTACGGGGCAATTGCATCCCCAACCGATAACCCCAGGCTGCCGACCAGGCAGGGACATTTACACACGAACGGAGATGGTATATCTCGGATAGGTTAAATCCACCATTAGCACTGCTCATCGTTGAAACTATTGCGGCATAGACACGTAACTCCCAATTGAGACGGAGGAATTACGGGCAATAATTGCCGGTAAACGGCTTCCAATAATCGGTCGTCGACTATCGATTAACTCGATACCGTTACGTCGAAGTCATACTGTTTATATCCATGTACTGCGTAAAGACTGCAGGAGTGCTTCCCGACGACGTATGCAACATCTAGGTTACTATATATTATTTGTACACCTTGGATTAGTAAACCGAAAACGGCGCCAGTTGGAGGGTATTGATCGCCACGCCTTCAGTCTCTCTTCCTCAACCGTCGCCAGTGCCTTTTCGTGTGCGAGGTGTTATTTGGCCCCGCGGCCTCCCGCGAGTGGCACATTTGTTTGTGTTATTTAATGCCACATTTGAAAATCGGCCCGAATTGTTTGCTGGCTTCGCAAGAGTTGGCAGCGGTGTTCTAACGGACCAAGCTCCTGAAGTTAACACCTGCAGCGAAACTTTCCATGAAGCCAGAAGATAACGCTACGGGGCATCCAAAAAGGACGAATGGAAAACTGTGTTCATGGGGGATTTACCGGAGTTTGAAGAAAAAGATTCTGCGATGGGGTACGCCGAAAGAAGACGACGGGAATGACGAAAGGCCGGCCATGGACATTGCGGATTCCCTTCTTGTTTTATTTCTCTACATACTTTTCATGTTTTCTTTCCTTTATTTTTTATTTTATTTTATGCTGGTTTCGACACTCATGATACTACGTCTCATGTTTGAGCAGTTTTTTTTTCTGTATATATTTCACTAATATTTTATTTAATTCCTTAAATGTGTTTCTTTAATTACTTTGTAATTTCTCTCTTTGAGCGCCCCTTTCCTGGCCAATCCCCCTGAGTGGGTATGAGCCATCTCTTTTGGCACCACCACCACCACCACCACATTACGGATTACCCCGTTATGAAACCGAAGCTATGCTGGCTGAAAAGGCATTGGCTTTACCAGTTATAGAGATGCTTTCCCCGTTTGTTTGTGTGTTGCTAGCCTGCAATCGTCAATACCTGTAGACCCATGACGTCTACGATCACGGGGTGCATACGCCTCCTCTGCCCGAACACCTCAGCTTCCGTTGGAAAAGAAGTTTCTGTGAAACTCGATTCTGTGGAGTATCGTTGATTTCCTTCTGGTGTGGTGCCCACCCACCCAACGGCTCTACGGGCAGTTCTGACGACCTCGCCCATAGGGCCGCTTCCGCAAAAGAAACTGAACCTCTGGACCATTTCTTCCTTTTTTGCCACCGGTTGTCTAATCATCGAAGAAGGCTGCTGGGGACTCGCCTGCGACGCCTAGAACTGTCATTCTGTCCTCCTGTGCTTTCGCCTTTCGGGTGGCGTAAACCTGCACCACTGTCATGAGGATGGGTGTTACGCTGTTTATTCATTCATTTCACGGAGGGCTCCACTGCCGTGCTATAGCTATTCAGATCGGTTTGACTTTTTATTTGGTAATTCCACTCCTCTCCTCTTTTTCTCTTTTCTCTTCACTACACTGACTAAACCCCTTAATTAGCTGCTCCCCTATTTTCGCCTCATCTAATTGGTTTCACGACCAAAACATTTTTCCTTGGCCATTCCCCCGAAGTGGGTATGCTCCATAGTGTACGGGCCACCACCACTACCCCGCCAACTCACCATCCGGAGCATGCAAAGCGCCCGAGAAAGATTTTTCCGACGTGATGTACACTACCCATTATATTCCCGGCAAAGCCGCGAACTCCACAACAAACTGTATACCGTTACATAACCGTCCTGTGATGTGTTTATCATCTTTACTACAGCCATGGCCTGATGCGGGTCTTCAAAATAAGGTTGTACGTGCCTTGAATGTGTTTTTTAACTCGACAGGACTAGCGTCAAAATATTAGGCGGCGTATTAGCTTTTTACCGTGAATTCGCGAACCCAGGATGACATTTATAGACACCTATTAGAACTCACGAAAAGTGTCGTAAGCAGTTGATTTGTATAGGCGGGTCTATGGCCCTCTATTGGTGAAATGGCGTAGCCTGGCTCACATTCGCTTCCAACCTCTCCAATCAATAAACCAGTTAAACCACCACCACTGACAATGGCGGGTGAGCCGACAATCCCCCTTGTGGGGTAGGTGCAATTGCCCTAAAGAACAACAAGAACAACAAGAGAAAGAAGAAGATGGAGAATAGAAATGAGAATGGGGAGTAGAAGAAGACGAAGAAAACCGAGCGGCGACGCACGCACCGACCAGCGCGCGACTGCGGGTTCCACGGAGCCGAATAGTTGTGTACGAGCGTGACTCCGAGGCCGACCCCGGAGCTGGTGACGAAATGCCGCCTGAAGAACAGCAGGGACGCTCACATCTATAAAGCACCGCTTCGACCCAAGATCAGCTGCTTTTTGGGAGCAAAGATCTGCACCGACGAGGAGGCCCCGCCGCGTACTCCGGAAGAGACTCAGACGCCCACCGCCTGCGCCGGAGCACTGCGTGTTCTTCAGAGGCCGGCCCTGATCGCTACCACAGAAGCTCGACGCAGCAGCTCCGGCTCTCGGCATCCCCGATGTGAGGCTGCTTCGCAAAGTCTGATGGAAGAAATGGACGAGAACACGCGCGACAGGGATGGTTCGAGCTACGGGAAGCCAGAATTGGGCTCTACTGCCGAGGAAGCAGGCGCATCCCAGCCTTCCGTAACGGGAGATAACAAGCCCCCCCCCCCCCCCCCTTCCCATCGAGGCGGTCGAAGCGCTGAAGCGAGCCGCATTCGCACACCTTCGCACATTGCAGGAAAACAAGCAAGGCTTCGACCACTGCCAGGCCTCAGAGTGGTTCAGTGGCACCAGGAGGCGGAGAAGATCCTTCGCATTGCAACGCAAGGGCCACGGCTCAGAAGCCCCGGAACTTCCTGCCGGCCTGTTGCACTATTTCGTCCTGCTGTTTCAGCCCAACGCCTCCGTGCACGCGTCACCGCTGGTGTCGAGCGACGATCTGACGAGTAAGAACGGGGTCTCCTGCCTAGACTTCAAGGTAGACATCCCGATCTCTCTCCACTTCCCGAAACTGTGACGCGAAGGTGGACATCTACGCACTGAAGGTTACGAGGCAAGCAGTGTCGCACGTTAAGTGTCCCACGAAGAAAGAAAAGACAAAGCCACCATCGTTGGCGAAGAAACTAGACTGCTCATCTCCGGAGTCCCCAGACTCGGTTCCCAACGGACAAAGCAGTGTTGGCTCATCGTTATTTAGGCTTCTGGGATTCTTCCGCCTGAACGCGTCCACCTGCGGTGAATGTGTCGTCGTTGTGACGAAAACAGAAGGATGCTTCTGCTACGAAGACAGCGCTTCCGTACACAGCCGGCCGGTTGCGTAACACAGCCGGCCGGTTGCGTAACACAGCCTCCAGCACCGAGGACATCCGACCTTACTACAGCAGAAAAGCGGCAAAGAAGGCGCCCACGCTCCGGATGTCTGCATGCAGAAGGCCGCCTGTTCTCTTGGAACACTTCCGATTGGGAAGAGGGGAAGTCGCCGACTGACTGGCTGAATCGGCGCCGTTAAATGTGGGCGTGCGTCGAGCCTTTCGCAAACCGAAAGCCACCGCGAACCCACACCTCTGGGGTCACCGTCGCAGGAGATCGTGGACATAGGCCGAGCCTTTCGTAAAACCCACACCTTTGACATCATCGCCGCAGGAGATCTTGATTGCTGGCTCCGTGACGAACCCACCACCAGCCTCCAGGTTGTGCTGCAGTTAGCACATATAATGAACTATGCAACAGCGCCTCGTCCTCCCCTTTAACCAGCATACTTCGCAGTATCTCCTTCTCATCAAACCACGCTGAATCTCCAATAAAAACACATTCTAAAGTATTGTGCACTCGTAGTTGGAGCAACTTGCCCGTGTATATTGAAGGGGTGGGTCTGGGGCGAGTTTGTAGGCAGGGCGAATTATGACTTTTTTGGGGGGGATTTGAGAGAAGGGGGCATCAAATATCCACTCGGCAATGACCTCTTGCTCTAATGGAGTTTGCACTCTGGCGATTCGTATTCCGCCTTATGGCTCATTATCCAGTCCAGGTAGAAAAAGAATCACGGTTTACAGACTTTAGTATTGCACTTGCCTGTTTTACAATAGTCCAAAATGTTTTAATTACAGTGCCGCATGTACGATGTCGCAAGGTCCGTTTCCCCACTCTAGGCAGCATCGAACATCCCTCCAATGCAAGCACACAACGTCAAATATTCATAACAGCATTTCGGGAGTTCTTGCGCTGCCGCTGCGCCATTCTCTCAATGCTACCCACCACATTTACTGACCGCTTCTACTAAAGCAACAAAAAAAAAACGCTTTTATTTTCGAGCACCCATCACGCCAGACCAGGTATCGGCCCGGTTTATCCGGCCCCATTTTACCCCCGCGCAGAACGAGCTCGCCATATTTGGCATCTCTGCCGTGGGACTTATCAAGGATGGCGAATTTGATTTGTAAGTGCTGACCACTTACACAGCAACCAGCTTGGCTTATTGGTTTCCGTCCATTTTGTTTTCCGTCTTAAAAAAAAAAAAAAAAACACGACCCGCTGCATATCCGCTCACGCGCACCTAAGGACACTCGAAGCGATTACGCAATCGACTCGGCCGCAGCAACAAGCCGCTTCTGATGTAAGGCACGAGCTATTTCGGAAAATTCCGCGTGTGGCGGGCTGCACGAATGTCAGTGACGTCATTCCGTACTGTGGAGCAGCATGAAAGCGTCCACTTTAGTAAGGGTTGCATGACGCATATTCGGCTCTGTTGTTGCCTGCAGTTTGTTAACAAAGCGCACGCAGGGTACATAACCGTAATTTCGCGCGCCGAACCAGCACCACTCAATGACTTCCGCCCAGCGTTGCCATTCCACCGCGAAGCGCACCACGCAGGGAAGCCGGTTATGCTGTATCTTCAACTGAATTCTCTCACGGCCTCTTTTCTTGTAATAAACAAAAAGAGATGTTTTAATATACATTGCCGGTTACATAATTCACTAACGCGTTCGGTGTCCACGCGTGTAGTGCATTGAAATTCGCGCCATCAATTCTGCGGTCAAACAGCTCCTATAGAACCAGTGGCGCCAGCTATTCCCTTCTCCGGGCAGGTCCATGCGCCCTGACTCGCCGGGTGCGCGGGAAAAGCAAATGAGGTGGCTACTCCAAAGGCACGTCTTCCTCACCCGTGGTAACTGTATAGCCCCAAATATTAGTAATGGTTTCCGTTCCGATTAAACCGCTCACTACGTCTGTAATCTCAGCGCAAGATGGCGACAGGGTGCCTATTACGGGATAATTGCCTAATCGATTACCCTCAGGCTTCCGACCAGGCCGGGACGTTGGCACTCGGGCGGAAGGGGTGTATTTCGGACAGGAATTAATTCAACTAATTACCCCGCTCATCCTTGCAAGTACTGCGTCATAGACACGTAACTCCTAACTGAGATGGAGGAATTACGGGCAATAATTGCCGGTAAACGGTTTCCAATAATCGGTCGTCGACTATCGATTAACTCGATGCCATTACGGTGAAGTACTATTTCTATCTTTGTATTGCATAAGGACTGCGGGAGTGCTTCCCGACGTATGCAACATCCAAGTTGCTCCGATCAGTACACCTTGGATTTGTTAACCGAAAACGGCGCTAGTTGGAGGGTATTAATCGCCACGGCTTCAGTCTCTCTTCCTCAACCGTCCTCAGCTTCTTTTCGTGTGTCAGGTGTTGTTTAGCCCCGCGGCATCACGGGAGTGGCACATTTATTTGTGTTAATGCCACATTTGAAAATCGGCACGAATTTTTCGTTTGCCTGCTTCGCGAGAGTTGGAAGCGGTGTTCTGGCGGACCAAGCTTTACTTTAAAGAGAGAGAGAGAGAGAGAGAGAGAGAGAGAGAGAGAGAGAGAGAGAGAGAGAGAGAGAGAGAGAGAGAGAGACTATTTCGCCTGCAGGAGGGACGAGATTGATTGATTGATTGTAGGGTTTAACGCGCCGACGCAACGCAGGCGATGAGGCGCGCCGTAGTGGAGGGCTCTGGATTAATTTTGACCACCTGGGGATCTTTATCGTGTGCCGAAATCTCGCACACACGGGCATTTTTGCTTTTCGCCTCCATCAGAAAAGCGACCGCCGCGGCCGGGAATCGAACCCGCGACCTCGTGCTCAGCAGCGCAACGCCTTAGCCACTGAGCCACCGCGGCGGGTAGGAGGGACGAGCAAAGGCTCCGCGGAGCCAGCCCGTCTCTCGACGCTGCCTAGGGCGTCCTCGAAGCATTGCCCCGCAGGCGTTGCTTTGAAGACTGCAGCGAAACTTTTCATGAAACAGAAGATAACGGGGCACCCAAAGAGGACGAATGGAAAACTGTTGATGGGGATTTACCGGAGTTTGAAGAAAAGGAGATTCCGAGATGGGTTCGGGTGAAACCGGAATATGACTAGAACGATGGAAGACCGTCCATGGCCATTGCGGATTACCCCCTAATGAAACCGCTAAAATGGCATTGGCTTTACCAGTTATAGAGGTGCTTTTCCCGTTCGCTTGAGTGTTTCTATCCCGCCATAGCCAATGCCTGTAGAGCCATGACGTCTACGATCACGAGGTGCACGCGAACACCTCAGCTTCCGTTGGAAAAGAAGCTTCCGTGAAACTCGATTCTGCGAAGTATAGTTGACCTCCTCCTGTTGTGGTATCCGCCCACTCAATACCTATATCGGGGAGATCTGACGACCTCTCCCTTGTGTCGCATCGGCAAAAGAAACTGAACCTCTGGACCATTTCTTCCTTTTTGCCACCGGTTGTCTAATCATCGAAGAAGGCTGCTGGAAACTCGCCTGCGACGCCTTGAATTGCCGCTGACTACCAGCGCTTTCGCCCTTTGGGGGGGGGGAAGGGGGGGGGCATAAGACTGCACCAATTTCACGGGGATAAGTGTTACGCTGTTTAATCATTCGTTACACAGACGGCTCGACTGCCATGCTAAAGCTATTCAAATCGGGTCGACTTTTTATTTTGTATTTCGACTCCCCTCCCAATTTTTTTTCTCTTCACTACACTGACTAAACCTGTTAATTAGCTGCTCCCCTATTTTCACCTCATCTAATTGGTTTCACAACCAAAACATTTTTCCTTGGCCATTCCCCCCCCCAAGTGGGTATCCTCCATAGTGTATGGGCCACCACCACTACCCCGCCAACTCACCATCCGGCGCATGCAAAGCACCCGAGAAAGATGTTTCCCACGTGATGTTAGACTACCCATTATATTCCCGGCAAAGACGCCAACTCTACAACAAACTACCATTACATAACCGTCGCGTGATGTGTTCAGCATCTTTACTAGGACCATGGCGTGATGCGGGTCTCCAAAATAAGGTTGTTCGTGCTTTTAGTGTTTTTAGGGGCGAAGCTCCTTAAGGCGTGGGTCTGTCCATCCTCGACGTATGTATGTAGCCACCTCTAGTTTAGTTCTTGGATTGTTTACTAGATGGCGTGGCTACCTCTAGTTTAGTTCTTGGATTGTTTACTAGATGGCGGTACTTGTATATGATGAAAAGATGCGCTTGGATTGTTTACTAGATGGCGTGGCTACCTCTAGTTTAGTTCTTGGATTGTTTACTAGATGGCGGGGAGCGTTGTAATAAAATCCGTTCGCTGTTGGCGCGCGCTGGGAGTCGCCCGATGGATAAGGCTGCAGATGTGCGAGCCCGCGAGGCAGAAGCGCTCCGTGAAGCTGCGCGACGCCGCCGCCAAGATCCTGCCGTACGAGAGCGGGAGGCCGAAGCGTGTCGTCTGGCTGCGCGACGACGCCGCCAAGATCCCAGCGTTCGAGAACGAGAGGCCCAAGCGTCACGGCAACGGCGCGAGGACCCTGCCGTACGCGAAGCGGCACGGCTGCGGCGCGAAGAGGATCTCCAAAACGTCAGAGAACGGGAAGCGGCGAGAAAGCGCGCGTACCGGCAGGCAGACCCCGATGCAAAGAGAGCTCGTGAGGCGTCTGCAAAACGCATCAGGCGAGCTCAGCCCCAAGGTGCCGACGCGCGGTTTAAGCGAGACTTTCTAGACGTTACGTTCGGACACAGATGTGGTGGGCGAACTTTCACTGAAGAGTCACGGTTTTACCGATGATTTCCCCTCAGGAGCTTCGCCCACTCATCATCATTCACCCCGTGGATATGCTGTGAATTTTTTTACCTCGACAGGAATAGCGTCAAAGTATTAGGCGGCGTATTAGCTTTTTACCGTGAATTCGCGAACCCAGGATGACATTTTATAGACAACTATTAGAACTCACGAAAAGTGTCGTAAGCAGTTGATTTGTATAGGCGGGTCTATGGCCCTCTATTGGTGAAATGGCGTAGCCGGGCTCACATTCGCTTCCAACTTGTCCAATCAACAGCGAGAGCTGATCCGGAGAGCGAAAATCGGGGCAGCTGAAACTGGGGCCCTGGAAAGAGGGCTCCACTCACTTCTCTAGCCCCACTTCCCCTTCCCTTATCCCCTTTCCCATCAATAAAGTTTACTGACTGACTGAATATACCAGTTAAACCACCACCACTGACAATGGCGGGTGAGCCGACAATCCCCCTTGTTGGTATGTGCAATTGCCCTAAAGAACAACAAGAACAACAAGAGAAAGAAGAAGATGGAGAATAGAAACGACAATGAGGAGTAGAAGAAGACGAAGAAAACCGAGCGGCGACGCACGCACCGACCAGCGCGCGACTGCGGGTTCCACGGAGCCGAAAACTTGTGTATGAGCGTGACTCCGAGGCCGACCCCGGAGCTGGTGACGAAATGCCGCCTGAAGAACAGCAGGGAGGCTCGTGCCTACAAAGCAGCACATTGTGCGAAGATCAGCTGTTTTTCGGAGCAAAGATCTGCACCGACGACGAGGCCCTGCCGCGTGCTCCGGAAGAGACTCAGACGCCCACCGCCTGTGCCGGAGCACTGCGTGTTCTTCAGAGGCCGGCCCTGGACGTCATCATGGAAGCTCGATGCGGCAGCTCTGGCTCTCGGCATCCCCGAGGTGAGGATGCTTCGCAAAGTGCGACGGAAGAAATGGACGAGAACACGCGCGACAGGGATGGTTCGAGCTACGGGAAGCCAGAACCGGGCCGAGAAGGTAGGCGCATGCCAGCCTTCCGTAGCGGAAGACAAGAAGCCGTCACTTCCCACCGAGGCGGTCGAAGCGCTGGAGAGAGCTGCATTCACGCACCTTCACACAATGCAGCAAGCAAGCAAGGCCCTCGACCACTGCGAGGCCTCAGAGTGGTTCAGTGGCACCAGGACGCGGAGAAGATTCCTCGCATTGCAACGCAAGGGCCACGGCTCAGAAGCCCCGGAACTTCCTGCCGGCCTGTTGCACTATTTCGTCCTGCTGCTTCAGCCCAACGCCATCTTAAAAGCGTCACCGCTGGTGTCGAGCGATGATCTGACGAGTAAGCACGGGTGCACCTGCCTAGACTTCGAGGTAGACATCCAGTTCTCCCCACTTCACGAGAACTGTGACGCGAAGGTGGACATCTGTGCACTCAAGGTTACGAGGCGAGGAGTGCCTCGCGACAAGAAGTGTCCCACGAAGAAAGAAAAAACATCCCCCTCGTGAGGGGCACGGTCAAATGCAGAGCATTTTCGGGGGGCGCACGACGTTAAGTAGGTTGGGTTACGTTAATGTTGTTGCATTTGTTGCTGTTGGTTGTTATTGAAGATCTTGATTCCACCCCGTACAACGCTGACTCCGACGACAGCATCTGAAGAGAGCGCAGGCGATGACTGAATTGGAGCCCCGCACATACCCGATTTTATCTGGTTCGAAAGAAATTGACAGCGAGAGCGAACGCCGAGAACCGCCCCATCACGGCACGACCGCGCCACGACCACGTCACGACTACGTCACGATCACGCCACAACTGTTATTGCTCCCGCGCCAAACTACGACGCATGCGCGCCCCACCTGTTGCTTAACGCGATCCGAGCACGCAGAGAACACGCGAGGAGCAGCGGAGAGCAGGCAAGGAGGAGTAGGGGAGAGGGCGCACCTGGAACGGCTGTTGCGGACGCCGAGGCACGCCAACGCCGGGTGACATCGTGAATTGTTAAAGAAATGCGCTGCATTTAAAAGACAAAGCCGCCATCCCTAGCCAATAAAGTAGACTGCTCATCTCCGGAACCCCCAGACTCGGTTCCTGACGAACCCAGCAGTGTTCCCTCATCGTTATTTAGGCTTCTGGTATTCTTAATCCTGAACGCGTCCGCCTGCGGTGAATGTGTCGTCGTTGTGACGAAAACGGAAGGTTGCTTCTGCTACGAAGACAGCGCTTCCGTAGACGGCCGGCGGGTTGCGTACAACAGCCTCCACAACCGAGGACGTCCGACCTTACCCGAGCAAAAAAACGGCAAAGAAGGCGCCCACGCCCCGGATGTCTGCTTGCAGACTGTTCTCTTGGAACACTTCCGATGAGGAAGAGGGGAAGTCGCCGACTGACTGGCTGAACCGGCGCCGTTGAATGTCTACGTTCGTCGAGCCTTTCGCAAACGCACACCTTTGACATCATCGCCGCAGGAGATCTTGATTGCTGGCGCCGTGACGAACCCACCACCAGCCTCCAGGTTGTGCTGCAGTTAGCACATACAATGAACTATGCCACGACTGCGCCTCGTCCTGCGTTTTAACCAGGATACTTCGCAGTATCTCCTTCTCATCAAACTCCGCTGAATCTCCAATAAAAACACAGATCTAAAGTATTGTGCACTCGTAGTTGGAGCAACTTGCGCGTGTATATTGAAGGGGTGGGCCCAGGGCGAGTTTGTACGCCGGGCGAATTAAGCCTTTTTTTTTATTTGAGATAATGGGGCATCAAATATTGTCACGTAGCCAAGGACGAAGCAGTTGTTTGGAAAAGAAACAAGTTTATTGGAGCGAACTTGTGCTCCCCTAACAACTGAAAAGAATACAGAGGCGGCGAAGCAGTGGTCAACAAAGTGACGTACGTGCGTCGGCGAGCGTCGCAGAATCGAATGCCCCGGCGTCCGCACTGCAGGCTTTTTATCTTTCGGCGCGCATGGTTCTCGAAACGTCGATTCGCATCGAGAACATAGTAGATCCAAGAAGATTATTCTGGGCTGTTCACGTAAGATCGGAATGCTCTCCCTATCACAACAGATAACACATGCCGCACAGAAAGAAAGAATGGAACACGCGCTTCCCTTGGCGCAGAGATAACGCAGACCGGCGCAGCCGGGCGGTAAAAGCAAAACACAAATAAACAAACCCAATGTATGGTTCGCGGCATTACCCCCCCCTCTAAGAGTGCATCGACCCGATGCTAACATAAGCGACAGTCCGAACCAATGAAAATAAAAGTTTGTCATCGTCCGTAGAAAGGTTTTAGGCGAACCACGTGGACGACTTCAGGCCGCCTGCGTTGTCGTGATGTGCCGGAGTCACCATCAGGGATCACTTCGTAGGTAAGTTGGCCAACACGTCGTAGAATCTGGTAGGGTCCGAAATAGCGTCGCAGGAGCTTCTCACTGAGTCCGCGTCGTCGGATGGGAGTCCAAACCCACACACGATCCCCTGGTTGGTACTCGGCGTCTCGGCGTCGGAGGTTGTAGCGGCCCGCATCCACCAGCTGCTGGTCCGTTATACGAACTCGAGCGAGCTGGCGGGCCTCCTCCGCACGTTGAAGATATTCGTGGACGTCGGCGTTGAGATCGTCGTCTTCTACGTGCGGAAGCATGGCGTCGAGCATCGTAGTCGGCTTTCTACCGTAGACAAGCTCGAACGGCGTCAGCTGCGTCGTCTCCTGGATAGCCGTGTTGTACGCAAACGTGACATACGGGAGCACTTCGTCCCAAGTCTTATGTTCAACGTCAACGTACATTGACAGCATATCTGCGATTGTCTTGTTCAGACGTTCTGTTAGTCCGTTCGTTTGGGGGTGGTACGCCGTCGTTCTTCGGTGATCCGTGTTGCTGTAGCGTAATACTCCTTGCATCAGCTCCGCAGTAAATGCCGTTCCGCGGTCTGTGATTAGGACTTCCGGGGCTCCATGTCGCAGCACAACTTGGCTTATAAAGAACTTCGCCACTTCTTGTGCAGTCCCCCTCGGAAGAGCGGCGGTCTCTGCGTAGCGCGTCATGTAGTCTGTCGCTACGACAATCCACTTGTTCTGTGATCGTGACGTAGGGAACGGGCCTAAAAGGTCCATTCCAATCTGTTGAAATGGTCTCGATGGGACGGCGATCGGTTGCAGAAGTCCGGCGGGTCTTGTCGGCGGCGTTTTTCGTCGCTGGCAGTCACGGCAGCTCCGGACGTAGTGGGTGACGTCAGAGGTAAGGCCGGGCCAGTAGTACCTCGCCTTGATTTTTCCAATAGTGCGGGCTGTGCCGAGATGTCCGGAAGACGGGTCGTCGTGGCACGCTTCCAAAATTTCGTCACGAAGGTCCGCGGGGATGACGAGAAGGTAATTCGCTCTTGTTCCGGGGCTGAAATTCTTCTTCACGAGGACGGAGTTTCTCAGGCTGAATGCTGGTAAGCTGCGCTTGAAGGCCCTAGGAACGGCAACGTTGCATCCCTCGAGGTACTCGATTATGACGCGTAAGTCGGGGTCGGCACGCTGCTGGGCGGCTAGGTCGCTCTCCGTCACGATCCCGAAGAACGCGCTGTCTTCATCAGAGTCTTGTGGTGGTGGGTCGACGGGGGCGCGGGACAGGCAGTCGGCGTCGGAGTGTTTCCTGCCGGATTTATAAACGACTGTAACGTCGAACTCCTGCAGGCGCAAGCTCCACCGCCCAAGACGGCCAGAGGGGTCCTTCAAATTGGCGAGCCAACACAGCGCATGGTGGTCTGTTACAACCTTGAATGGCCTTCCATACACGTATGGGCGAAATTTTGAAATCGCCCATATAATAGCCAGGCACTCTTTCTCAGAGGCAGAATAGTTTTTCTCCTCCTTCGACAGACCACGGCTGGCATAGGCGATTACCCTTTCGCAGCCGCTTTGCTTTTGGACAAGGACGGCACCCAAGCCTATATCACTGGCGTCCGTGTGCATTTCCGTTTCGGCATTTTCGTCGAAATGAGCGAGCACGGGCGGGCTTTGCAGGCGTTTTTGCAGCTCGCAGAATGCTTTTTCTTGGTCGTTTTCCCAGCTGAAAGGGGTGCTGTCTTTCGTCAAGCGCGTGAGTGGCTCTGCAATGCGTGCGAAGTTTGCGACGAAGCGCCGGTAGTATGCGCACAGCCCGAGAAATCTTCGCACGCCCTTGTCTTTCGGCCTAGGGAAGTTCGCGATAGCTGAAGTTTTTGCCGGGTCAGGTAGGACTCCCGCGGCGTTGACGACGTGGCCCAAGAACTTGAGTTCCTCGTATGCAAAACGGCACTTTTCAGGCTTCAGCGTCAACCCCGACGTACGAATGGCCTCGAGTACAGACTCCAACCTTGCAAGGTGTTCGTCGAAAGTCCGGGCGAATACCACTACGTCGTCGAGGTATACGAGGCAGGTGTGCCACTTAAGGCCAGCTAGCACAGTGTCCATGACTCTTTGAAACGTCGCTGGTGCTGTGCACAGCCCAAACGGCATCACCTTGAACTCGTATAGGCCGTCTGGGGTTATAAATGCAGTCTTCTCTCGGTCTCTCTCGTCCACTTCAATTTGCCAGTAGCCGGTCTTCAGGTCCATCGATGAAAAGTACTTCGCGTGGCAGAGGTGGTCGAGGGCGTCGTCAATTCGGGGGAGGGGGTACACGTCCTTTTTCGTGATTTTGTTCAGTCGCCGGTAGTCAACACAAAACCTTAATGTGCCGTCTTTTTTCTTTACGAGTACGACGGGCGCAGCCCAGGGGCTTTTCGATGGCTGTATAATGTCGTCGCTGAGCATGTCGTCGACTTGAGTCCGGATGGCTTCCCGTTCGTGTGAAGAGACGCGGTACGGTGACTGTCGGGTAGGTCGGGCTCCATCTTCGGTTATTATTCGGTGCTTCGCTAGAGGGGTCTGACGTAGTTTTGTGCTCGACGAAAAACATTCGCTATAGCGACGTAGCAAAGCCAATAATTTGTTCCGTTGTCCTTGCGGTAGCGCCGGATTCACGTCGAAGGGCTGCGGGAGCTTGAATGTTTCTACGGGTGTGCGTTCAAAGTCGGCGACTGCGATCACATCACTTGCTTCTTGTGTTTCTTCGAGGAACGCAATTGCAGCTCCCTTGTTTAAATGCTGGTACTCTTCGGTGAAATTAGTGACCAAAACGTGAGATTGGCGTTGCTTAAAGTGCGCAATGCCTCTTGCGACGGAGACACCGCGGTCGAGAAGCAACCTTCGATCACTCTCTACGATAGCGTCGATGTCAGAAGCAGCATCCTCACAGTAGACGGCGATCATCAAGCTTGCGCGGGGTGGCAGGGTGATGTGATCGTCGGCGATCCTGACAGCAGCACGGTGATCGGGGTTCGGCTGCGGCGCCGTGGAGTGATCGGAGGAAAATGTTATCGACTTGGTCTGCAGGTCAATTATTGCGCCGTTGTCCGTCAAAAAGTCCATTCCGAGAATCACGTCGCGGGAGCAGTTAGGCAGAACGACGAACGCCGCAGGGTACGTTGTGCCGTCTATGGTGACGCGCGATGTGCACGTTCCACTTGGCGTCACGAGGTGGCCTCCTGCTGTGCGTATGTGCGGACCGTCCCATCTGGTCATAACTTTCTTCAGTTTAGACGCAAATGGTCCGCTCATTACCGAATAGTCAGCTCCCGTGTCTACGAGGGCGACTACGTCAAAGCCGTCGATGGACACCTTGACATCGGATGCAGTCGTCCTCGAGTTCCGGGTTCGTCGGGGCGTCGTATCTCTGCTTGTACGTGTTGATGGTCGGGCACTGTGCATCGTCGTTGTCGTCGTCTTCTCAACGGACGTCTCGGTCAGGTCGGGTACGCGTCGCGCCGTGTAGCTGTCGTCGTGTTCGGGAGTCTCGTCAGGGTTAGGTCGGGTCGTCGGGATGAGGGCATGTCGTAAATCACTGTCTTCAGCGCGTCCTTGCGTCGTTGGAGGGTTTCTAGTTTTTCGCCGTAGAGCAACTTCACCTCCAGAAGTTGCCGCCTTTAGTTTCCCCCGCGTGGGCTGGGGGACCTTCCACGGGCGAAGTCAGCGTTGCTACGGCGGTTCGGCGATTGGTAGGGGTAGGGCGACGGCGAACGGTTGAAACGCGCTGGGCCACGGCTGGTTTCAGATAGATACTCGTCGATCTCACGTGGTCGTTGGCCAGGGAGAGGGCGAGGTGCGTCGACGGAGAAACCACGCAGTCCGAGTCTTTTGTATGGGCAGCGACGGTAAATGTGGTCGGCCTCTCCGCAGTGGTAGCACAGAGGACGGTTATCGGGAGTTCGCCATACGTCCGTCTTCCTCGGCGTCTGGTTTCGGGCTACCGGGGGTCGGGCGGGTGACAGTGGGCGGCGGTACGGCGGGGCCTCTTGACGGCGTGTTGGAGCAGGGCGGGGTCGACGAACAGCCGCGGAGTATGTCATAGCTTGTGGCTCTCGGGGTACCTCGGATGGCGTAGAAGTTCCCAACGCTTGTTGCACTTCTTCTCTAATCACGTCGGTGAGGGAAGCGACTTGGGGCTGCGGCGGCGTTGGGAGAAGTTTCCGCAGCTCCTCTCTCACTATTGCGCGGATAGTCTAGCGTAGGCTGTCGGCCGGGATCCGCGTGCTGCCAAGGTCGTTCGCATTGGCCGCGCCAACAAAGTTGCGGTCATACTGCTTAGCACGCATTTCGAGGGCTTTCTCAATGGTGCTGGCTTCGGTCACGAATTCGGCGACGGTTTTGGGCGGATTTCGGACAAGTCCAGCAAACAGTTCCTCCTTCACTCCGCGCATTAAGAAGCGCAACTTCTTTTCTTCCGTCATTTCGGGGTCCGCGCGGCGAAATAGCTGCTTCATCTCCTCAACGAAGATCACGACACCTTCGTTGGGGTGTTGCGTGCGCGTTTCCAACAAAAGGGCGGCTCTTCCTTTTCGCACGACGGTAGTGAAGGTCTTAATGAACTCGCTTTTGAACTGAGCCCAGTTTGTCAAGGAGCTCTCGTGGTTCTCGAACCAAGTGCGAGCCGAATCTTCCAAGTAAAAGAAAACGTGCCGGAACGTTTCTGCGTCGTCCCACCTGTTGAATTTCCGGACGCGCTCCAGTTTCTCCAACCATTCTTCTGGGTCTTCTGCGGGGGCTCCTCGGAATGATGGCGGTTCCCGTGGCTGCTGCAGAACGACAGGAGGGTTGGCTTGGTTGAGCATGGTGCTGGTTGCGACGTTTTTCTTCTTCGTCTTCTCCGGTAGTAGACCGAACTCGGGTGGTAAATCTTGCACGCGGAGGCTGGCTCTTGTTGGACTGGCTTGGCGGCTTCCAGAGGTTGTAGTGGGCATGAAGGGTGCGTACCCAGCACCTCCACCAGATGTCACGTAGCCAAGGACGAAGCAGTTGTTTGGAAAAGAAACAAGTTTATTGGAGCGAACTTGTGCTCCCCTAACAACTGAAAAGAATACAGAGGCGGCGAAGCAGTGGTCAACAAAGTGACGTACGTGCGTCGGCGAGCGTCGCAGAATCGAATGCCCCGGCGTCCGCACTGCAGGCTTTTTATCTTTCGGCGCGCATGGTTCTCGAAACGTCGATTCGCATCGAGAACATAGTAGATCCAAGAAGATTATTCTGGGCTGTTCACGTAAGATCGGAATGCTCTCCCTATCACAACAGATAACACATGCCGCACAGAAAGAAAGAATGGAACACGCGCTTCCCTTGGCGCAGAGATAACGCAGACCGGCGCAGCCGGGCGGTAAAAGCAAAACACAAATAAACAAACCCAATGTATGGTTCGCGGCAATATCCACTCGGCAATGACCTCTTGCTCTAATTGAGATTCCACTCTGGCGACGTGTATTCCGCCTTATGACTCATTATCCAGTCCAGGTAGAAAGAGTCACGGTTTACAGATTTTAGTATTGCACTTGCCTGTTTTGCAATAGTCCACGTTTTCTTAATTACAGTGCCGCATGTACGATGTTGCACGGCCACTCATAACTTATTCAGGTCACTTTCGCTAATGTAGGCGGCATTTGAAAATCCCTCCGATGCATGCACACAACGTGAAATATTTGACAGCATTTCTGGAGTTCATGCGCTGCCGCTGTGCCGTTCACTCAACGCTACCTAATCCCTTTAATGACAGCTTCTACTATAGTAACAAAAAAAAAGCACTGATTTTCGGGCACGCCTCACGACAGACCACCATTCTGCCCGGTTTATGTCACCGCTTTTTCTCCCCGCGTGGAACGAGCTCTCCATATTTGGCACCACTGTGCCAAATATGGACTCATCAAGGATGCTAAATTTGATTTAAAGTGCTGGGCACTTACACCGCAACCGACTTGGCTGGTAAAAAGCGCAAAGGCTCACGGGAACGTCGTCTGCTTTCGTCACTTCCGGTTCGAGAGCTTTCCTGGCCTCACACCCGAGGCTTTCACGCGCGTGTGTGTGCGTGTTGTTTATTTGTCACAGAGTGGATGGATGGATGGATGGAGGCAACTTTATTGATAGCCTGCAAATCGACGCCCTAGAGCGCCGCGACGCGGGCCTCTACGTCATCCTGGTGGGGTCCTCTACTCGGCGTCGGCTTCTGCTACTCCCGCGGTTCGTCGCCCGTGAAGGCGCCTCCCCGTCGTTTTCGCTCGGCTTCTGCCCTTTCGAGAGCCTCCAGGACCTGCTGGACGGCCCATGATTGTTCTTCTTGGTTGCCATCGCTGCTTCTAGCCTCGATGGCAGCCTTCCTCTTCTTGTTGACGCTCGCTCTGGAAACTTGACGCAGTCCCACAACACGTGCACGAAGTCCGCCCTCCCTCGCTGGCATACCTGGCACGTGCGGTCGGGTAGGCTTCTGGATATATGTGCTTCATCAGGACCGGGGTGGGTAGCGACCCTGTCTGCAGCTGTCGTAACAACACTGCCTCTGCACGGCTCAGCCCCGGGTGAGGGGGCGGGAGAGTCCTTCGAGCCAGGCGGTGGAATTTTGTGACCTCGTTATAGTCACAGAGTGCTTACCTTTCAGAGAAGCCCCTAGTAGGATTAATCGTTGCTATTCATTGAATGCGCGATGCATGAGCGTATTCTTTTTTCGGTGGAACTGGAAACAGATAAACAACAAGCACACGCGCGCGTGAAAGCCGCCGGCGTACGGTAAGAAATGAGAAATCTCGAACCGGAAGTGGCGGGAGCAAACAATGTACCCATAAGCCTTTGCGTTTTTTACCGGTCACCTATTGGTTCCCATCAATACTGTTTTCCATCTTAAAAAAAAAAAAAAAAACACGACCCCCTATGCATCCGCTCACGCGTACCTCAGAACACTCGAAGCGATTGCGCAATCGTCTCGGCCGCAGCAACAAGCCGCTTCTGATGCAGGGCACGAGCTACAAGTTCTGAAAATCCCGCGTCTGGCGGGCTGCACGAAGGTCAGTGACGTCGTGTAGTACGGTGCAGCGGCATGAAAGCGTCCACTTTAGCGCGGGTTTCATGGCGCAGACTCGGCGTTGTTGTTGCCTGCAGCTTGTTAACACAGCGCACGTAGGGTACATACCGTGATTTCGCGCATCCAACCAGCACCAATAAATTTCTTCCTCCCGGCAGTGCCGCTTCACTGCAAAGCCCGCCGCCCAGTGAAGCCGGATATGTAGGGTTGCTCGTTTTCGAGTATTATATATATATATTTTTTTAATCGGGGGGACGGGGGTGGGGGGGTGAAAAATCGAGTGATATTTCTCAAACCGATAATCGTGGAGAAATCGATTTTTTTGTAAACCATTCCAAAATTCGGGGTTTTTGGGTTAAATCTAGAGCTGTACTAAGTAATACACTCAGCTTCCTTTCCCTGTATTGATCTGTAAGGGAAATAACGTTGATTGATTGATTGATTGATTGATTGATTGATTGATTGATTGATTGATTGATTGATTGATTGATTGATTGATTGATTGATTGATTGATTGATTGATTGATTGATTGATTTTATTAGTAGGTATCACAAGCTTCTTAACTCTAACGCATTAGATTTTGTGCTTATTCGAAGCTGGTAATCGGGGGGATATGAGCGTTTTCTAGCAAATACTCTCCGAAATGAGGTCTTTCTTTGAAAGTGAATCAACAGCGATGACAGTAAAGAGAATTGATAACGCCTAAGAAATTAAGCATTTTATTCAGAAAAAGCTGGCCATCGATTTTTTATGCAGAAATGCATTATAGTCGGGGGTTGTCGTGCGTCCCTTAGCCGGCGTGCGCTGCGCGTCTGATGATGACTGTGGCATGATGCTCCTAGGGATTGGCAAACCAAACAATCCATCACGAGATAGCTTCGTGTTCAACCACCATCGTCATCTTCCCGTAGGGGAACCGCCGAAGAAGAAGAAGGAGAAGAAGACAAAGCTGCGAAGAGGAGGGCTGCGTGAGTTTTGGCTACCGTTATCCTCCTCGGCCGGCGCATCTTCCCGATCTGAACCCGGTCGAAGAGCGGCTCATCGCGCCTCGACTCCCCTTCATGAGCATCAGGCGGCTGACTCGAGGCAACGGGCAGTTTGGAATCAAGGGACAGGCGGTGAACGTGCCCATCGACGTATCGAAGGTTGTGCGGTGCCTTCCTCGCATGGTACCCGAGGACGTTGCGTTCGACGTTCGCATTTCTGCATCCTCACAATCCCCCTCGGGGAGGTGCGGGGGAATTTTTTTTACATATCCTTGTTCGCATACATTATCATCTGCATGCGCAACAGGTGGGTCTCCATTTCAGACTCGTCCGATCGATGAACGTACCTCAGCTGGGAGAAAGTCCTCTCGACATCACAGCTTCTGTTAGCTATGCACACCAACGTTAGTGCAGCATATGGCAGCCTGGCCAGGATATGGCCAGGACATGGCCAGGATAAAGAAGTTTGCGGGGATAAATTGGTCACAGTTGGCACAGGACCGAGGCAATTGGAGAATAATGGGAGAGGCCTTTGCCCTGCAGTGGGCGTAGATAGGCTGGTGGTGGTGATGATGATGATGATGATGATGATGATGGCAGCCTGAAGTAGCGAACGGTAGAGTCATGTCAATACTGAATGAGTTCGAAAGCTGTGTTCGTGGGGCTTGTTTCCCAGCAAGCACTAATTGAGAACGGCGGACCGTCAGCCCAGGATTGTGCAGTTCCCTACATTGAAGAGGACCATTCGGAAAGAAATCGGGGTTAACACGACGTTCGGGTGTAAAGATACGGTAAAATAGGGTTTTACACGAAAACGAACCCCACGAATATGCCGTAACTTCAACTACATTCTCTCACCGCCTCTTCTTTTTTTTGTAAGCAGCCAGAATATAAACAGACAAAGATAAGTTTTAATATATCTTACCGGTTATATAATTCATTAACCCGCTCGGAGTTCCCAAGTGTACAGCAGGCGCCCCAAAAATTAAACGGAGCACGGGTTGAATATTTTGAGGGAATTTCTCTGTCATGTGCCTAGCCTCTAAGTGACTTTTCAAGAAAGTCATTCTAGAATAAAATCGGGCTACACATATTCTATTAATGCTGGCAGCCGCATAAAATACAAATTATCCTAATTTCACGAAGCTGTGCTCCGTTTACTTTTTGGGGCGCCTGTGCTGGTTTGAAATTCGCGCCATCGATTCAGCGGTCAAACATCGGGCCTCATCGATTATCAGTCCCGGATCGTCCGCGGACTGCCCGAGACGCGATCCGGCGCTCGATTTTCTCATGTATTCCTATGGGAGCTCCGGTCCGGAAGCAGTCCTCGGACTGCCCGCGGACCGTCCAGGACTGGTAAATCGAGGAGGCCCATTGATTCAGCGGTCAAACAGCTCCTAGAGCTAGTGGCGCCAGCTCCTGCCTTCTCCGGGCAGTTCCACGCGCCCTGACCGAATCATGCCCAGTGCGCGGGAAAAACAAATGATCAAGGTGGCTATTCCAAAGGTACCCATCTCTCTCTCTCTCTCTCTCTCTCTCTCTCTCTCTCTCTCTCTCTCTTCTCTCTCTCTCTCTCTCTCTCTCTCTCTCTCTCTCTCTCTCTCTCTCTCTCTCTATCTATCTATCTATCTATCTATCTATCTATCTCTCTCTCTCTCTCTCTATCTCTCTTTCTCTCTCTCTCTCTCTCTCTCTCTCTCTCTCTCTCTCTCTCTCTCTCTCTCTCTCTCTCTCTCTCTCTCTCTCTCTCTGTTCATGGTGCACCACTGGAGCCCATGGAAGGCAATGAAACATGCTGCATGACTAGTCGCCACTCAAAACATTCCGCGAGCCTGGCCCATTCTTGAAGTTTTCTACGAAATACCTTCAGACACACTTTGGAAACGGCGTTTCATATTCAAGAAATTGGGGTTTCATTCAAGAAATGGGCTTTCACAAGCCGAAGCTGCACTTGGGCTATGAGGCGCGCCATAGTGGAGGGCTCCGGATTAATTTCGACCACCTGGGGATTTTTAACGTGCGTCGCAATCTCGACATGTGGGCGCTTTCGCTTTTCGCCTCCGTGGGAAAAGCAGCTACCGCGGCCAGGATAGAACCGCCGTGCTTGGGCTCAGCAGCACAACGCCTTCGCCACTGAGCTGCCGCGGCGGGTAATTAATTCGCCAAACTCATAAAATCAACATACATAAGCTAATGTTTAAACCCCCAGCAAATATTCGCCTAAATCAGTGCACTTGCTGGAAATTACTGACTCTCGTTGGCAGCAGTTTCCACGACGTTTCGGTGGTGGTGATGATGATGATGATCTATAGTGGTATGCCCCTTGTAGCGGGGTGATCTTACCAAAAAAAAAAACTAGAAAGAAATTAATATACCCATGCTTTGCACTGTTCGTTTAATACTAGGGCAGGCACAAAAAACTTATTAGGCCCGAAATACTTTTTTTTTTCCGGTTACAAGTGGTAATTGTCCTAGGCAATATTCCCCTCTCTGCTTTTCGTCCACCAGCATTCTAATCTTCTTTTCGTCCCCTCGACAGCCTTGAAGTTAACTTCCTCTGTGCTACCCTTAAATCCTAGGGCTTCTGGAAGCCGAGTGTTTCCCTCGTGTGTATTTGTATGGATACCCTCACATTCTAACACAATGTGCCGCATAGTTTCTGTTTCTTTTCCGCAGACCACGCATAGCCCATCATTTTGTGAATACTTCCCCACAAAGCTCTTAGTTCGCAAGCAACCTGCTCTAGCCTCAAAAAGCAAAGCACTGCCCTGGGAATTATCGTAGAAATTTTCCTCTCTGATGTCCAATTTCTCAGCCCTGTACATCTCTAAAAACGTTTTAGCTTCTATTTTTTCTCTCCATTTATTCGCTTCTATCTTTTTTGGTTACCTTGTCTGTCTTGAATTCTCCACTGTTCTTTCTGTATTTCATCGCTAGCCTTCTAGTCTTCCTTGGCCCCTGCGCGTGTCCACGCTTTTCATGTATAGGTACCTAAAAACTTTAGCTGTCCACCTACGTGGACAGGTTCTCTTCGACTTTAAGGCCCCCTTTCGGTGACATGACGCGCGCCGGTCAGACTCACGCCTGCGGCACCTTTGCCACGATAACGCTGCCTCAAATAACAAATAAAAAGGAAAAAACCTCATTGCTATGGCTGCCGACGGCTTTGGGTTTCGGTGATCCTCTGATATCGCAGAGATGCCCGGCCGGTTTTTGACTGCCGCCATTGCAGCACTGTTTGCAGCCTTCTCCTTTTCTTTTTTTCCCCAATCTAAGTCCACTTCATTTTCAGGGCTTGCGCTCGGTAGCCGTATACAGCCACGTAGAAACTAGCTGCGAAGTCGCCGACTGGAGCGGGAATTGGGAGATCGAAGAGACATTTATTTGAACGGCTGGCTTGAATACTCAAGCTTAGTTCCCTAGGTTTCAGTGCGTTCATAAAACTTGCATTCAGGCACTCTAGTGATAAGGGCAACATTTCAGATTCCTCTGTGCATGTCATAAGAAACAATACTGCTGCACGCGTGAAGTTCTAGATGATCCAACACGCACAGAAAAATACCCCGAAAGGCAACCAAAAGAGCTCGTCCGGAAGAAACTCGTGATCTAAAAGTCACATACTTGCACCCCTGAATTAACAACAGGCGGCTTTCGTCCCGCAGCAGCCAAATGCGCAGTGTCCTCAACTAACGAGTAAATCTTGCAGCACGACCACAGTGTACGCTCCAGTGTGCGTTCCAGTGCACGTTCCAGTGCACGTTCCAGTGTACGTTCCAGTGTACGCTCCCTCATCTTGCGGGGCACATTTGCCACTCGTTACCAGCAATCTTCACCTACTTAATTTTCACGAATTCTCCTACAGAAAGCACAAAACACCGAAAATTTCATCGACAGTGCACTGCGCAGACGCTCAAATAAAGCAACCGAACGAGTACCGGAAACAATGACGCAGCACGCCCTGTGCGGCCAGATTGAACACTCGTGCGAAAAGCAGCTCTTCCAACACAAACGACAACAGTGTCTGAAGGACGTGTAACGCCGCCGAAATTTTTTAAAGCGAAGCTTTCTAAATGTCTCACTGATGGCGACCGTCTAGTCACCAAAACGTACTGCAGGAAAGCCAACTTTACACAATGGGTTTCACAAAACTATGATGATGATACTAAGCGAAGGCGAATCAAGAGCCTCAAGAAAAAAAAAAAACGAATCGAACCTGCGCCCCTCGCGTTATGGAGCCGACGTCTATCGGACTGGGCCTTTCGGACAAGGTCGAAGAAGCAGTTTGGATTTAAAGCGAAGCTTTTGTGGTCCCACTGATGGCGACCATCCACTGTCCAAGACGCTGGACCCCTACAACCTCAACGACAGCCAACGAATTTCCAACGAGAAAGCCTAGCTTTTAAACCATCGTTGTCGTTAGACGAAGAGACCTTTGATGTTTTTTTTTGTCTTCACCGCAATCTATGACGCCACGAAAAAAAAAAGTCAGCGTGGATTGGAGCAAATTGGTAAAGAGTCTACACTAAAAACATTGCCACAGCTGAATGCAAGTGAACGAACGTGGTTGTATTTTACATCCTTCGGTAAGTACATGCGGCTTTCACGATTGCTTCGAGAAAGCGAGACGATGCTTCTTCTACCTGATGTGATGCTCTACACCATAAAGAAAAAATGAAAGAGAAATAATAGATACATAATTCCTCCTCTTATGCTCCCCGACTACAAGCAAATAAACCTTTTATTTTCCTTTTTTGACGCCGAAGAGACACTGAGAATGTTATAAAAGTTGGCTCGTTTTAGGGTCGAAGCCCCTTAGGGGCTGGAGCTGTTGGCGTCTGCTGTCGTCGTCGTAATCGTGGTCTCATGTAGTCACGGTACTAAAACACCGGGAAACTCGTTTACGCCTCGCGCTAGAACGTAACGTGTACTATAAGAACAGCGGGGCACTCGTTTACGCCTCGCGCTGGAGAACTTCATGCTACAAAGACGCGCGACTTTTACCTCAACGCTGTATACCTCCACCCTCCAACGGTTTCATCTCCGTCGGCGAAAACGCCAAGGCGCCAAGAATAGACTTATACACTGCATGCCTCGCCCCTTTCCAGGTTTCACGTTGGTGAAGGTGGCCCTTTTTTTTTTTTTCTACAGGTTTGTCTGCACAGAGTTTCTTGAACACGCGGATGCCGCGGCACGCAGGCAAGTACCGAATCATTCCAGCCCAATAAGTGATGCGCATGCGTGCTACCGTATGTTCGGATTTGGCAAACTTCCGAACTCCTTCACGTTCGATTTGAATATAGTTATGAGAATTTGGGGAAAGGACAACGTGAGGACTGATGGAGGCCGCAAAGGAGGGTCCCTCGTCAACAAAAGCGCCGCCATATTTGAGGCTTTCAAGAGAGTAATACCCCGGCTACACTAGGGTCCGAATGTCATTTAAAAATGTCATTTGACTCAAATGGGGTGCTACGAATGCCATTCAGAATCCGCCGGGATCCACTACAATTTCGACGGCGCTCTTTGACAAAAGCTTGCCGTGCTGCATGGCGCTGCTGCTGTCGAGTTCTGTTTTTACACAATAATGCAACAATAAAATTTAGCGGCAGTCTTTGGCATTAAAATAATATCAAATTATCAATGACGTAAGCTTTGACACGGTTTTTGCTTAATTCTGAATCGCAATAGCGGTTTTTTGTGCTGTCTGGCCACACTGGTTGTCGCTTGCTCGAACTGGTGCTGATTGTACAAAATTATTACATCTTGATATCACGATTTAGGTGAACGAGAAGTAAAAAAAAGTCCCACCATTAATAATATTTTGTTTGTTTTAAGTACACCAGTAATGTATTTGTTTATGCTGGCTTGGAACGCTGTGCGCGAGAGTGCTAGAAACGGTATTTGAGAGGCCCAGATGTCTCTCTGGGTGCTCATTTGGCTCGAATGTTATTTGAGCCGAATGGCATTTCAAAACCCAGTGGAGCAGCACAACTTCCCATCTGTGTCAAATGACATTTGGTTCAAACGACATTCGGACGCTAGTGTACCCCGCCACCATGCACGAACGGATGTCAGATCAGCAACGCGTGCTCGCGCTCATGCAGGGCTCTCAGCACAGCTGGTACGTAGGGATGCATAAGCCGACAATAAAAATAAAAATTAACGAGTTTTCGGCCTCGGTGCAAGTTGCGACTGCAAGAACGCCGTCACAACGCCGATCGGTTTTATGCTCCAGCGAGTTTACACGTTGGATAAAACTCGCCAATTTTTACCGTTGTTGACAACACGTGACAACAGACTGATTATCGAGTTTCAGCGAACTTAAACTAGCTGAAGAAAACCCTTTCGACGTCGTGACGACATTCCCGCAGTGTTGCTTGTCACGCTTGACTTTCACCTGAACGAGGTTACCAGAGTCCTTCAATGCTACACGAACTCTTGGTTTGAATTAGAGGTACGGCTAAGAGCAGCCCAAAACTAACAGCCGCTTCCGCCACAATTCACAGTGCTCGGTAAGTTCAATAAACTGTTCCGCATAGGGCCGCGAAGCACCAAGTCGCCGTTCCTGCATACGGCTGCCCCCAGGGACCTGTCCTGTCACGCGTCTTTTTCTGCTTCATTTTTCCTTTGCCGGCTGCAGTGGCCGCCGGCTACGCCTATTTCCGTCGCCGTCGCCGGAGCAGCGTGCGATGCGACCCAAAACAGGTCGGAGGGCTAATCTCCCGCGTGGGCCTCGTAAAAGGAAATACAACGCATCCGTCGTCCAGGCGAGGTAGGTAGCGGCGGCCGCTGCAGCGCCGGCTGGAGGGATATTGCTTTAGGGCCGTCCTCTGAGTCGAGCACCGATTGCACCCGGTCGCCGGGGGACGACAACAGGCACCCAGACGACAGCGGGTGGCCTTTGCACCCGGCACTGCGGGAGCACAACTCCTCCTCCTCTGTAACACACTTCCTCGAAATACACTCCTTAGAACAGAAGGCCTTGCAATCCCGTTGTCCTTCCAGTGCGACCTATTCATTTCCCATCAACGCTTCTCCGCTATGTGATGATACAACTTGTACCCTGTGTAGTCGATCGATCACAAGCTACATCGCTTGGGCATGGAAAAGTGGTGGCGAAAATAGGAGGGTAGCGATCGGTTCGAAGGGTCGGGACCTATTGGAACTTTCGTCGAACGAAAGGGACAAGCTTTGAGAGGTCTAAAATCGGGCGAATTATGTCGACGCGGAGAAACAAGTGAGGAGCCTGTTGCGGAGTCGATGGACAGGTCCTGGGTCCCAGAACAGTCCTGCAGGGTCACTGAACCGTGACGCGAGGCGCGACCTAGCATCCACGTCGATGAAACGTTCCAATAAAATGTCGTGAACTGGCTAGACTCATTCATGTGTTCAGATGCAAACTTTCGCGTGTCTAAGACAGAAGCACAACCCTCCGCTACCGTACCGTCGAAAAACGACGCTTTGTTTGCGCCATCAATGAACCCTAATGCACTATCCTAAGTGCTCAGAATCGAGCTCACCAAAAATTTTGCAGCAAAAGCTCTAATCTTAGAATAAGGGATACACACACGCATGCGTGTATAAATTTTTCCAACTTCAATTTTTCTTTTATTTCTTTTTGGGATGGTTACCTTCTTCCGTGACATGTTAGATGCAGAACTGGGGCCCACTACGTTGGAGGGCAGCGCGGAATAATGCAATACATATTCGCTCCCTCTAAAGCGTAACAAAGCCGGGCCTTTTCGTATTCCGGAAATACGGAGGACGTCGTAGCGAGAAGTTTTTTAACCCGTGACCTCATCCTCAGGAGGAGAGCGCCGTGTGCTCCGGTATGCGACGAGGGCGCACTGAAATACTTTGTCCACGTACGCTTCCTCGTCGTCTCATATTGCCTTTGTGAAGCGTAGGCTACCCCCCTCAATCACACCGTTACACAGCTGCCGCAGAGAGAGCGAGAGAGAGAGAGGCGGGAAGAGAGAGAGAGAGAGAGAGAGAGAGAGAGAGAGAGAGAGAGAGAGAGAGAGAGAGAGAGAGAGAGAGAGAGAGGGCTCGTCGTCTCCTATTGCCTTTGTAAGCGTAGGTTACCCCCCTCAATCACACCGTTACACAGCTGCCGCAGAGAGAGAGAGAGAGAGAGAGAGAGAGAGAGAGAGAGAGAGAGAGAGAGAGAGAGAGAGAGAGAGAGAGAGAGAGAGAGAGAGAGAGAGAGAGAGAGAGAGAGAGAGAGAGAGAGAGAGAGAGAGAGAGAGAGAGAGAGAGAGAGCGATCTTAGCGTCACAAAGCGGGGCGCCTGCCTAGCGTCTAGGTTAGGTCACGGTCGTGATACTGCGTGCAGACAGCCGGCCGCACCGTCACTGCACGCACTGCGCTTCGGGTTAGTCGAACTGCACACAACCTTGTGGAAGCAAAAGAAAGAAGGCAAGGGGGCCGCCAGCCTTGTCCCACAAAAGCCCTCTGCAGCGGTCTTGTAATTGATATTAGGCCATTAGCACCGGTGGCAAAACAAGCCACCGGGAAGCAGCTGCAACACTTCTCATAGGGCACAACCGGAATCGCTGTAACGTGCGCCGCAGCACACAGCCTTCGAGCGAGGATCTTGCGCCGGAGCCGGCCAGCATAAACGACGCACCCAACCGGACCTAGCAGTTTGGTGGCGCGGGGACGCCAAGGTCGCTTATTCGCCGAACGCGAGGTAGCGAAGCCTGACGCGCTGACTAATACGCAGAGGACCCAGGAGGTCTAAATTAATCCACGGCCCTCAACTAAGGCGCACCCAGTAACGCAAGTGTAGCTCCAGCATGCAGAAACTCAAGTTTTTTACGCTGTAGTCTGAGTCCAGCTTAGTTTTATTGATTCGTAGGCACGCGGGGGGCAAAACCTTTTCAATTAACGCAGTGTCGGACGGCACTCTAGCTCAGCGCTGCAAGCTTGGCTATAGTGCTGTCCGACGACATTCGAATATTTAGGACTAGTATTCGAAGATTTCGAATATTCGAAGATTTCGAATATTCGAAAATTTAGGGCAGACGTCTGTCGTTATAAACCTTGTGGAAAAGAAGAAGAAAGAACGAAAGGAACGAAAAAAAGAAGCCTTCCAGCCTTCAATAAATAGACTACGATGATGATAATGAGAATAATGATAGTGAAATTTTGCAGCTGTGAAAAAAGCCGGAGCGTAGTGGAAATTCGAAAACATTACCGAAAAATATCACTACTGAGTCAGTAAGTAAAATCATATGAATACGAAATAGGCGCATAACTGTCAAAAGTACTTTGTACTCGCGGCCTCGAGGCACGGACAAATTACCGGTACGTGTCCCAGGCTCCGAACTATATAGCGGCCACAGTGCTGTCCCACAATCCTGTCCCTTCTTTCATCTGAAAACTGTGTGTCAGTCAACACTTGTGACCTCTTTCCGTGGCTGGCTTAAAATAACCACGGGAAATAAACGCAGTGTCTGCAGCTTTTTCAAACTCTAATGTAAAGGGAGGCCTAAAATAAAGATTTGAGATTTCATCCGCTTTTCAAATGACTTTTATGGGTCCAAAAGGAAAGTATAAACGTCGTTGCCGGGCGTTCCTTTCGATGACCTCTGGAATTTCAACGTGCCTTGGCACTCAGTATCAACGTGTGTCCTGGAATACTGTAGTATGACCAATTCGACCAGGACGAAGACACAGCCACGCTATGTTTAAAAAACCGATGCACTGCACTCCCGTATCTTTTGTCCCACAAAAGTTACTTGAAAACCTTCGCCTCCCACCTTTTTTAGCGGGATTCTGTTTTCGTTCTGGTATTCCAAGGCACACTTTGATACTGAGTGCCAAGGCATGTTTAAATACCAGAGGTCATCGAAAAGGTCCAATGCCAAAAAAGGACAGTGTAGAGTGTACTTGCTCACACTGTATACAGTCGTGCAACACAATGTACAGTCTTTCTCAAAAATTTCTGGGCCAAACCTAAGCCTTCTGGACCACAAAGAATTACAAAAATAAGCTTAACCTCCACCTGTGACAAAATTACTTTAGGGCGGTAAGAAAGAACGGCGCTATCTCTACCTTTCCGGCATAAAACGTTTCAGCCTCGCTGCAGACGTAAGCTTGTACATTGAACTTTTTTGCGACCTGAACTTTTTTTGCGACCTGTGCACTTTGGGCATGGCCTCGAAAATTTTGACGCAGGCTGTATTTTCGAGCAAGGCGTCCTCACGAAAGCAAGGTGTTTCGGTTACTACAAAAGCACAGACACACAAGTTTCGTAATTGTTTTCGGGCTCTGTACTTGTAGCACTTGCAACTATCCCGGTTACAATGCAAGCTCCCATATTATTACGCCTACTGCTCTCCATTACCGCTACTTGGCTACAATGCCTTTAGCTCCTGCCCCGTCAGCAGGCATTGTAACACCGTCTGCTGAAAAAATAGTCTTCTTCAAAAAAAAAAAAAAAAAAGGTGGCTCGGCAGGGCACCTATATACACACATTTATGTACACACAAACACATTTATTCTAAGAATGTCAAGCTGCCAATCCGCAATCATATCGGCGTTATCAATTTTTTGCCAGCTCCACATGTTCTTATCATCGCTCGGCAAAGCTCGGAGCCTTATTCTGCTGCTATTTTCATATCTCTGCGTATCAACTGTTACTCATGTAGAGCGCATGTTATCCGCTTCATGCACCGGATGTCTTGCACGTGCAAGCCCACATAGTTGCTCGAGTGCTGTTTTCTGGGGAACACGGCCTGTTTCAAATACTTCCTGCTTGTGACACCTCCCATCTCCTTTCACACTTCTTTAATCTATCTTACACTGTAAAACGATTTACATACTTTTTTCCTGTAACTAACACCCTTACACTCTATCAAAAATAAAAAACACCCTTTAAAATGGTGTAATAAACAATTAAACACCCGCTAAAAGGTGTAATAAACAAAACACCCTTTAGAAGGTGTAACAAAAATTTCATAAGGTGTGATATACGATAAGAACACCATTTAAAAGTGTAATAAACGATAAAACACCCTTTATAAGGTTAATAAACGATAAAACGGTCTTTAGAAGGGTGTTATAAGCGATAAAGCACTCTTGAAAAGGTGTAATAAACAATAATCATCATCTATAACCCCATCCGCTCTCCCTCTGACAACCACTCCTTGCAACACGATCTCAACACAATTTCTACTTGGTGCGATAAATCCCTCATGCCATTAAACCTCAAAAAATGCAAAGTCTTGTCATTCTCCCGAAAACACACTATTGTTCAACACCTGTACACAATTAAATCAGTACCAGTAATCCCGGCCACTACGTACAAATACCTTGGTGTTCATCTGACGTCATCGTTGTCATGGGTGCCCCATATCGAATCCATCTGCTCAGACGCTTCACGCACACTTGGCTACCTCCGTCGCAACCTTAAAACCGCATCCGCCGATGTTAAAAAACTTGCATATCTAACGTTCGTTCGACCAAGGCTAGAATATGCATCATCAATTTGGAACCCCTCGCAATCATATCTTTCTCACGATTTAGAATCGATACAAAACCGTGCCACCCGTTTTATAACATCGAGTACTCCCACACAGTCAGTGTGACGTCACTCAAACAGTCCATCAACCTCCCCACCCTCGCTACACGCCGCGTTATCGCTCGTTTGTGCCTTCTACACACCTTCTATTTCCCGTCACAATCACGACATGCTTTATTGACGCCCCCACCAAGAGCTTCTGCCCGTCTTAACCACAGTCACCCAATCTCTAGAATCAAGTGCCGTACATTATCAATGAATAGTTCTTTCTTTCCTCACGCAATAGCAATTTGGAATTCCCTACCCAATGACATAGCTTCATGCCCTAACCGAAAATTATTTCGAAAAAAACTTGAAACGGCGAACCTTTCAGCCTTCACGTGATACCCCTGCCGAATCGATTGTGAAAATTCTGTTGTCACGTTCTCTCTTTTTTTCTCTCTCTCTCTCTCACTCGAGTAATTATGTTTACAATAGTTTCGCCATTCCTAACTGATGTTGCTTTTTATTGTAGTCTTGTTTTTGTTGTTGTTATTTTCGGTGTATGTATTCTTATACCTTGGCGCAAGCCCCCCCTTATGTAATGCATTCGGGCCTTTAAGGAGCAAATAAATGAAATGAAATGAAATACACCTTCTAAATGGTTTAATAAACGACAAAACACTCTTTCCAAGGGTGTAATAAACGATAAAGAACCCTTTAAAATGGTTTAATGAACGATGAAACACCCTTGAAAAGGGTGTACTAGGCTTCTGCTAGGGTTTAAGGGTGTCATGAACGACAAAACACCCTTATGGGTGTTCTCCTTTGTTTTTTTCTGCTAGGCCGTAAAGGTGTTAATTATAGACAGTGATGTACCTACTTAATAGTGTAAATCATTTTTCAGTGAGTACATCCTTTCAACACGCTTCGCGGGAACCGTACAAATGACCCGAAACATGTATTTATTTTTTGGCGTTAGTTGCTACCTTGGAATACTTCTTAGTTCTCAGACACGCACCAGTCCAGGCCATCTCATCACTGAGTGATCATCTTGAGGGACAGCGCAGTAGACGAATACACGAGCAAATGGAGAAGATAGAACGGCACTGATCCCATCACACCGCGGGGTCAGGGATTCGTATGCATTGACCTCACGCATCGCTGAGTGGGCTCAGGGAGAATAGAATCGTTTGCAGGTGACCATTACTGGTACGCACACTTCTCGGACCTCTCCACGATAAGCAGGAAGCTAACCCTGCACAATAGAAGGCAAATCATATTATGCGCCGAAGCCACGCCAGGGCTACGGATTAATTTACAAAAGGCTGCGTCTAATCTCACGGCAGCCGTGAGAATTACCACCGGGAAATTATCACGGCAGTTTCCATAAAAGCTGGCTGGCCTAAAATTTGCTGAACAATTTTACGTCCCAACGTAACCTAACATAACATTACCTCGCCGAAGCTAGCGCAACCTAACCGAACGCGTCATAACCTACCCAAATACAGCCCAACTGCAACAAACCTAATCTAACCCAGCCCAACGACACAGAACGCAACCTACATTAAACGTAATTTAACCCATTCTAGAAGTCATGTACGTCAATCTCTTGATATAGTAAAAACGAGAGTAAAATAGTATTAACAAAATCACGATGACCGAAAAATTCTGAACGCTAAAAAAACATTGCAATGGTGGACTCGAGCCTTGTCGTTTAAAACTATGTACTATACCATAGCGCTACAGGGGCAAATGCAAACATGGCTTTTGGGGGAATATTTATCCCACAGAATCTCCGCGTAGCGTCCTTAGCCGATGAGAGGCGACAGCCGTGAGAAATTTCTGACGGTAATTCTCCCGGTTGCCGGGATAATAGACACTACCTTTACAAAACCACCCAGCGATCCCAACGTGCCATGAAATGTTGTACACGGCAGTTTCCGCCTCTGATAGAAAACTGGGAAGTATAGGTGCTTTGTGCGGGAGGGGTCGTTGACCGACTGGATATTTCCCGGACCTCCAGGAGATACCGTGACCTTCCAGGGAAGACAACAGTCCTACCGAGCAAATTGCGAGTGGGAAACGTTGAAGAGCATCTTTCTACGCACGGCAACTGACTGAAGAGGCCACTGATAAGATGAGTAAAGAGCCCCTATTAGATGCGCGATCTCACATAAACTGGATAAACCGGTACGTTGGAGAACACACGCATCACACATTCGCGATCAGCAGGGGCGCCAAGGTGAGATCTCGCTACGAATAGTCGGCGATGAAATACGAACGTACGGATGTAGAGCGAGGCCATCTCTTCTAGCAGTGGCGCTACCCAGCCCCTGGCCTATCTTCTTGTCACCTTATCTTGCGCTGCCAACTGCGGGACATTTCGCCGTCATGCATGCTTGTTTATCGCGCTCCAGATATGTATGTATTCTGGAGTCACAATTGCCCCACCGTTAGTGGGGCTGACCTCTTCGGCTTTCATTAAAGGTTATCTCTCTCTCTCTCTCTCTCTCTCTCTCTCTCTCTCTCTCTCTCTCTCTCTCTCTCTCTCTCTCTCTCTCTCTCTCTCTCTCTCTGTCCAGATATGTATGATGCGCATGCGCAACCTTCAACCGCGGGTACTGTCCGCTAAAAAAAATGTGGTTGATTCCTCTGTCATAGGAATCGGTAAAACACGAAAGTTAAATGTGCAGCGAAATCTGCAGATGAGCATGATTTGCGGGTCGGCGGCTGTCTTGTGGGTGTGCTTGGCGAGCGACGACCTGCTGGCGGGTCGCTTCGGCAAAGGTACTGGTGTCATTTCCGTGACGGATATGACGTCAGTGAAATCTTTGTGTATCCCAGCATAAAACACTTTCGTGTTAAAATATAAAACCCGAAAACGAACAACCCGAAGTATAATGTACTCTTTAGTTCTAAAGGTTGCTTCCCCGCAAGAAGACGCTGTGTGCAGGGGTGCACCCTTTCCAGGGCGCTTGCTTCGTCGTACCAGCGTCACTTCCGTGATGGATATGACGTAAGTGAAATCGTGGTGTATCCCGGCATAAAACACATTCGTGTTAAAATATAAAACCCTAAAACGAACAACCCGAAGTATAACGTACTCTTTAGTTCTACAGGTTGCTTCCCCGCAAGAAGACGCTGTGTGCAGGGGTGCAGCCTTTACAGGCCGCTTGCTTCATTGTACTGGCGTCACTTCCGTGATGGATATGACGTAAGTGAAATCTTCGTGAATCCCGGAATAAAACACTTTTGTGTTAAAAATGGTGGAAAGCATTTCTCCTTTCTGAGGCCGAATTCTGAATTGTGTCCGCTTCGAAAATGCCCGTTTTGCGTCGGTTTCAGTCATGACGTACCTGCGCTTGCGAGACCTCTGACCAATGATATCGCCTTACTTGTGCTACGTCACATCCGGTCGTCTGCTCTCAGCCAATTAGGGCTCGCTCGAAGTGGACACTTTTGACACGAACATGACATAGACAAAACTGAAAATTCCGGCCCTGGCGTGAGCGACGCATACTAGAAGGACGAAAACCGACTAGGGTCGAAACTAAAAGGAAAAATTAAAGCAGCCCCACTCAACGTGAAAGCTGTAAAGCGGGAAGCAGTGATTTGATAGAGGGGCTGTAGTGCCCTCTCTCGACTAGTTTCAGTATCAGCTTGGCGTTGATACTGATAGTCAAGAGACGGCGCCACCGTCCCTGAAAGAGAGTAGGGAAAGTAAGTGGAATAAAACAGGCAAGTCGGTTGCTGACAACCAACGTCCCGATTAAAAGGGAGAGACACTAATAATCATCATCATCGAGACACTGAACTGTGGGTTCACTGATTTGGGGGAATTAACGCGTTAATTCGCATTTTTTTTTCCTTACTTTTATATTACTGTATATTATCTTGCGACATGGCAACGGTAGCCCCCACGGCAACGGCGCAACGCAAATATCACCCCAAATATCGCCCCGAAATTATCAATCACCCCCATTACAGTTTATAACTCTGGGACCCCTTCCTGTATGTCTTTTTTACACACTGTATTCTCATTTTGACAATAAACTGAAACTGAAAAAAAAGATTTGCATATGAATAACGTGTGCCTGTGAGGCGCAGTGGAATTGACACCGGCTTCGTAAGGCGAGGGACACAGGTTTAATCCCGACCGCGGGAAGCGGTGATATTTTCTTAGTTGTTTCGGGGCGTGACGCCGCGTGACCACGGTGGCTACAGATACCGTGACGGGCCCGGGAGAGCAACGACGACAAGCCTGACCCCTAAAGTGCTCCGCTCTTAAAAATGGCCTATATGAGACGTCTCGCCAAGGGGCGGCAGGCTGCGCACCCAAGGGCGCAACAAGACCCGAAGGCGCGCAGACGGAAAAGAAAGGACGACGAGGACGGAGACAAGGGGCCGACGTGCATGCAAGCGGAGAAGGCATACATGCCGACGCCAAGCGCAAACAGCGTGCGACAATGCGCGAAGGTCGGCGCCGGTGCGCGAGCACGCTGACGCTGCCGACTTCGGCTGAATGGCTCGGCGTGTGCGCACCTGTGTCCACGCAACAGAGGCTGCATACCTAGCGAAAGCCGGAGCCACTGCGCCGGCGAGGAAGAAAAAGGAAGCGGCAGATGCGCACGACAATTGCGCTCGCCCGTTAACAATCCGTAGCTGCAGCCGCCCAGACGTAGTTCGAAGGACGTCGCTAAACCATAGCCCCGCGACAGTGAATTATATACATTGTAAGCACTATAGGTTGGGGGCGTTGACCTCTTAACCTCGACTTGCGCTGGCTGCCACTGCATCGTGACTGCGATCGATCATCTCAAACGATGTGCAGAGAAGCAGAGAATGCCCCGCTGTTCATTCTGGGTGCTCTGAAGAGGTCGCCAAACTCTTCTTGTGGAGTAGTAGTAGTACTGGTGCCACTTCCTTTAACATTGGGTTCAGGTAGGGTGGTGGCGTCCAGGGCTATCTTCTTGGGCTGCCAAGTTAGAACTCCCCAGAGCCTGGGCCCAGTGAGGGGGAAGTGGAGGAAGGGGTCGCGCGGACTCTCACACAGGGAGTGGAAGAGTGTGTCCAGCACGCCACATCATCATCATCATCATTAGCCTAGCTACTCCCACTGCCGGGCAAACGCATCTCCCATAGATCTCCAATTATCCCGGTCCTGTGCTAACTGCGAACAATTTATCCAGCAAACTTGATTGATTGATTGATTATGGGGTTTAACGCGCCGACGCAACGCAGGCGATGAGGCGCGCCGTAGTGGAGGGCTCCGGATTAATTTTGACCACCTGGGGATCTTTATCGTGCGCCGAAATCTCGTACACACGGGCGTTTTTGCTTTTCGCCTCCATCAGAAAAGCGGCCGCCGCGGCCGGGAATCGAACCCGCGACCTCGTGCTCTTTATCCAGCAAACTTCAGGATCTCACCTGCCCATCTAAATTTATGCCGCTCCCTGCCACGCTTGCCTTCTCTAGAGATTCACTGTGTTACCCTAATGTGTCCTTAACACGCGTTTGTTCCCGGACCTACTCCGCTCTCTTCTTGTCCCTTAATGTTACACCTACCATCTTCCATTCCATTGCTCGCCGAGTCGTCCTCAATTTAAGTTGAACCCTCCTAGTGAGCCTCCAAGTTCCTGCCCCGTAGGTGAGTACCGGTAAGATGCAGCTGTCATACACTTTCTTCGTCAGGGACAATGGCACGCCACATGAGGGGAGGCTAATTGGTGTGGGTGGGTGTGCACATGGAGAATGCGGTGTGGAAAAGTGTGGGTTTGTAAGAGCCGCCACATGTGCGCTGCCGGAGGTGTAAGTGAAGGGTGAGGGGGAGGTAGGTTTAGGCGGCGGTGGTATTGTTGAGCTAGGTCCCTGTGCGTGAGATGGATCAGTTGGGACATTTCGGGGATGCCGTGTGCAGGCGTAAACAAAACGGGAGCCATTTCATAACAACCTACGCCGGTGTGGGCCGGAGTCCACAGCAGAATCAGGGGGTGGACAGGAGAATTTTGAAGAAGACTTTTGATGACTAAAGCGGAAATGACGCCCTTTGTGCAATTTCGTATGACAGATTGGGAGTCAGATAAAATGATACGGGGGGTAGGTAATTGATGACGCCCTTTGTGCAATTTCGTATGACAGATTGGGAGTCAGATAAAATGATACGGGGGGTAGGTAATTGTCCTTCTGCGCAAGGAGCACCATGTTAGTGACCGCGGCAAAGCACTTATTTAATTTATTGTATTTATTTACGTTTGTTTTATTTTATCTATTTCTGTTGAACACCCGCGCAGAGCTGCTGCGTGCCTCAACCGCTGTTCCCAATGCGACTTCATTCTAGCCGCAGTCGAACGGTCACATCGCGATCTTCAACCGCACATTTTCAGATATGACTTACATTGGACGTGACCACAGCAATTGAAACTCGACCCTTCCGTTTGTTAAACTGGCCTATAATACCGCAATTAAACGCACCACCGGATACTCCCCGCTCTTCCTTGATCTCTGGCCATGAACCATCCTTCGTAACCAATACCCGGTTCCTCCCTGCGTCTAAGTCAGGGTACACCCCAGGTTCTCAGCAGTTCCTACTTCGCCTTCCATGCTGCTGTCAGCTTGCACGTGAGCGCACGAAAACGTCGCAGAAATACTTCAAGCATCGTTATCTATGACGCCTCCCACCGACGTGTACACATGGCCTTGCCCTTGACACCCAGTTCGAATTCCAGCACCAGGCGAAAAGACTACAAACTCTCAGGTTCTCACACCGTTGTCGAAGAGACCTCCCAGATCGAGAAATTTGACACCCCTGTCTGTCGCAGCGCAGAGCGTCGCTGCACTCGAAATGGTTTACACCCTTAAGGGTATTTTTTGTAACTAACACCCTCACACCCCATTCCAAGGTCGATCAATCCGACATCCCTGTCTGTCGCAGTGCAAAGCGTCGCTGCAAATGGTTCACACCCTTAAGGGTATTTTTTGTAACTAACGCCCTCACACCCCATTACAAGGTCGACCAATCCGTCGATTCTGTCTGTCGTAGTGCAGAGCGTCGCTACACTCCAAAATGATTTACACCATTAAGGGTAATTTTTGTAACACCCTTACACCCCATAAAAACAAAGAAAAGCACCCTTTTAAAGGGTGCTACAAACGACAAGGTGTTTTTCTTGTGTTTTTGCTAGGGCGTAAGGGTGTTATACTATAGTATAGCTAACACCCTCTAAAACCCCTTACCCTTTAAACACCCTTATATAACACCCTTTAAAAGGTAATTTCTTGTTTTTGCTATAGGGTGTAAGGATCAGTGAAAATTCTCCCTTAGGAAAATTATTTTACCGTGTGTCACGCCACCGCGAGATGGTGCATGCGTCTCAGGCGAAGCCCTCCTTCCACAAGCCTCCGTAAGGCTACCAGTAGGCGGCGGCAAACTATGTAAGCATTAAAATTGTGCACTCCGCAGGTCTCGCACAGTTCATTTGACCTGAACACCCCATCATCACCACCTCTAAGCGAGTGAAAGTTCGCCTATTTCTCCCGTACACGATCAGCGTACCTCTTGTGCCGTGGCTCACAGATTTACGCCCACTGCAAGACGAAGCCCCTCTCCCTCTCTTACACTTGAGTGACCGGATCCACTGTTTGACGCCAAATTTCCTTATCTGATGTCTTTGCGAACTACCGGTGAATCCACTACTTCCGGTCCCGTCTTTCAGTAACCACTCCGTTATCCCTTATCGTTAAAACCCGCCGGTTATCAGTTCTCCACATAACGTACCCAGCCCAAGTCCCCTTCTTTCTCTGAATTTGAGCTAGGCTGTCCTCCACTCGAGTTATCTACCTAATCCAAAACGCTTGTTTCCTAAGCGTTAATGCAGACATTCTTTGTATGGATCACCCGGCCGACCTAATTTTAAGTGCAGAGCACAGGGGATCGCCTTGTAACCCGGCTCGATCCTGCCTACTGCAGGACTTAATTGTTTCAATAAAGTCCTTTCCAGTCCAGTCCAGTCATCGTAGCTCGCTCGCTGGACCCAACACGGCGCGTTCTGTCGTCGCGGTGTAACCCAGACGCTTGGAAAGCCAAGCGGTTTACATAGTCATCACCGTTCGAAACTCGTGATCCGCTGGCGCTTGTCATGTATCTGCCCGTTGTTTAGCTCAAGGAAAACTGCAGGTACATTTGAGGCAAAATATACGTAATTAACCGGCAGCGCCCATGTTCATTTAGTTAGGAACACTCGTTGGGTTGGTTTTTACGATCGTAAGCGAAAAAAAAAGTGGCAGTGCAACGCCGGCACGTGCGGGAGGAAAAGCAAGCACAAAAAGAACAGAACTCTCGCTGGCGCAGTTTCAGGCAGGGGGCGCGCGAGCACTGCGAAGCCGGGAAATGTGAATTACATTGGGTGGTAGCAGTGAGCGGATAACGGCGCTACAGCCCATTACGGCGAATCACTGCTCTGCACTTCCGACAACTTTCACATTGAGTGGAACGGCTTCAATTTTTGTCTAGGCGCTTGGTACGTCCCCGAGTTTCTGCCCCATATCTCTGGTGATGACGGGACACGGATACATCTATGCACACAGATACGGCAAAAAAGACAATACATATATATATATATATATATATTGTGGGGATCGCGACTTTCACGCGAACCCCTTTTCTGGCTAGCTTCCCGTTGCGGCCGGCGTGCACACGCGCCTCGCTCACGCGACGGGAACCATACGGGAGGGCGCCAGCGACCGGACGGTTTGTTTGCGCCCTGGTGGAAGCGTTGACCCTTTTCCCCTCTGCCTTACCCGAGAACCAGTTCTTCCTCGATACTAGCGCCACCGTAAGGCGAAGTCTGGTGGGACGTAGCATGACGAGGGGACGCTCTCTTGTCTTGGGGATCCGGTAGCGCGCGGACGTTTCGGCGCTCTTGTCCTGACCTGGGGAACGCGCCACAATGGGACGCGTTCGGACGAGCTGGGAGACTGCAACCGCGCTCGCACTCCCCAGCGCTCCGCTGCTCCGGTATGCAATCGGTGAGTCGAACCATCTCGATCTCTAGCGTTGTTTAATGCCTCGCTCCCAATGTTACCGTTATGGCCTACGATCAGTCTGCATGCAGTGTATTTGATTTGCACTTTGCAATAAATGCTGCCATTGATGTTTTGCCCTCGCCGCCTCCTGCCTTTGTCTGTCTCCGCAAACAACGGACCCGTCCGCAGCCTGCGCTCGCAAGGAATGTTTGCTGAGTGCGGATGGCTGCGGGGTGGGAAATCACTAGTGTGTGAAATGTAGAACCCCACATCTGGCGCCCAACGTGGGGCCTTGTTTGCGGAGACGAGCAGAAGGCACGACCTTGGGAACAATGCGAGGGCGCATGGAGCGCTCCCCCTCTTTTGTTGATCGCCTCGCGCGAGAGAAAGGAATCTCTGCCGCCTCAGGAAAGACTTGCTTTGACCCATCGCTGCTTGAAAAACTGCTTTCCGCAGCGTAGTTGTTTTTGTTGTCGCTCCACGCGGGCGACGGGACTGAAGGGGGGCCTCATCCCTCTTCCACTGACGGGGAGAATTACGCGAGGCAAACTTTGCGCCCGCTGATTGTAACGTCGCAGGAGCCCTGTTGTTCGGCTCGAGAGACCAAGCTCTATTCACGTAAACTAAGCGCCACTGTGTTGAAACGTATTTCAGCATTTTTACGCAAGCGGCGTTCATGTGTGTGAACATAGGGCTGTCGTTGGGAGCAAGTACTGTTTCCGCGTTCATGTGTATGAACGAAGTGTTACTGATGCGAGCAAATACTGCTTTCGCATTTGTGTGGTTAAGCATCGCGCCGGGCGGTCGATGCGACCGTGTGTGTTCTTTGTGCCCTGTACCGTATAGGGTTAGAACAGGCTCTAGCTCTGTTGACATTTCCAGAGCGGTTGCATTGCTGAGAAACTTAGCAGCTGAACCATCGGATTGTCACGTTATCGATGCAATCGAGTTCGTATTTTCCCTACCCTGCACGCTGCAGGGTTAGGACAATTTGGCGTGCTTCGTTGACGCTAACAAGCTGGTAATTATGCCGAAGCCTTGGCAGTTGTGATATTCGACATCGAACCACATGATCGATGGGATCAAAGGGCTACTGCAGCCTGTTTTTTCCTGCCCTATACATTGTAGGGTTTGGACTATTTATTGGGCTTTGTTGACATTAACAGAGCGATGGCAATGCTGACAACTCGGCAGTTGTCGTTAGGATTGCGCCACAAAGGCGGTCCGATCGGAGAGCTATTTTTTCTGCCGTACACTGAAGGTGCGGGGAGTTTCTTTGTGCAGCTAAGCCACCCCGGCTTGGACCACATGACGGAGCGTGTTTATGCTGCTGTCTACTGTTCCGGGCGAGCTGCCGAGCCTGCTGAAGGGGTGCGGTGCGGCATGCCGTCACCAGCCTGGCTGAGAGAGTCGGCAGTCTGGTCGCTCGGCGGCCACGGGCCATCACGGATGTGCCGCCACTTGAGCAACGCTTGCTTGGGTTGGCTGGTGCGATTCTTCCGGGAGCTACCCGCCTGCAGACATCAGTGAGCGACGACCGGGCCTGCTGGTACACTACCAGCGGTGGCATTGGACGAGTGGAAGCCGGCGTAGGCAACACGATGCAGTGACTAACGATTTAATCGACGAACGAACTTTTCGTCGCCTATAGTCCTGTAGTCAGCTCTCACCGGCGTACGCAAGGAATTTAGGAGGGAGGGATGTGGGGATCGCGACTTTCACGCGAACCCCTTTTCTGGCTAGCTTCCCGTTGCGGCCGGCGTGCACACGCGCCTCGCTCACGCGACGGGAACCATACGGGAGGGCGCGAGCGACCGGACGGTTTGTTTGCGCCCTGGTGGAAGCGTTGACCCTTTTCCCCTCTGCCTTACCCGAGAACCAGTTCTTCCTCGATACTAGCGCCACCGTAAGGCGAAGTCTGGTGGGACGTAGCATGACGAGGGGACGCTCTCTTGTCTTGGGGATCCGGTAGCGCGCGGACGTTTCGGCGCTCTTGTCCTGACCTGGGGAACGCGCCACAATGGGACGCGTTCGGACGAGCTGGGAGACTGCAACCGCGCTCGCACTCCCCAGCGCTCCGCTGCTCCGGTATGCAATCGGTGAGTCGAACCATCTCGATCTCTAGCGTTGTTTAATGCCTCGCTCCCAATGTTACCGTTATGGCCTACGATCAGTCTGCATGCAGTGTATTTGATTTGCACTTTGCAATAAATGCTGCCATTGATGTTTTGCCCTCGCCGCCTCCTGCCTTTGTCTGTCTCCGCAAACAACGGACCCGTCCGCAGCCTGCGCTCGCAAGGAATGTTTGCTGAGTGCGGATGGCTGCGGGGTGGGAAATCACTAGTGTGTGAAATGTAGAACCCCACAATATATATATATATATATATATATAGAGAGAGAGAGAGAGAGAGAGAACTCAGTCAGATGACTGACCTGTTTTAGCAGCAGGGGTAGCTACAACAAGAGGGAAATATTGCTACCCTTGTAGCTAAACCAGGTGACTCTACGGCACTTGAGCTTTGTCCCGAGATTTCGAAACAATCCGACGCTATCGTTTCACGCGTTTCGTGGGTTGGCTGCAATCGCTAAACAAGTGGTCTAGCGCGTACGCCCACGTCCAGTCGGGTCCAACGACAGTGAGTAACACTCCACGGGGAAAAAGTGAAAGCGGGTAATCCCCCCCTCCGCCGTTCGTCATCGACGGGTTGCGATAACATCGGGAGTCATTGTTCGGATATAGACACCGCCAGCCTCTTACCGCGTAAAAACAATGAGCGCGATGTTGTTGGCAATACGGTAATGCACGCGCCTTGTGCAAGTCATTTCCCCCAGCTGCAATATAATTTGCGCCGCAGTTCTGGCGGATCGCTATCCGGGGGGCAACATCCTGAATAGGTGTTTTTGCAAATCGATAATAACCAGCGGTACACATCGAGTACGTTACCGGCGGCACGTGCACCAGCAGGATTTGGAAATGACAGCACCTACTAATCAACACCGCAGCACCTGCTGAACGCCGCAACGGATGCCCGCTGAAAAGCATGATTCCCGGTTAATCTTGGGCTTCTTGAGGAAAGCCTCAAGGTTCACACTTCTTTATACAAAGAAGCTGTACCTGGGCAGCAAAGTGCACAGCAACTTTCGCCTCAACTTTGTTACCGAATTGAGAACTGTACAGCACCCGCAATTCTAGCGGGCAGCGGCACTCCAGCGTTTAATATCTAACAAAGACCCGAGCCTTATCGCAAACTAACCATAACGATTCAAAGAGAATGGTTTAATGAATTATGCAGGTGTGTAGATGTATGTACGCGTGTGTGTTTAATGTATGTACGTGTGTACGTTTAATGTATGTATGTATGTATGCATGTATGCATGTATGTATGTATGTATGTATGTATGTATGTATGTATGCATGTATGTATGTATGCATGTATGCATGTATGCATGTATGCATGTATGCATGTATGCATGTATGCATGTATGCATGCATGTATGTATGTATGTATGTATGTATGTATGTATGTATGTATGTATGTATGTATGTATGTATGTATGTATGGAAAGAGATACTACGTTGCTGGCTATTATCAGAGGGACGAGTAATAACACCACAGATGAGATAAAACAAGCGGAAAGGTTCTATGCGGATTTATGCCACACGGACAAGGAAACACTGATAAACGGACTAGCTTGGCTTGGGAGGGTCCCAAAGTAAGAAAGACGAGGAAAAAAAGCGGCTCGAGGGAATGAAGCGGCAAAGCCGCCGGCGACGACGAAGTAACCGTGCATTTCCTTAAGGATAGTGGTGATGTACAAATTATTCACAGAATTCCTCAGAAGATTACAGGTGCCACTGGATTAAAAAAAAAAATACCAACCTAATCCTAATTCACAAGGAGGGCGATTCCAAAGAGCTTAAGAATCACCGACCTATCAGCGCACACCATTTTGAACACAGGCTATTCGCCAAGATAATAGTTAACGGCGCGAGTGATACCCGAGAATTCTAGCAAAAGAAGAAACAGGCTGGATTTAGAAAGGTTGCTCAACAATGCATCACATTTACGCTGCCAACCTGGTAATGAAGCAATATTCGCAGTGCAATAAACCAATTTACATAACATAGATTGCGGAAAAGGTTTTGACTCAGTACGCGCCGCAGCAGTGGCGGAAGTACTGAGAGAACAGTGAGTAGAAGAGACGTACAGCTCTCCTGGAAGACAATTACAAGGAATGTACGGGTTTGATAACGTTTCTTAAGAGTGGGAAGTTACCTTTCATCGAGGGCGTAAGAGCAGGAGACACCATCTCACTGAAACTAATGTCCTTACACCCTGTCAAAAAACGAAGAAAAACGCCCTCCGCAAGGGTGGAATTACCGATAAGACACTCTAAAAGGGTGTATTCTTGATTGATTGTCGGGTTTAACGCGCCGACGCAACGTAGGCGATGAGGCACGCCGTAGTGGAGGGCTCCGGATTAATTTTGACCACCTGGAGATCGTTAACGTGCGCCGAGATCTAAGGGTGTATTCTTGTGTTTTTGCTAGGGTGTAAGGGTGTTATAAAGAACAAGACACCATTAAGGGTGCTTTCTTTCCTTCGTTTTTCCGCTAGGGTGTAGGGGTCTTAGTTACAGACAGTGATTTACACCATTAAGAGTGTAAATTTACACCCTTAAGAGTGTAAACCATTTTATAGTGTACTTATAGCATGTCTACAGGTAGTATTCAGGAACTTTGAGAGAAGTCCGGGACGCGAATAAATGAAGAATATTTCAGACACTTGTGATTTGCTGATGACATCGCACTATGACACTGATGACATCGACAGTAGAAGCACAGCCAGGGAAGCTTTAGGAACTGCACCCGGAAAGCTTAGTTATGGCTCTAGAGATAAATATGAATAGGTTTGAAGCGACGTTACACAGACATGCAGGAGAATGAAATCAGGCGTACAATTAATACGAGCTGCGCAACATTCAAAAAACAGTATGCTACATCTGTCACTGAGAAGAAAGGTACATAGCCAATGCGTACTCCCGATTATTTATTTATTTATTTATTTGAAATACTGCCAGTCTCTTTTTGAGACCAAGGCAGGCGGGCATACAAGGGTGTACTCATATACGTACGAAAGTACTTAGTCGGTAGGTAGTAAAACAGTAATAAGAACGAAAATGTCAAAACAAGAACAAGGGTCAAGTAATATTTTCAAGTCAAGTAATATGATTACTTACTATGATTATGATTACTTATGATTAATATGATTACTTACGGGGGCAAACTTAGGGACTTACTAAGCACCTTGAAAGAAAACTTAGATAAGCCCGACGGGCCATAGAAAGATTAATAAGTAACGCTTAGAGAAAGGAAATGAGCGTTTCGAATTAGCGAGCAAATTCTAGTGGGGGACATCACATCGAAATGAAGAAGTGGAGTTGGGCTGGTCATGTCCACCAAGGTAACGGAGCGGCTGCCGAGAGACTATAGGTAAAGACCGATAATTCGATGAGATAACGAAATTTGATGGCAAAGAATACTGATCCGGATAGATCAGGATAGGAGCAGTTGGAAGTCAATGGCAGAGTCCTTCATCCCGCAGTGAACAACGCTCGTGGAACGGACAAAAGACTGCACTCTTCCATTTTCCGAATGCCGGTCTTCTAATTACGACTGTCGCTGGCCGAAAATCAGAACCTGCTTGCCACATCTGATTCGATGGGGAGTGCTCTTACAACCGGTCACTGGTGGGATTTATAAACCGCGAACGTTCCTAACGCCAGCTGTACCTCGGAATGCTCTTATGGAGTCGTCGTATCCAGGGTTTTATCCAGAATATCGTTTTAGGGGGGAAGGGGCGTGGGGTTGGAAGGGGGGGTGGTTATATCCCCTCGCAGGGTGCTCGTGGTTGTGGGATCTTTTTTTGGTGGGGTGTGGAAATCCTCCTGAGGGGTGCTGGAGGGGTGTTTGGTGGGAAGGTGTATAGATCCCCGGTCGTACAAGAAAAAATGTGCTGACGCGTCGAGACAGCGGACTACAACGATGAAAACGTCTTGATTAGGAGTGCCCACGTGGTGTGTATACCCCTTCCACCCCCCCAAACTCCACCTCCCTCCAAACGCCGACCACTGTAGAGGCCAGGAGTCGAACGGGGAATCTCAACGGGACAGGAACAATTAGAACCTCACAACCTCCTCTCGCCACCCCGGCCTCTCCTCCCGCTTAGGCCGACAATGGCCGCAAAGGCGCGAGAACGAACGCGAAGAAGAGACGGTTGACCCTCAGGCTTTTTCGGCGGGGAAAGCTGCAGGCGGCGGCAGCACTACAAGGCAGAGAGCAGCGGCAGCGGCAGCAGCACGCCGCGTCGTGCGGTCGCGGGCAGCGAAGCGGCGCATAAATCACGCGCGCACGAATCGAGTTTGCGCGGCTTCCTGCTGGAAAACACGCGCAGCTGCCGTCGTCGTCTCTGCTCGAGCGAAGCCCGCGCCGGCGGCGTGTAATTTCTAGGTCGCGCGGCAGGCATTCCAGGCGAGCGAACGGCGCCGACCCATTAAGCCCGCCGCCGCCGCCGCTCCACGTCCCCTGCGCACGTCCACGCCGCAACAGGGGCACGCACACGCCGACGCTGCACGCGCTGCCGGCACTTGCACGTGCCCGAAAAGTTCGACGCGCCGATTGCGCTCGCGAGCGCCGTAACCGTGTGAAGGGGAGCGCTAACCGTGGGATACTACCACCTCAGAGTGGAGGAAGCGAAAATCTTGGGCTTTGAGAGAAGGGAAAGCCGGGTGCCTTTTGAGCGCCCTTGTGCACTGTAAAATTATTTGCACCACTGTCTTTAACTAACACCTTTACACGTCAGCACAAAAAACAAAAGAGAAACACCTTTTAAGGTGTTCTGTCGTTTATAACAGCTTTAGACCATAGCAAAAAAATAAAAAAATCCCTGGCCTTCTCAACTAACGTGAAACCTGGTGAGGGGCGAAGAATGCAGTTTATAAGTGGATTCTTGGCGCCTTTGAGTTTTTGCCAACGGAGATGAAACCTTTGGGGGGGTAGAGGTGCCTTTTGAGTGCCCTTGTGCACTGTAAAATTATTTGCACCACTGTCTTTAACACCTTTACAAGTTAGCACAAAAAACAAAAGAGAAACGCCTTTTAGGGTGTTCTGTCGTTTATAACAGCTTTAGGCCATAGCAAAAAAAAAAAAAATCCCGGGCCTTCTCAACTAACGTGAAACCTGGTGAGGGGCGAAGCATGCAGTTTGTAAGTGGATTCTTGGCGCTTTTGCGCCTTTGCCAACGGAGATGAAACCGTTGGGGGGGTGGAGGTATACAGCTTTGCTGTAAAACTCTCTTGCCTTTGAAGCACGAAGCTCTCTCGAGCGCGAGGCGTAAACGAGTGTCTCGGTGCTTTTTTTAGTAAGCGTTACGAAGCGCTCCAGCGCGAGGCGTGAACGAGTGTCCCTGTATTTTTTTAGAGCGCGTTACATTCTAGCGCGAAGCGTAAACGAGTTTCCCAGTGTTTTGGTACCGTGACTACATGAGACGAACGACGATTACGACGACGACGACAGGAGACGCCAGCAGCCCCAGCCACTAAGGGGCTTCACCTCTAAAACACAGGAATACGGCATATTAAAGGGTGTTTTATCGTTAATTACACCCTCTCAAATGATGTCTTTGTTTTTTATAGGGTGCAACTTGTAAAAGTGCTAGTTATAGACAAAAAGGGTGTAAATTATTTTATGGCGTAGTCTGATCCAGATTGGAGTGCACGCCTGGGGGCCGGTTCGCTGTTACCAAATGTATATAGTGCTATTTAAACGTTTAGTGAACAGACGTAAACACGAAAATCTGTATTTTTAACAACGGGCAGTACACGCCTACTAAACGGAGAAGAAGGGGGGGGGGACGAAACATGTACACAGCAAAACGGTAACTAAAAGTGCGCTATTTCAGTCCATTCGCACAAAGCTAACCGTACAGAAGAAAGCTGCCCTTACTTGTTCCATAATATTCCATAATAAAATTGGAATCGGCCGAAGCCGTTGTACAATAACGTTGTAGAACTGGATTGATAAAACAATCCCTTTTTTTCTAAAGCCATTGTCGAATTTAATAAGCTACCGAATGATGTTTTGTTAATTATGTCGAATACTTCACTTTCGCGTTCTTTGTAGTGTTTCTTTAGCGATACCTGGTTCTGGCTTCTGTGTAATGCTTTCAATCACATTTCTGTAGCCCCGTTCTTATGCATGTATGTCTAGCCCCCTCTACTGTCTTCATAAAGGCGCTGTGGACACTACGATAAATAATAAATAAATAAAGCTTTATTGGCGTAAGCCAACAGAATATACGATGCTAACTTCCAGAAGTACGACGCATCGTGATCATAAGGTACTAACACGGGGACAAACATTTCCTCGCTAACGCGGGCGGAACAAGTACGACTGCAATCCAACTTTTAATCCAATCCAATCCATTCCAGCACGAAATATTGCGCAGTGTGAAAATTATGCAACGGCGGGAGAAGCCATGCGCGCGGCAGTGGCCCGAGCACATTTCGTGAATGCATCAGCGTAGCCCACGCAAGGTGCCTCGCGCTTCGCAAGACATGTCTTGAGTAGCGTCACTAAATAAGGTACGCTTAAGATTACCGGTACTCCGTGGTGCACCCGGAAGCGTCTCGGGGCCATTTTGTTTCTGGCTTGCAGTGTTGCCATCCCTTCCAACGAAGCCGCCGCCAGTTGTTGCGGGCAGGTGTGACCGGCCGCTCTAGCGTCCGCGCAGCAGAGAGAGAGAGAGAGAGAGATGGGGAGGAGGGAGGAGTGACGCCCAGAAACAAAATGGCTGCGCCCATATGTAAACAAATATCACGTGGTTCCGACCCACCAATGAAAATCCTGGCGGCACATAACAGTGAGAGAAAAGAGTGCCGATACTCTAAAAGACTTTATTTAGTGACGCTAGTCTTATGAACCTTGTGAGGTGTGGTCCAACATGCGCGTCACCTTGAGAACAATGGGTGTTTCGCGTTTTTCCGGGAGATAGTCCAGTCAGTCCAACACGACGCTCCGCAGACATAATTGTCAAAGCATGTTGAAGAAAGAGCAACAGCTCCTGGTAATTCCTTGCGCAAGGTCATTCCTGTGCAGCGCTGCAGGTCGGCAAACGATTGCACACAAAAGAGCACGGCACAGGGGAGGGTGCCATGCAGGCAATCAGATTAGATCTGGTGTATTCGCGCGCAGTGAGCACTGAGGTCATCACGTTGAGGTCATCTGCGCAAGGGACGAGCAACAGGACGGTGAACAAAGAGAAACTGTCTCGCTGCAGTGCGCGGTGTAGAGCAAGTTACACGGCAGCAGCTGCAACAATGGTGTCATCTGGAGCGTTGGGTTGGTGATGTTCACCATCATCATAATCATCATCAGCCTATCTACGTCCACTGCAGGGCAAAGGCCTCTCCCATTGATCTTCAATTACTCCGTCCTGTGCTAACCGAGACCAATTCATCCCCGCAAACTTCTTGATCTCATCTCTGCCCACCTAACTTTCTGCCACCCCCTGCCACGCTTGCCTTTTCTAGGTATCCACTCTGTTACCCTTAGTGACCAACGGTTACCCTTCCTTCGCAGCAATTACATGCCCTGCCCACACCCATTTTTTCTTCTTAATTTCTACTAATATGTTCCGTTCCCTCACCCAACCCACTCTCTTCTTGACCCTTAATGTTGCACCTATCATATTCCGTTCCAGTGCTCGCTGAGTCGTCCTCAATTCAAGTTGAACCGGCCCTTTTAGTGAGCTTCCAAGTTTCTGCCCCGTATGAGAGTACCGGTAAATTGCAGCTGCCATACACTATCTTCTTCAGGGACAATGGTAGGCTGCCATCCATTATCGGAGAATGCCTGCCGAATGCACTCCACCCCATTCTTATCCTTCTAATTATCTATGCCTTATTTCTAATTACCTTATCTCTAATAATTTTATAAGTTGATAATGTTACTACACTGTAAAGTGATTTACACCCTTTTGTCTAACTTACACCCTACCCTTTGAATGGGCGTAATTAACGACAAAACACCCTCTGGAAGGGTGTATTGTGGTTTTGCTAGGGTCTAAGGGTGTTCGTTACAGACAGGGAATTACACCCTTCAGGGCGTAAATCCTTCTACAGAGTAAGCACGATACACTGTAATGATTTGCACCATTACGAGAATTTTCACTATCACTAGCACACTTATATTCTAGCAATACCACAATAAAACACCATTTTACAGAGCGCATAGTTAACACCCCACCAAAAAACACTACAAAACAAGGGTGTTTTGTCATTTAAAACACCCTTTGAAAGGGCGTTTTTTGTGGTGTAAAGGCGTCAGTTAGACAAGGGAATTTCTAACTTTCCTACGCTGGTGACGTTAAAAAATGGCGAGTTATAGACATGAGGCGAAGGTGCGGTATAGGCAGTACTCTTGGTCGCTGTCAGGTCGCTGTCTCGAAAAGAGGCGCTGCTTATTATGCATCCAAGGTATTCATCAAAAACTTTCCGTAAACCTTTTTCGGCAAAACAGACTCCTTTTGGGAAACTGTCGTTGCCATCACCCTCATCACGCCGATTGTGCTCAGAGAAGACGAAGGCCTCGCCCACCGAGTTCAAAGCGAACCCGTCTATTGCACCCCTATCTTATATATTTACACAGTCCAAGAAATTCTTTCACTGCCCTACTTATAACTATGACTCTCGGTAGCCGTTCCGTAGCAAAAAAGAAAAAAAAAACGACAGGTCAGCTGCAGCCGATCCCGTGTCCACGTCCCTTGAACGAAGTATGCGATATTCATCTTCGGCGATACAACGGTCTCGTTGCAAGGCACTGTCCCAGTGTGCAGGCAGTCACAGAACAATTAGCACTTCATAAGCAATGCGTTCACAATGCACATCGCTCCCATTCCACATCAAAACGGATCATGCTAAAAAAGATCGCCCAGCTGAATAAAAAACCGCCTGCGTGAAAACGCCCACCATCACCACCGCCCTTGCCCTGCAGTTAAAAGTACGTCGGTCGCCCTTTTTCTTTCTCTACTATTTGCCCTGAAATGTGAATGGCGCTCTATAAAGATATGCGAGGCAGCGGACTGCGATTAGCGAGGTAGAAGAGAGGAAGGGGACCGCCGATAGGACCGCGCATACCCTCCCCGCCCTGTTCGTCGCGCAAATCGCACCTGTTATCACACCACAGATTATTGTCGGCTCAGCGACCTAGTCACAGCGGCGCTCGCGCGCCTACGAGTTTCAGGTGTTAAGCAATATTACTACACATTGCGGCCACCGACTCCCGAGTGTTCCTGCCGCTACGTCGAGTGCCAACGCTAAGCCGTTTCGCTCGAGTGCCCAAGTTTCTCCGCCTCGAGATGTGTGGCGTAGTCATGGGGCGGATGTCTTGGAAAACATTGTACGCGCGCACAACTACACTCAAAGAGCGGCCACGCGTGTAGACATCAGTACAACCATTAAAAAATGCGCGCCAATCCACCCTGTGGAGGTGGTTGGAAAGCGAAGCTGTAAATGACACCCACAACGATTACCAATGCGACGTCACTTGAATTCACGCACGTGGCTCTACAAAGAGTGAAACCAGAGACAAGTGAAATGCACTTAACCACACCCTTCATTACTTCAAAGAGATATTCAACGCTAAGGTTAATTCATTGCAAGATCCACGAATGGTAGTTGGTTGAGTTGTATTAGTGAAGCACATGAGTGGAAACTTTTTGAAATAAAATTACAGGAAGCTCAAACCTGGTGTTAGACGATCTCACTTCTCCGCCTCTGCCACCGCCGACGCAGGCGACGAGATCGGCACAGAAACGGAGAGGTGACACGTTACGCGTTGGTGTGAGCTTCATTTAATTTTTAGCAACGATCCTATCGCATGTGCAAGGCGCGCACACGGCCGCTACAGGTGCCGTGGACACAGCGGCGCGAGAGGTCACGTGACGCTATCACGTGGCATTCAGCGAGAACGCACGGGGTAAACCAGTAGATTAACTCTGTCAGTGCACCGTAACTCAATCGCTGAGACAAAGGGCTCCGTTTCTTTATTCGTTCCAAGTTCGATTCCTGGCGGTGCCAGCAACTTCTTTTATTTGTTCGCGGGAGTTTTCTGTTGACACCAACGGTCATGACAGAACCCTGGTGGGTAGAGGTAAAAAGCTTCGCTTAAAAAAAGACCTGTCACCATACTACGAATGTCCAATGCAGAACGAAAACCTGTTCAATAAGGTGTGTTGGGCGAGTTGGTTCTTGATTATGTAACGATGTTTAGCGCAGTTACGACAAGGACGGTTAAATAACTAAACAGACGCTGCTGGCAGAAGTGCCTCCTCATTATGTAGACCCGATATTATGCCGACGTTTCCCTCTCTCTTTTCGCCACCTTCAGCGTCTTTTCCTCGTCATAATTGTTTCCTGTTCTCACTTGCTAACGTACAAATCTACATAAAACGTTTTCGTTGCTTTCCCTTTTCACCGATTCTCTAATTGCAACAGCAGGCTTCTTCGTTACATTTTAACTCCGATATCTTGTTGATGTTTCTGCAATCCTTGCCCCGCTGCTGCGTGACTATCATACGTGCACCCAATCATTATCAGACTCAATCTGCCTGCAGAAGCTTGTTAGCCGGGCGGGTGGGCCCCTCTACCTTAAAGTAACTCTCGCTACATCTACCCTGCATGCCGGAAGGTCGACATCATCTGGACCGCTGGCCATTCCTCACTGACGGGCGACAACTTTGCTCATCAGATATAGCCTGCACCCTCTCCCTCCAGGCTTCCGAGGAGACTACATCGTCCATTCTTCTCGTCACCTCTCAAGACATTACGAAGTAATAAGTACGGTATTACAAGTCCGAGAAACAACACTTTCCTCTCCCTCAGCGTTCACTCTCCGAGGAAGAGTAATTGCTACTCCGCAGAATATCAACCCCTTTCCTCCCCCAGTCCGCCTGCATCGTATGTTTCCAACTGAATACTCTGCTGAACGGCACTTCGTTCTCAACCCGGTACTCCGCCGGGTTGAGAACGGGCTGATAATACAGTGCGAGCACAATATCAACTTCCTCCTCTCCGATACACTTCTCCCCACCCTTGATCTGTAGGACAACCTGGTGACCCGCGGCCATTTGCACGTCCAGCAACTCCAGGCCGCCAGAGCGAAGGCTTCCTGCTCACATCATGGATTCCTCGACTAGAAAACCACTCCCACTTCAGCGGCTCAAATAAACGTTTTCTCTACTATACTACTGCACGACTGTCATTGTTCTTTTCTCCTGTTAATTTCGAAAACTTCGCCGATTTGATCTTTCCTTCTAACCACTTTCGCAATACCACGTTTTTTTCTTATTAGCCGCTTCCTTTTACGAGACAGTTTACTAATTTCATTGCCCGCTTCTCGACCTCCTAAAGCTGCGGCCGATTCTGCGGTTATCTTAGAAGAAGTGAAGAAGTTGCGAGTCAACGCTGTGGTTTGTCGTCTGCCTTCTTAGTGTGCGTGTGTAAGTGCGCTACCATCAAGATGTTCCAAAAAGTTATCTTATGTTGTCATTCAGTAAGTACGTCATCTCCATCCCCTCAGGCTGCGAGTCCGCTCTGAGACGTTATTTTAAAATCCCGCGCCCTTTTTGTTTCAGTTCGAAAAATTTGCCGCGTATCTGCTCACTTTGCTGCAAATGTCGCCGAAAGACGGCGGCAGCCTTCTGCCGCCATCCTGACGCTCTTCCCCCCCTTTCGCTCCTCCCAAGATAAATGCAGTGGAGGTTTGATAAATTCAATTTCAATTTTCCCGCGTTCCACCGCTCGCGCCATCTACTGAACCCTTTTGTAACTGTTGAGCTTCTTGGAATGCTGCCACGAGGTCGAGGCTTGCGCGAGCCGTTTTTTTCGGGCTCAAAATATTGTTTTCAACGCGTATTTTTTCTATTTGCTATCGCAAATATAAAGCTCACGTGTATTGTCAATACAAAAAATACACTGCGAGTACCAGTTCTGCATTGATGTTTTGCCTCGAATAAGTTTAATGTTTTCTTTTTGCTCAACAATGTTTAGACGTACGTTTCCGGCTAATTTATAGTTCCGAAAAGTTTAGGCTATATAAACTTCTAGGCGAACGAAGAATTCTAAGCATACAGTATAGCCCCCTTATAGCGAACCCTGTTTTAACGAAATCCCGGCTATAACGAACAAACCTTTTCCGGTTACCCTTTGAAGAAACCTATTTTATGTTCAAATATGGCGAAAAACGGATATAACGAACTGATTTCCGTTTCCAACTGATTTCCGTTTCCCGACGTGTTCGTTATAAGCCGGCTAGACTGTATTGGCCGGATGTCTGGATCGAGGGACAGGCAGCCAGACGTACATACAGACCAAAATTTTCAGGTTAAGCAGCCCGAGAGAGACTACAGTCTTTAAAACGGCAGGAACCTATTAACTGCGATGGAGCTTTTATGTACGGGACTGCACCACGTGTACGGCAATAAAACTAAAATTTCCAAACAGAAAAGAACGGCTAGCAGCTGCGATCAAGGTCGCCGGCAGTTTGCCTTCCTTCTATGCCGCTGCGGAAATTCACAGCCGTGCCTTTACTACCCTCCCCAGCTGTTTCTTTTTTTCTCTTTCTCTCTCTCTTTCCGTAGCTCGACTCACAAGTACGCAGCCAAAACAGAGCTGCTACGCATCTCTGCCTTTGATAGCCCGACGACGATAAGTATCTGGAAGAGACACAAATGCCCTGAAAAATGTTCAGGGCTTGCCACTAACAAAGCACTATTTTAAGCGCACCACCGAGTTCAAAAATTTCTGTTGTGTTGTTTTCTCTGATAATCATATATTTAATACAATGTGTCTCTGGCTCCAGGATGAAATCCGTCATTTCGTGCATTGTGGCATCCGCATCAAAATCATTATCAAAATCCGCATCAAAGCCATTACGATGTGGCTCGTAAAAAAAGTGTTTGGGGAAACTATAATATAGCAGAGGGAGACGTTGACCACCCTCCCAGGGAGAGACGGCTATTACTATATCGATCCCCATTAGGAGTAACTAGCGGATTCAGGTAGAATGTTCTTGAATATTCTATGCTCATACATATACCTTCCAAAAAGGCATTAACCTTGAATTCATTTATTTTCAGTCGAAATGAACGACCCCACTGTGATCGGACGACCTGACAGCACCAGGTTCTGAAAATACCGAGTTGATCGTTCCTTCGGAACAAAAAAAGAGACGCCGACCAGTCCAAACAAAAAATGTGCTGACGTTTCGGCTTCCAGCACGGAAGCCCCGTTCACAATGAAAGCATCACCAGAAGTGGGTCGTTTAAGTGGGCTTGAGTAATCGCTGCAAAGAGCGCGCGTAGATCGGGTTTATATTTCCTTCGTTACGGTTGACTGTGTTAGATGTGGTCTGAATGATTAGTGATTCCGGATGTAGCCGTGATGCTGTCTTTTTTTTTTTTTTTTTTGTAGCGACGATTCTTGCGTTGTCTCAATCAATCTTGTGGTCATTCACGATCGTTCTCGTGTGGATCCCCGGCCCCCAAGTCAAGGAAGTTACCTCAGAATGGACGGAAAAGCCTGCTCCAGGAACGCATAAGAACACGAGACCGATTTGAGGGTCTAGACCGAAGCAGTGGCGGCCCCTACCTTTTCGGGGGTGGTAATGCTTGAAACTTGCAAAGCACGCCACTGATATCGTCTCCCGAGACCAAAAACGAGAGACCGCGTAAGTTACCTCGGTTAAGCTCAATTATTGTACTGTAGGAATGGTGCTTGTAAGACACGTGCCTCGATGTTCAAACTCATCCAACGAGTCATTCTTCCACGTTTCTTGGATTTCCACTACAACTGGAAAGCAGTTGAAATGAATGACCTCATTATACCTGAAGGAGGCATCGGCGATCACGAAAACGTCCTCGATACCGGCACTCCAATTATTATCATCATCAGCCTGTCCGTGTCCACTGCAGTAGAAGGGGGACTATGCAGGACTATGGCGGCTAGCTACCATATCCGGACGAAGGCCTCTGAATTTATTTTTTCATTTCATCCTTCCATGGAGTCAACTGTCTTCCTCTACTTTTCGTCACCTCCATCGGTAGCCCCTCAGTTACGCCGATTATACAGCAGCACTATACCCCGATGGCATTGTAAAAATGCCCTTTAAATTTTGGGTGCCCGCGGATAATTTTAGTTTCCTTTACTCCCTTTTTACCGTAATCTGGACGAGTTCCTGTCGCCAACACTGCCTCTCGCGCTAAGCGCGCAAATGAATGGAGCGAGGCACTGACACAGTCGGGCAAGCGAGTCTGCCCGGATATACTACGTTCAGAACAGGTGCAGCAGACGTGCGCAGATTTTTCGCATGTTAAAAGACATGCGTGCGTCACCCTGACATACTTTTTTTTTTTCCCTAGCCGCCGGACCTTGAAAAAAAAAAAAAGAAAAAGTTGTACACGTCGCTCTACTCGATCGCCTGCTTGTCAACCGGTCAGATATTTCGACAAAAAGGAAACGCGTCACCGGCTCTTCTAAACGTCAAGTACCGTAGAGATATACCAGAAAAGCCGGTGTGCTCGTTTCAAGCATCTGCAACGTAAGCGCTAAAGAAAAAGGACTTCATATCAGGACGCGACCTTTGTTAAAAGACCGAAAAGATAACGCGCTTTAAACTGGCCGGGCACTTTTCCTTACTTGGTTCTTACGAACACTCTTGTAAATGCGACAATCCAAGTAAATTCTAGATAGTTTGATAACGAACCGGATATATTTGAACCAAATTGCACAGAGCTGACGATGCTCGCCAAATTCCAGTCGTCGACTATTAAGACTCCCCCGTTTGTATAGAAAATTTTAACCTGCGCGTGAAAGTTCGCTAAGCGGTCGATAACTATTCTGTGACACTAAAGAGCAGATTTTGATTATCAGTTATATTTGAACCAAATTACACGGAGCTTACGAAGCTCGCCGAATTCCAGACGACTATTAAGACTTCCCCGCTTGTAAGACAATTTTAATCTGCGCGTAAAAGTTCGCTAAACGGTCGATGAGGTTTCTGCAACACTAAAGAGCAGATTTTGATTATCAGTTATCTAAAAGACCGTTCGCACACAACGGTCCGGCATTGCTAAATGTTGCGTTGCTGGCTCGCGCCACGGGCCAAGCCCATCACGTGGGCGTTGCCAACGCGTGCGCACTTACGAAACTAGCAGAACGGTTGCAATGACTCGGATTCGCTGCTGCTTCTTCGCTTAGCGCCCCAACACCGCGCCCCGATCGCGCGTGTCCCCAAGCCATTTTTTTCGTCCGCACCACTCGTTTACATAAATTTCTCATCTTGCGGGGCGGGTCTCCTTACCTGCGCCGGAGAAGGAGGCGATGCGTTTTCCTCGGCGGCCTCCCGGTCGTCGTGAGCGTGCCCGTTGGGCGGCTGCTGGTCGTCGCCGGTGGGAGTCCGAATGTAGCGCACGTTATCCTGCGTGGATCGCGGCACGAGCTTGTGCTCGCGGTACCACGCGTCGGCCGCGCTGTCGACCACCAGCAATCGCGTCTCGTCCGGCACGGCGCGAATGCGCTCGACCACCTGCTTGTGGCTCTCGCTCGCGATGTTGACGCCGTTCACTTCGACGATCCGGTCCCCTTCCAGCATGCCGGCCAGCTCGGCCGGGCTGCCGCTGTCGACCTTCCCGATGAACTGGCCCGGCCGGGACTTCTCGGCGTGCAGGTTGAAGCCGTAGCCGTCGAACGTGGGGATCTTGACCAGGTGGCAGAGCCGCGGGGCGGGCGCCTCGGCGGGCAACAGGTCCGGTGTCGTCGACATGCCGCTGCGTCGACCGCTCACAGTCGCTAAGCTTACTGCCGGCGCTAGTTTCCTGCCGGATACGGCAAGTGCATCGGGCGCTGGAGGACTCGCCCGCCGAGCAGAAGTTGACCTGCAGCCGCTAAACGGGAACAATAAGCGGAAAACAAAATTCCTGCCGACTAGTGACTACTCCGTCGAGCCGCCCACACGAACGATACTCGCTTGCTTCTCCGGCGTCAACAATTCGGAGCGCAAAAACGCCGCCAGCGGGGAGAGAGGGAGAGGAGGGCGAGAGAGGAGGGTAAGCTACCGGCGACCGCCTAGCGCGTGGAATGCGAAACACGTAGACGAGAAAACCTACCCAAACGGGCAAGGCAACCGCGTTTGCGCCTATTAAAAAAAATGAGAATAGCAGAGGATACTGAGCACATCACTTGCCTAGTACTGCTAAGGGGATTACAAACTCTTTGCTCACGGCGCTTTGCTCGTATTTTCTTAAACCGTTAACTTGGTATGAAACAAATGGTTGCGACCGCTTTTTTCTCCTTGAAACTTCAATGCGTCTCAGACATTCTAGAGGCACATTTGATTTTTTAGGGACGCTTGTCATTTCAGTCTTGTGGGATGCCTCCAAGCATTCATCGATGATTTAACCAGCACTTACGCTTACGACACAATCACGCTTACGATTGGTTTCACCGCGTTGGCTTCCCAACAGCAATTTTCAAGCAGCTGTTGGACAAAGCGTTCGTGACTAAGCCATTTAGGCACAGGTGTGGGCTGGGCATGCCTCACACATTCTATTCAGAGAATGTTTAGGGTTCCGCAGGTGCTGCAGATTTACCGCAACACGCACGTCACAGAGTGACAAATAAAGTGTAGCTCACTGCTTGCACTAGAATAGAGGAGGCTAATGCGAGTAATTTTTACCACAGGCTCCCAGTGCGCGGTGGACGTTGTCACTATGTACAGGACTTCTAGAAAACTGGGAGCAGGCTCCTACTATGACTGAAGCCAGGTCCACTTCCCAATCAGCCACGGACGTCCAAGAAACCGCCCAACATCCAATGTCAAGTTTGGACGGCCACTGTACGTCCACTGTACGTTCATGTTTGAATGCACATTGGCGGGCATACTGTGGTCTTCCAACAAAGGATATACGTTTTTGCATGTCCGAAGGACATCCGCCCGTGGACATAAGAAGTTACCAAGAAGCATCGAATAATGGTGTAAATTGAATGTAAAAGCAAAAACGTTAAAGATCCTCTATTTTTCAATTAAAAAGATTTTGTGCATCAACACCCTGACTTGTATACTGCAAGTTTCATCTCTGTTACTAAAATTAGGCCTAATTTTTAAACTTTTTTGAAGCACCTCACCGACTCCAATGATTACCTCTTTAAAGAAGTGATATAAGAATTGAGAACCGATAACCTAACGTGTGAAGCATGTCTACCGTTTATGCGTATGCAGGAGTAAGCCATGTGTCGCGGATGTAAACCGCGTGCTTGTGTCGCTACTGCCAAAGGCAGTTCCAACTGCATTCTATAACAAGCGGTTATCTTTTATGAATTCGATACATTTTGGCGCCACCAAATGAAAAAGGTAGGCTAAATAAGTGTATGTGGTAAAGCTAACAAACCACGAATGCTTTGTATTTGTGTATGTTGCAAGTAGACCCTGTGTAAATGAAACATCTTATGTAAAGGGACTGGATGCCTGGGAGGGAGGAATGGTCCCCCCCCCCCCCCCCCCCAGGACACTGGCTGTCCTCTCTGTGCAAAATCCATGTACCAAGAAGTGTACGCCATTTATATTTGTGTTCATACTGCGATAGTTTCGCCTCATTTCGTGGAAAGTACCTGCTTTGTTAACAGCAAGGAGCGACGTCGTCCTGGAATGTAACGGACGGACCGAGTATGTGTACGCGGGAAAATGTAGCCACGAGTGTTTTGTACCTGCCTTTGCAACAGGAGAAAAATAAAAATTCCTTATATACCCGACAGTGCGTTGATATTGTGCAGTGTATTGTTCGTTGTAGGAACATATGCTCCTCGTCAATGTCCGTGATTCTCGAAATTTTTACCGAACGTCCGAAATACATCCAATTTCCGAATTCAGAAATTTCAGAATTCCCGAAAATTACGAATACTAAATACATCCAATTTTGGACGTCCGAACAGACGTACAGAGAGGTTAAATCCGGACGTCCCACGGACGTACTTAGCATGTCCATCGGCTCTGAAACGGACGTCCAACAGACGTACGCTAGAGCCGGAATGGACGTACGCGGAACGGCCGACGGACGTCCGGTGGTTGCTTGGGTTCTCTCAGCTCTCCAGATGGATTGTGCACACTGGGTCTTAATCGCTTGTAAATAAATGTTTCCATGGCTGCCGTATTTATTTTCAGTAACATTTTATCTGATATTTAAAAGAGACTAATGTTAATGTGAGTCAAGGCACGTGGCAGCATCAGGATGACTATTAAAACCGGACATGACGTACGATGCACGTCTAGGAGGGGAGAGCTGCGATCTGCACTCGGGACATTCATCATTAGCAGCCCCACCGCAAGACGAAGTCCTCTCCGGTAAACTTCCAACTGTTCCTACCCTGCGCTGTCCGAATCAATCTTTTACCACCAAATTTTTTATCTCCAAATTTACCAAAATTTTTTTTTACCAAATTTCTTGATTCTTCGCAAACTCTTATCGAGCTGCCGGCTATGGTAAGGCATTTTCACGAAAACATTAAAAATCATCAGACGCTGGAAGTCACCCCCAAGCCCGCATCGTACTCTTCCAACTTTTGTTATGTAGCACAACTTAAAACATCTTTGAAGCACTTAGTGCCCAGGTAACCAGGAAACGAGTCGACACATGCCACTGCCTGCGCCAGGCCCTTTCCCAAGAGGGAGTGACTCAGTAGCTCAATGCATCCACAAGAGCCCACGCCTCTCCAAAAATATGAAGGACGCTCACACTAACGCGTAACACTTGAAAGTAGCGAAGCTTTACGCAACCTTCACCCCCATCACGACGGTTTAAGTCCAGGATTGCGGCCGATTTGCTTCTTCTTCGCTGCCGCAACGACCGTTACTCCATCATTGTTGCTATAAGTGTGAGCTTCATTCATTTTTTATGGCGCAGCCCTTTGGCGACCGTCTCTGGGCTGAGCCGCGTTGTCGGCGTAACCGAGTGAACGATGGCAAGACCGACGAGAGAAAGAAAAAGCGAAGGATGAAAGAAAGTAAAGGAGGAGAGTGTCGCGAAATTGGGAGGGGAGGGCGGTTCGCCGTGGCGGCGCGAGCCAGCGCTCTCCGAAAGTGCGCCGTGGATGAGGGGAGGGCCTTTGCTCGCACGAGGCGCTCGACGGCGCGACACTTGGCGAAAACGTGAGGGGGGCATGCGCGTGACTAGGATGTGCGTTCGCTTAAGACGCACTTCGCGGTCCATTCCTGAGACGCACTTCGCGACGCCGACGCAGAGGCTCATCATCGCTGCCATAGAGAGAACCCACGAGTGAGTGCTGCCTCAGCGCACGGCTGCTGCGCCCAAATAGCGCATTAGGGAATATCGTAATCGCCAGTTGATTTTTGGAAGTAATAATCATTGGACATCATTTTGGCGGGGTGTGCGCTATTACGTGTCTTTTCTCGCTCCGATCAAGTGTTGCCACGATTACGGCGCACGCTGGAGCTTTTTATTTTGGACACTCTTGGCCAATCTTCCTGAGTGAGTATGCTTGGCTTGACAAACGTGCAGCGGGGACGCTGGGCGTTCACCGCGAGGTACTCGATCACGTGCGCCCGCCATTTTCTGGTTATTTTTAACTGCGGACACGACAAATAACGATTTGCTAAACAGCTTCGCTGTTAAAATACGCAGAAGTACTCGCCCGCTGCCGGCATGGGCGCTAACAATTGTCCAGCACCCCAGCCGCTCCTATCCGGAACCGAAGCCATCCTCTCCTGCTGCAACCGAACTCATACAACACCACCTAGACTTTACTCATACCGCATCTCCCCCAATACCACCCTCTACCCCGCCTTTTGCAAATGCTGCCCCCACCCTGACACCCGACATACGATCTAGTATGGGGGTTGTGGTTCGTTTTTAAAGGGAAGGGGAAAATAAATGGATTGGGGATCGGAGTTCACCTATATTCAACCCAGTCCGGGTGGGAAAATAGGATAGGGTGGAGACAACGAAAGATTAAGAAGGCGAGAAAAGATATATGTAGAGGAGAGTAGTTCAACTGTGGTCGATCCCTCCGCACGCAGCACACCCTGACCATGCACTGCTGTCTGGCGTCATGCTGCGTGCGGGAAGCGAGGAGCCTAGACGGGAACGGTGAAGCGACGAGCTTGCTTTGAGGAGGAGGAGGTGGAGGAACAACTTTATTGGGCAATTAAAAGTAGCGCTTAAGCGCTCGATGGGGTGGTTCTCTCTTCTCGGGTACCGGATGCTTCCAGGGCCTCCTGGAATCAGTGTTATCAGTGTTCGCAGGGTTATCAGTGTTAGCCGGTCCTCCAAGGCGGGGTTGGACAGCAAGATCTCCCATCGTTCGGCAAGGGTATTATTGGGTAGGAGGAGGGGCGGTGGGGATGTTTTAGAGAAATTGCACTCTCATATGATATGTCGGAGTGTGCCAGGTTGTTTGCAAAACTTGCATTCTTTTTCTTGTCTCTCTGGATACATTTTGTTCTGGAGGTACGGATGCGGGAAGGATCCGGCTTGTATTTGTCTATAAATGGCTTGCTGGGTTCTGCTAAAGGACTGGTGTGGACTGGGGAAGCGTTTTCTGCCAACGCTGTAGTGGTTTATTATGTCTTTGTAGCTCGTGATGGGACGATGAGCGAATTCTGCGGCGATTCCAATCACTTGAGAGTTCGCTGGACAGGACTGCGGCCGACAGCCGGTTACTGGAGAGCGGGAACTTGCACTCGGCGGCCCACACCAGCAGAGCGAAAGCCGGGGCAGATCCAAAACCAGAAGTCGGTCCGCGTGAAAACGGTCCGCCGATCCGAAGTGCCCCAGAAGCGGGCGTGCAAAAACACGCCCGCTCAGCTCCGAAGCGACGACCGAACTAAATTTATTTTGTACGGGAGTGTCAACTATATACTAACCCGGCTCCTCATCCCTTTCTCCTAATCCCCAACCCAAACACGAGCAGTGGGTGGCACTAGAGCCACTAAATAAGCTAGTGGCTCTAGGTGGCACTGAGCAGTGCAGGGTTAAGCCCCTTCAGGGGCTTTAGGCCAGGGTATCAGGAAACCCCCCACCAGGCGGGCGCCCAGACATCAGCACCTAAGACTCGCCTGAATAAATTTAACTTGACTCCCCCTCATCTTCCTCCTTTCTCCGTCGAGTGTGCAGTCTTCTGATCTACTGCAGTCTACCGGTAGCCACTACGTTATCCTGGTGACATGTGTTAGCCCGAATCCCCCTCTTTGAGCTAAGATGTGTCTTCCACCCGAATCTGCCTCCTATCATGGAGCGCTAAAAGTGCAACATCACATGTGGGCCTGTCCATGTGATCCCCTCCCTCAAATCAATTCCTCGGAGTTCTGGGAGGCAGCGCTGAGCTGCTCTGACCCGGAGAGACAGAAGATCATCATAGCCCGGGCTACGAAGCTCCAGCTGCTGGCCACCTCCCTCGCTTAGAGTTCTTCTTTAATAAAGTGCTTTCCCCCCCCTCTCTCTCTCTCTCTCTCTCTCTCTCTCTCTCTCTCTCTCTCTCTCTCTCTCTCTCTCTCTCTCTCTCTCTCTCTCTCTCTCTCTCTCTCTCTCGAAAAGATGTTGAATTGCAGATTGAACAACCTCAGCTTCCAGAGCCTTCGCCTCATGGTATGACGGCTGACTTGTGCGTCCGGTCCTCACGGTCCCAAATACTTGTATACAAGCTGGCATGTCACTCGTCAACCTCCACCGGACAGATGCCAAAGGGGACAACAGATTCCCCTCTCCCACCCAATGAATGTGTTTTATATGTGTGTTCTGAGCGTGCAGTTAAAGGGGCCATGAAGACAAAATACAAGTTTGCTTAGTTTGAAAGCACTAGCCTGTGGTAACTTACTTGGCGCCATTTCCACCACGAAAGATGTTCACTCTTAACAAAAATTCTAGTGAAAAGGTAGTAACGGGTTGTATTTACAAACTTATAACGAACATTATGAACCGTATGAACCGTACCATAGGTCCCACCACTAAGTATGGAACCTAAATGCTATCGCTACTAGTCTATACCATGCACTTAGTAACTGCTGCTTATTTGGTACTAACATTCGCTGATGCTAACAAAATTATATGAATTATTGAACATGATAACTACAGCACTTTTCGCACTCCAAATCACGATAAAAAAAAGTTTTTTGCAAATCCACACGCTGACTTGTAATTCCTCACACTCAAATGCATAAGTGCGAGATTAGCGCGAAAATATTTGATTTTTGCGACAAGCCCAGTTATTCTATCAAAAGACGTTCCGCTGCTGGCTACAAAAGCAAGGAGAGAGGTTCTGTTTCTAAGGTAACTAAGTTATACTCGGTTTCCTCGTGCATTGTAACGCCTTGCTTTTTACTAGGTTATGCGTGGTCAGTTAGTAAAAGTACTAAACTCCTAGTGGATACTGTGGCAAGCAACTGCTCAGTGTTCTGTTAGTAAGTGCACGACCTTTTTTTTTTTAAGTGTTCTCTCTCACTGAAAAAAACGCAAGAAATATGAAAAAAAATTCACATTACGCGCTGCAGTGACGCAATATATGCCAGCAAAAATAAACCAAGCTATCAGTGTACCAACTGCACGTTAGCATACAAGCGATGCGATCAAGAAGGACTAGAGGCTTCATTACAATCGCCCTCAAAATCCTCTCCCGCAGAACACCCTCCCACCCCGTGGCTCTGCTGTGGACTCCGGCCCACACGGGAACAGAAGCCAATGAAGCGGCCCACCGTACAGCTCGAACTCTCGTCACCCGAGCAGGCCCTTCTTTTGGCTCTACCCACGGCACCCCCAGCTTCCGGGACGCTCTAGTCTCGTACCGGGACATTACCCAGCACTTCCGCCTCCTCCGCAGGATATATCCTCCCCCACACCCTTCCCTCACTCACGAAGCCGCTCGCCACTGGCGGCTACTTCAAACCCGCACAACCCCCTGCCGAACTATCCTTCACCGCATCAACCCCAATCTCTACCCTTCGCCTCTTTGCCCTCAATGTCTCGAACCGGACACCCGCTACAATTCCCTTTGCGAGTGTCCCCACGACCCATTTCCCCCTTTTCCTTCCTCCCTTACACTGGGAGCAGGCCCTGGAGAGCTCCGACCCGGAAGTGCAGTTGACACTCCGGGCCGCCCAGGTCGCGGAGAACTTCGCATCCTCCGCCACCCCTCTCCCCTAGACCCAGTTTGCAAATAAAGTGTTTCTCCTCCTCCTCCTCCTCATTACAATCGCCCTGTCATGTTGCTTGGCGATGGCTCAGACCGGCGGCCACTGTGATGTCATTGAGAAATCGCCGGAATGTAGCTAAGGGGTTGCCGCTGCCTCGTCTGTTTTTTTTTTTTTTTAATATATCGAATATTTGTTTGGAGCTTGTGATAAAACTGTTGTCATAAATATCGTGACGAAGAAGTCCCTTTAATGAACCAAACCCGCATTTTGTCTTCATGGCTCCTTCAAATGCAAAAGCTCTAAATTAAAAGCGAGCCAACAAATTGAAATACTTCGGGAAATCATTGCGCAGTTACGTTGACGCTTCGAAGTAACGCGACAACACTACAATTTAACAGTTTATCCATGTTCTCTCACGTTTACCTTTAAATATTTCTTTTATTTTGAAGCATAATATAATATAATATAATATAATATAATATAATATAATATAATATAATATAATATAATATAATATAATATAATATAATATAATATAATATAATATAATATAATATAATATAATATAATATAATGGAACGGAAGATGATAGGTGTAAAGCAGTAACCACATGCAGCGATTTTTGCGAGCGACGCGACGAGCGATCCCAATATACGATTATCGTAGTACACACGGCCTCAAAGTTTTTTTATGTGTGCATTTGTCACGAAAACTGGAAATAAACGTATTACAGTGAGCAGAGGGTCGTACTTTTCTAGGATGCACTGTGCCGCCGCTCGCCCCTTCCCCTCGTTCTCTTTCTAAGCCTAACGGATAGTCGCTGAGGCCACTTCTGAACCGACCCAGAACCGAGCGATTCGATGAGCGATTTGGTCCGAGGCGAAAAGTAGTTCGTCGCTAGTCGCGTCGCTCCTCAAATCGCTTGCGAATTCGTTCCATGTGGTTAAAAGAGAGCGGTCTTGGTCAGGGAACAAACTCGTGTTAAGGACATATTAGTAGAAGTTGCTCACTCTCTCTCTCACTTGCTTACTCTCTCATTGCGCTCTCTCTCTCACTTGCTCACTCTCTCTCTCTCTCTCTCCGAGACCCCCGGGTGTTTGTTTCATGACCGGTTGAAGGATTACTTGTGTGACGCACGTGGAGAGAACTTGACACAATAGTCCCGAGTAAAGTAGGCACCGCAGTTGAGTACATCCTTTTCAATGCTTGTACTTGACAATGCTTGTCAGGGCATGTAATGCGAAGGAAAGATAACCGTTGGTTATTAAGGGTAACAGAGTGGATCCCTAGAGAAGGCAAGCGTTGCAGGGGGCGGCAGAAAGTTAGATGGGCAGATGAGATCAAGAAGTTTGCGGGGATCAATTGGTCGCAGTTAGCAATGGACCGGGATAAGTGGAGATCCATCGGAGAGGCCCTTGCCCTGCACTGGGCGTAGATAGGCTGACGACGATGATGATGATGATAATCTGCTCTAGGTGCGGTAACTGAGGAAGCGCACTTACGCGGCGAGGGTGAGGGGTGCACCACTGCTACTTCGGGGTTCGGGCTCATGCACGTGGAGCGCCACAGCAGCTGTGAGGAAAAGCCGATTTGTCCCGTCTTCGATCGGGCGCAAGGAACATGTTACCCGTAACCCGCCCACAATCCTTCCTTTCACAGCGAAGCTGTATACGGCGCGACGAAAGTTTTCATGTCTGTGGACAGAAAACCACTGTGGCGCGACCCCCTAACAGCGGAGAACGAACGATAGAACGCTGGAGAAGAACACCGAACAGACGACACGTGATTGCAGCGTGCGCAGCTCGTGTTTTGCTGCGCCAGTGCCCTCTTCGCTCCCACTGGTGCAGTCATGGTGGGCTGACACGTGGTTTGCGTGAGGAAGTCACTGTTTGAGTGCAGCGGCAACCAATGAGAAAGAACAAAATAGGTTGACAAGTTGACGGAATTCCTCCAGAATGTGGCCTCAGAAGGGATCATCTTATGGCCGAATTCAGCACACGATTCTGTTTTGTAGACATTCGACCATCTTAGAAACAAAACTCAGGCCCGATTGCAATTTTTGAGATCAGGACATCTACGGCAAAGACTCAAGCTTCAGTGGCCTGATGGGGAATCATTTCAAAGGCAAGGAGGATTTCAACGAGGAGCTGCTGAGACAGGTTTTTCTTTGGAACCAGAGTATGAGGCGGATCATATGCTTGATGCCGATTATTTACTCCGTAAGTCATGGATAATGGTCCTTTCCGTGTGATTGTTTAGTCAGGTACATGAACGTAGTTTAAACTGGCCACCATAACAAAATCCACAGGACATCAAAAACTTTAGATATAATTCGCGTACAGACAAAAAAAAAACGAAAGAAAAAGGAAGGCTGTGGACGGTAGCTTGCAAAACCATGTACGGTTATATCGGCACCGAAAAAAGTCTGCAAGCACCCAACTCGTTCCAACCAGGAATGTTTGCCCCAGACAATCATGTATAGTTACAGCAAATGCAACGGTAAGAACGAAGTTACGATACGGGAAGCTGTAGGAAACGCGTGCGAGACGAATTATGCCAATGGACCTCTTTCCAGTAGCGATCTACGCATGCGCGGGCTGCCGGTTCTTGGCAGCCACTCTTGGCAGCCGCCTCGGGGCAAAATAAACAACAGGGACCCCTCAGAATTGCTGCTAGGGGAACGGCTATGCGCTGCACGTTTTAGGGGCTAAGCCCCTAGGGGCTGGGGCTGTTGGCGCTTCCTATCATCGTCGTAATCATCGTTTCATGTAGTCACGGTACTAAAACACCAGGAAACTCGTTTACGCCTCGCGCTAGAACGTAACGCGACTAAAAAAACCGGGATACTCGTTTAGGCCTGGCGCTGGAGCGCTTCGTAACGCGTACTTTAAAAAAAAAAAAAAAAACACCGGGGAACTCGTTTACTCCTCGCGCTGGTAAGCTTCGCGCTTCAAGGAGCAGAGACTTTTACATCAAAGCTGTATACCTGTACACCCCAACGACTTCATCTTCGTTGCCAAAAACGCCAAGAATACATTATACACTGCATGCTTCACCGCTCTCCAGGTTTCACGTTAGTGAAGTTGGTCCGGGATTTTTTTATTTCCTCTTTTTCGACAGCTCGTCGCGAGTTCACATGTACACACAAAAAGGCTTTCAAAGGAAAGGGGCGAAGACGCTTGAGGCCGACCACACTGCGAGCGAGCACGTACATGGCTACCAGTGAGGGAGTAACAAACATAAATAGAAGTAAAGAAAAAATCCCGGGCCATCTCAACTAACGTGAAACCTGGGGAGGGGCGAAGCATGCAGAGCATAAGTGTATTCAAAGATTCAGCTCAGTTTAAGTTGAGGAAAAGATACATATATGAATTCGGGGGTAAGCAACGCGTACTTAAAACGGACGAAACCAGTTCAAAATAAACTAACATGGTGTTGAACGCTCCCTGCCCTCTTCAGCAATCGTCAAGTGCAAGCGGAAGCTGCTTGTAGACGGGTTACACTTTGTTACACTCAAATACCCACCGACTGTCGATGCTAGTCCTGATCGGGTCGGGTGCTGCATGGTCGGGCGAAGCAAGAAAAGGCATATTTACCTGATGCCGGGGCCTCGTTGATCACCGAGGACGAGCCCCCACGGCGAGGCTCGGGAATAGCACTGCGCTCGCGTTGACCCCTGCCACTAGCCCAAACTGGGGCAGATGGGACATGCAAATTGCATAAACCCGGCTCAACGCAAGAGAGGGCGCCACCACCTCAGCAAGCGCGCGAGGCGGTGGCGCCCAATCAACGCGCGCTGTGTGACAAAAAAGAGACTCACAAGCCGCGAGGCGTTGGAAAAAGAGTGTCACGGTGTTTTACATTTAGTACAGTGACTACATGAGATGATGACGGCGACGACAGGAGACGCCGACAGCCCGAGCCCCTAAGGGGGTCGTTCCGACCACTGCAGATTATACTCGGAAACGTGCACCTGCAACCGTGACATTCATGTAAAAGGTACGTGTGACGGGTTGGTGCGGATATGGTTTCATTTCGTCTGGAGCGACGAACATCTTCGAAGAAGATGAGCTCTATGCTCTGGAGGAAGCAACCGTTTACATCCTGCGCCATGTGCCGCACCAGTGGACTATCTTCACGGACTACAAGGCAGCTCTGCAAATTCTATCTGGAAGTAGACTTCCCCCCACCAAATCGCCGCCTGTGACATCTCATACCTTCTCCACCTTGCCTGCTCTGCTGGACATAGCATTAAATTACAGTGGATACCTGGACACAGCAGCATCAAAGGGAACCAAAACGCTGACGACGCATGCCGTAAAGGCCTTCTGCACCAGAAATACCCCACGGTGTAGTTAACGATAACAGAAGCTTCTGCCATGGCCCACCACTTTGCGGTGACTGAAAGAAGAGTAACTTAAAAAACACCCGTTGCTTTTTGCACACTATTGACCCAGAATTAAAATCGAGACTTTCGAGACAGCTCCCTCGTAACCTGGAAACGTTATCTACAGCTGAACTGTGCATACAAAAATAGTTACCTATTTCGCCTTGGAGCGACGCCCATTCCCAAAAACTGTTCTTGTGTCGAAACAGTTGAAAGCATTTTATTAGAATGTGCGGCCTACATGAAACCGAGATCACACGTCCTTGAAAACATCGAACGTCTAAAACAGGGACCCATAACTCTCAAGATTATTTTAGTACTACTATGAATTTGTCCCTCGAAGGAGCGTCAAGCTCTACGGAGTTTGTTCTGTTACTTGAATGGCATTTGCTTATTTTCAAAATTGTAAATCATGTGGCCCAAGCTCAGAACAAAAACCAACTGCGTGCAAGTCCGTTATCGCGGCAAGTCCACGACAGTTTTTTTTTTCCTTCTCTTTCTTGGGCCTTTTCTTCCTCCAACCCCAACCCTCAGAAGAAAATCATGTGGGCGACTGTAGACGCCGGAAAACATCTGTGCTTCTTCAATAAAGAGCCTTCTCTCTCTCACTAGGGAGTGCAGGACCAGAATATTTTGTGCACGAGTTCTCCGAAAGCCAGAATTTTTTGGGGGCGTCTTATTGCCATTTTTAGTTCACCGTGACGGCCGCTACAGGAGGACCGGTACTGGAAAAATGTCCATTAGGAGTTAGGCCAAATATGCGGTTCCATTATAACGAATGTTTGCAGAATCATCGTCATAGCGAAGCCTAGGGGATTACGAAAAGGTTCGATACAAGCGCATTCTCACAAAAGTGCGAAGGTTAAAAAAACCACAAGCCAGGTTGAAATCCGAGAAAACTTCCAGTACAGCGGAAATTCGAATAACGGGGCTTCGTTATAACGAATGTTTGCTGCAACTCTTTTGCTACAGATACGGCTATGCAAAGAAAAGGCTTCAGACCGGCGTGCGTGCCCACAGCATGTTGGCGGGCCCGCACTATAGTATACGTTGCGGTAGAGCGCGTTTCGAAGGGTTACGCTAAGGTTCCTACTCGGTTTTTTTTCCCCTTAATTGCTACGGGTGCTGCGTAATTGCTTTAAAAAAACATTTTATACTGTAAAAGGTTCGCCGCTAGGGGGCCGACACGGCCGGTTCGGTTTCGTATGGGCTCCCGCTCTGTGTTCCCGCTACAGCGAACCAAGGCAACTGACCTTCTTGCGACCACTGCCAACCCGTTCCTGGCGTGCTAAGGAACATTTTGACACTTCGTGGACCCTCATCGACCATCTGGAAGACCGACAGCCGCCCCGCAAGCTCGCCACCACGCCGCTGCCTTGCTAGGCCTCTGATCAGGCCTAGCGAGCCGAGCGATTTTGCGCCGAACGCGCTGAAAGGCGCGCCGGCTTCACAACCGACCATGACCGCGCCAACCATCAACATGGAGTGTCAATTTTACAGCCTCAGAGGACGCACTCTACCACCCGACAACCAAGTTATCCGCGCAAAAATCAAAGCAACGACGGGCCAGGCTCCTACCCCCCCGCTGCGCCTAACCCTAATCCGCCCGCTCGAGTGCCCCTGCCATGACTGCCGCAAGAGAACTACACGGTTATCTACCGCCCACGCTCGGGCCTCAACGTAGCCAAGTGGACCCCCGCACTATCGCTATGAGTCTTGCAACGGCAAGTAACCTTCCCCGCCAAAGTTTTCTCGACCAGGTGATCGTGCAAGCACAGCCCCCAAACAACCTTCTTGTGGCTAGCACCGCCAACGCACATTTTGCGCTCACCCTGAGCCGTATCACTTGCATTCAACTCGACAATACGCAACACGCGCTCGAGCCGTACATGAAGCCGCCGCCCGATACCTGTCGCGGTGTCATACACGGACTAGAGGAAGGAACAACCCCAGAAGCTCTCCAAGAACTCTTAGCAGCGAACAAACCGCTACTGATCCACGCGCGCATGATGGGCCGCACTACCTCCGCACTGCTAACATTCAACGTAAGCAAGGTCCCGTTCTAGCGCGTAGGCTGCATGCATTCTCCACCGCTGCCGACCTTTCCGACGGACTGTTCAAGTGTGCCGCCTCTGCGGGGACATCGGCCACCGCAGGGACATCTGCCCGCATCCGGACTCCGTGAAGTGTTCATCCTGTGGCCTCGACAATCCTACAGATCAACATAAGTGCGCACCGATGTGTAAACTGTGCCAACAACCGCATCTGACGGCCGGCAAGGACTGCCCGAAACGCCTCGTCCCCAACCGCCCAGCCCCCAAGCAACGTCTTCACACCCCGTTCCTCCACCAGCCGTCCGAGCACCACCAACCCAGCAGTCCACTCCAGGTAGGCTGGTCCACTATTGTGTCGCAACCTCGCAACCCCCCACCGCTCAGGACTTCCCATCCCTCCCCTCGGCACCCCAACCTCCCCCCATCCCTCCCCAATCAACCACCCAACCACCCTTCTCCGAGCCCACATTCCTTCCTTCCCTAACCAAACTCCTCGAAAACATTCAACGCCAGCAAACAGAAATCACGGCTCGCTTAGAAGCACTCGAAGCCGCCAACACCCCAGCCCCCTCCTCTCCAGGTCCACCTTCCCCCCAGACACCAGATAACCCCGCTCCCCTATCCATCCCAACCGAGATAATCAAATCACTGGTAAACGAGCAACTTCAGACACAAGTGCTTCCCACTGTCGATCAACGTTTCGACGTTGCCCTAACCGAACTCAATAAACAAATCACGAATTCAACGGCAACAATTAAGCGACTCACTGACGCCCTGACCTCCCGCCTTAACACTCTAGAAAAAGCCCTCTCCACAACACCCTGTACCACTACTCCACAAACCAAGAAAGTCAAACTGTCCCCCGCACGCGACGATTACTCAGTAGCAATGGACACAGCCCTCCCGGAAGATAATGCCTAACCCTTCTCAGCTGCACATCTACCAGTGGAACTGCAGGTCCCTCAATAGCAAAAAAGCGCAACTAAACCTTTACATCGCACCCGAGCCGCCCGACGTTATTGCTACAAGAAGTGGATACCCCAAAACCCGAGCTTCGCGGCTATTGCTCGTATACACAAGACCCAGGCCACCGAACAGCTGTTCTAGTAGCGCAGCATATTACTGCGCAGGAACACCTCATTGCATCAGAAATCGCCCACACCTTTATTGAAATTCTCCCTCCTCGCCCAAATCTCCCAAGTGTCTACATCCTGAACGTGTACAGTCCGCCGCTCTCATCTCTGAAGACCGTTGATCTGCTTATTCATGAAGCAAGCCGAAAGTCGCACGCAGCAAAGCCCTCTCATTGTACTAGGGGACTTCAACGCCCCCCATCACTCATGGGGATATCACCAAGCCTCTAAAAAAAAAAAAAACAGCCCTCCTCCATGCAGCACAAAATCATTCCCTAACCCTATACAATGACTTCACCACCCCCACCCGCCTTGGAAACAGTGTCGCTAGAGACACACCTGATCTCACCTTCGCCCGGAACGTTCCCCATTTAAGCTGGTCCCTCCGTACGGATACCCTTGGCAGCGATCACTATAGAAATCAAGCTGCCCAACCTCCAAACGGCTCGCAAAATCGGAAAAGCCCACATAACAAACTGGGCAGCCTTCCGTAAAGACCCTACATCTCTTCCTCCAATCGAAGAAAACCTTGAAGCCTGGACAGAAGCCCTCGAAAGTCTGGTCCGGAAGCACACCTGCACTGTCCCTTTAACCGACAAAAACCCAGTAGCAGACGCCCACCTACATCATCTTTGGGCAGCCCGCCACGGTCTAGTTAATCGTTGGAAGAAAAGGAAGCACAACCGGTCCCTCAAAAAAAGAATAGCCGAAATTACTCAATAGGCAGCAACTTATGCCAAGATCCTCCAAAATCAAAATTAGCGTAGCTTTTGCGATCAACTTCAGGGCATGCTCACTACCAAAAGAACCTGGCATATTCTCAGGAAGCTCCTAGGCGACAAAGCCCCTCGCAGACTAGGACAGCAACAAATCCAACGTCTCATTCATAACCACCACCTTCCCCCCTAGATTCAATTCGCACCCACCTCTTCGGGCACCCAACAACCTACCCACCCCCACCTGAACAGGCCTACACTGGACCCCCAAATGACTCACTCGACGCTCCGTTCACTTCATCTGAACTACAACAAGCACTCGGCAGACTCACACGCAACACGACCCCAGGAAAAGACAAGATAACCAATAAATTAATCCGCAACCTGGATGACGAGGCCCAAGAGGACTTACTCTCTTCAATTATCATTGGAAGCATGGCACTGTAGCTCCCCAGTGGCGCCACTCTAACATTACCCTGATCCCCAAACCTCACAAGCCTCTAAAAACGACCAACCTCCGCCCAATATCACTGACCTCATGCCTAGGCAAGCTCTTTGAGCATCTAGTACACAACCGCTTGACCACCTACCTGGAAAACCATGACCCCTTCCCCCACACTATGTTCGGTTCCCGTAATCACCTTTCCACTCAAGACGTCCTAATTCAAATCAAGGAGCACATTATCGACCAACTTAGTAAAACCAACTCCAGCTGTGTCCTGGCCCTAGACGTTCAGGGAGATTTTGATAACGTGACACACGAGGCTATTTTGCAAGGCCTTCAAGAAACCCACTGCGGCCCGGCCACGTACAACTACGTCAAGGCATTTCTAACCAACAGAACGGCCTCCATCCGTCTCGGTAGTCATCAGACACCTACTTTTTCAACACCGGCAAAAGGGACACCCCAGGGCTCTGTCATTTCGCCTCTATTGTTCAATGTCGCCCTGTTGGGCCTCCCTAAGCTCCTCGCCAAAATTCCGGATCTACATCATGCATTCTATGCAGACGACCTCACTTTATGGATAAACAAGGGTTCTGCCGGGCACCAGCAAGACAGTTTGCAACAGGCAATTGATACGACAATGACGTACCTCGCCACTCGCGGGCTTACGTGCTCACCTCAAAAGACTGCACTTCTTATCCTTCGAGCCCGCACTAGAGGACGCCCCCCACAACCTACTCCGGATCCGACAGTTTTCCTTCAAGGCACCCCTGTACCTCAAGTTTCGACACTCCGAATACTGGGCGTACCCTTTCAGGCTGACGGCTCTGGTGCTGCCCTCTTACCACAACTACACCGTACAGTCACACAACTTATTCATCTCATCGAGCGAATTTGCACCCACCAGCACGGTCTTCGTGAGCAAGACACCTGCCGCCTCATACAAGCCATTATCATCAGTCGCATCACGTACGGCACCTACTAAAGCCTCAAGAACACTCCAAGATTGATGCACTCATCCGTCGGGCGTACAAAATCGGCCTCGGTCTTCCTGCCTTCACACCCACCCAGAAGCTACTGCAGTTAGGAGTGCATAACACTCTTGCTGAACTCCTGGAAGCACAGCAGGTAAACCAACTCTCCCGCCTGGCCCTGACATCTACGGGCAGAACGGTCCTCCGATCTCTGGATCGACCAACCCCTCCACCAGCAGAGACACTCCAGCATCTCCCGCAACCTATACGTAGCTTCATCAGAGTAACCCACATACCGCGCCACATGCACCCAGAGTACAAGGGCCGCCGTAAAGCTCGGGTCAATTACCTCAACAGACGTTATTCTGGCCAACCAGACAGCAGATACACCGACATCGCGCACTGCATTTCCACATCTCGTGCCACCCTGGCAGTCACGGATTCTACAGGTGCTATACTCACCTTGGCCACCTTACCTAACACCACAACCCCAACAGCAGAAGCAACCGCCATAGCCCTGGCAGCCACCACCACTACAAGTACGGGCCACCTCACCATCTTAACAGACTCTCAGCAGGCCTGCCGCTACTACCTTCTTGGCCGCATTCCCTACCAGGCTCTCAAGATACTTCAATCCCTCAAGGCTCCCCCAACCATCCAGATAGTGTCGACACCTGGGCATGCCTTCCTACCAGGGAATGAGGCGGCACATGCCGCTGCCCGTGAACTCATTTTCCGGGATTCCCGTCCAAGGACAGACGACTTGGCATCCGCACCATCCCTCCACCCTCTGCCGCTCACATACATCGACCTGCTTGCCCACTACCGCCATACTCGTTTCCACTACCCCCCTCCCCACCTGTCGCTCCCTACAGCAGAGGCCCGGACGTGGCGCCGGCTACAGACAGGCACATACTTCAACTGTACCGTACTGTCGCACATCTCCCCTACCACATTCTCCTACTTCTGCCATTCCTGCAACCTCCCCGCCACAACAGCCCATCTTGTATGGTTCTGCCCGCACCATCCCGATCCCGTCCCGGTCCCTTCCCCATCCCCTGAGCGGCGGGAACTCGCACTGACCAGCCTGCACCCGGAGGACCAGCAACGCCTGATCAACTGGGCCACCCGGGCTGCGGAAGCGCGCGGCTTCCCGAACTGAGGACGCCACCCACCTTCTTTTTTTTTTTTTTTTTTTGAAGTGCGAATGCACTTCTTAAGCGAGCCTGAATCGTCCGCCGCCGTCGTCCGCATAGCAACAGCTGCGGGTGCGCGCGCTCCGCGTCTTCCTCCTCGTCTTCCCTAGCAACGGGGGGAGATGGGCGCGCGCTACTCTCCTCCTCCTCTCTCCGCTCAGTGACTGCGGGTGTTGGGCGCCTCCTCTCCACTTCGGGCGGGAGAGTTCTCGCTCGCGTAGCGGGCGCTCCGCATTCCGACGCGTGAGGGCGCTCGTGTAGCCCTCGCCGTAACGGCGGGCGCTACTCTCCTCCTCCTCTCTCCGCTCAGTGACTGCGGGTGTTGGGCGCCTCCTCTCCACTCCAAGATCACGATATCCACCGTAATCGCGCAATCAACAACCGTGCATTCGCACTTACACACTCTCCCCCTCGGGGAAGTGCGAGGGAATTTTTTTTGCTCAATAAAACGTTTTGCCCCCTCCTCCCATACTGTAAAATTTCAGGCGTCAAAAGTGAATCAGCGGTGTAGAGTTCACCCAAAGCTTTATCAGTGGAGGGAGCAGGAGATTTCATTCCAAAGTTTGGGGGGGGGGGGGGATTGGGAGAACTTGAGAGAGAGAGAGAGAGAGATAGAGAGAGAGAGGGGGCGGAGGGAGGGAGGGAGAGAGAGAGCTTTATTTATCCAAGCCACTCCGTGGTCACCCGGTGGTCACTCCGGACCAGTGAGAGGTGTAGTAAAAAAAAAAAAAAGAAAACTCGCAAAAACCATGGAAGAACGCATTGACGAATCAATAGAAAATTTGTAATTTTCTTCACGGCCATTGAAAAATTGCTGCCGGCGCAGACATCGAAGCCGCCTGGGTGTAGCTTGCGAAAGAGACAATCCTTGATAGCCGCGTTATTTGATGTTAGGCATAGCTAGTTCCTCGAAATCCCGCCTCCTCCCGACCTCAAAAGTTTCCCTCACGTAGAAGTGCTAAAAATCGTAACAATGTGCAACCCTTTGCAGAGTAGCGATAAAAATTACGAGGCCGAGTCGGCGAGCGCGGGACGAACCTTATCGTCTGCGGCCGTCCGGTCGGCGCGGCCCACAACTTGGAGCAGCCGAGTCAGCACTTCCTCTCCGTAACATAACCCGCTACTACGTGCCCTTCTCACACACATCGAGGCCAAGGCCACCGTCGCATTTCGCTTTCCTTTTCCTCCTAGTGTTTTGCTCGTTATAGCCGCTTTTGTTGTCATCGCGAAGCGGCACGCACGAGCGGCTTTTAAATTGGGAGCTGACGCGCACGAGCGTCTCGTCTGCGTGCCCGGCGAGCGCCTCGTGTGCGCTACCTCGCCTGGCTTTAAACGGGCGCAGGGGTTATACCGCCCCGTCGAAAATAAATTTCCGCCACGACGCTAGGACGGGATGAAGAGCAAGAAACGGGGAGACGCAGAACCGATGCGGTGAGGGGCTTGCCGCTGCCCCCCTTTCCGTCATTCCGTCACGCGTGCGCCCCTGACCTTTAAAACGAAACGGGTTGGCTCGAAACCGCGGAGTGTGCGTCGTGGCGGTTAACACTAACGCGGAGTTTCATCCGTCTGGCGCTTTCGTTGCACAAGGCAATACATGTTCCCTGACCGCGCTTCGCGTAACAGGCATCGACAACAATGCGCCAACCGCTACTCATTTCGCGCTCAGATTTTAACGCGAAGGGCGCATTTTGAGGTGTTTTGTGGAACACCAAGAATGGCGACGTTGTTTAATGAGAAAACAAACCGCGTTAGAGCTCCTTGGTAACGCTTTAACGAAACTCGCGATCGGTGAGAACTTTCCGGTCCTTTCCGGCAGCGCCAGACGATGCCGTTAGTTTCAGTGGGCGCCGCAAGGCGGCGCTACGGAATTTTTCGCCCCGGTCAACGCCGACGACTGCTGGGCCTTTCCTGCTACACGCTAAAAACAATTTTGGCCTATGCTAGGGTGGCTAGAATGGGAAGGTGTGATGACCGGCGAGGAAAAGCTGGCCCCCGTTCGCGTGAATGCCGCGCGGCGGCGCTGCCGTCAGGGGCGCCGTCAGCTCGCGCGGCCGTTCTGGCCGTTCTCCGTGCTACGCGTCTCTGCCACGACCCGGCGGGGACGCGTTACTGAGCTCTGGAAATTGTAGCTAATACCGCAGTTCCTTAGACAAGGCAAGGCCTGTGTTGCGCTACCGCTAACATGGGGTTTGCGACATGGCTAAATACGTCGGAGTTTTAAGCTGCCAGAAAGCAAGCAGGCGTTTGAGAAATGCCCGCTGAGCGGGAGCTTATGTGGGGTACAGGGCTTTTTGCGGGGTCTATGTTAAATATTGGTTTTTTTTAATTCGAGGTGAGTGCTATATTAATTGCTAGGATCACGCGGCATGTTTATTCTTGCCACTCGTATTTTTTTGTTGGTGGTGGGGGTGGGCGTAATCTGGCGTAATTACGTTCGAAAGTAGGTAACTTTACACCAGCCAAATCAACATGAAATTGTGGCTTTTTGCAGGGTCTATGTTAAATATTGTTTTTTTTAATTCGAGGTGAGTGCTGTATTAATTGCTAGGATCACGCGGCATGTTTATTCTTGCCACTCGTATTTTTTTGTTGGTGGTGGGGGTGGGCGTAATTACGTTCGAAAGTAGGTAACTTTACACCAGCCAAATCAACATGAAATTGTGGCATACGTTCTAATGCAACGTCTTGGAGTCATTTCATTCCCAATGTAGTTCGAAAACCAAACAAAAAGATGCCACATGTTCCTAGCCGAGCAAACTTTATTGCGTGGAGCAGAATGCAGTTCAGCTCTGCTGCTTCTTTCACGTTACGGCAAGCCTTTTTTTTTTTTTTGCCTTTGCTATCGTTTGTTTTGTAATCAAAATGCAAATAAAAATGACCCATGTTTAGCACACAATAAGGGCTGCTGCTTCAGCTGCGGAGCATCATTGTTTGTAGTTGTACCACGTACTAGATTTAGTCGCTGTAAAATAGTACATTCAAAACTCGATCTAACGAACAAATTCTGATTAATGCTTTTACGAGCTCGAACTAATGAAATAGATTCCCCGCCACCTCCCGATTTAACGAAGAATTTCGAGCAACAGGCATAGATCTAATAGTGAGAAATTTCGAATGTGTTCGGACAGAACACCACGAAGATGATTGCGCCACGTCAGAAAAAAGAGGCATTTGTTTTCACGGAACTTTAGGTGATAAATTACTCAACAATCCCGTGGTGCATGGCGTCCTGGCCAGCACGCTTCCCACAATCTTGAAGGCAAATGACGCCATCATCCATGTCAATTCTTCTGGAATTGCGTCGAAGAAAAATAACCTCAAGGACACATATTTTACACGAGAAACTGGAGGAAGCCCTGTTTACGTGGTTCAAAGATATGAGAGCCAAGAACGGTCCGCTCAGCGGGGAGGTGGTACAGCAGAAAGCGCTGTGTTTCGCGTGACTGCTGGGGTGCGACGACTTCAAGGCAAGCCCCAGCTGGCTCATTATTTTCACCGTGCACTTTTAGTGCATCGCTTAATTATCGTCATGCGTGCGCCGTAGCCGCCACAATTACAATCGCGCATGGTAGCTGCTGGGATGCGACTCCCTTTAGACACGGAATTTATGAAATCAACTGCTTGTGAAATGACAGTCCCGATTTGTAGAAGTTCCCGATTTAACAAAATACGCGGTTTTCGGTGGCTGCGTTAGATCGGGTTTTAAATGTATGACATGCTAGAACTATTCATGTCGCGTCAAAGCGCTTTGCGCAAACAGCCCAATTGTCCTGAAGCGTCTTGTCGGCCTTCGGAATAGCACGCGACCACTTCAAAATCAGGTCTTGACACGCGGGTTACGAAAGAGGGACACTTTTTCGGAACAAGGTTTGTATCCGAAATTGCACCCTAGCACGAAGAACCATCTCTGAGTTTTTTCTTTGAAGTAGAAGGCATATTCGCCACCGCACAGCAGTGCAGTCATACACGAAATATGCAATAATCTGCAGCAAAACACACAGCGACTATTTCTACCCGCCGCGGTGGCTCAGTGGCTAAGGCGTTGCGCTTCTGAGCACAAGTTCGCAAGTTCGATTCCTGGCCGCCGTGGCCGCTTTTCTGATGGAAGCGAAAAGCAAAAACGTCCGTGTGTACGAGATTTCGGCTTACGTTAAAGATCCCCAGGTGGTCAAAATTAATCCGGAGCCCTCCACTACGGCGCGCCTCATCGCCTCCGTTGCGTCAGCGCGTTAAACCCAACAATCAATCAGCGACTAGACCGCACCCAGGCGCTGATACAGAGGCTGGCCGCTGGACTGGCTTTCCCCCGCGGAAACGCTGACGGCGCCCCTGACAACAGCGCTCTGTTTTGCCCTAGCGGCAGGCACGCGCCGGGGGAACACCCGCTCTACGGGAAAGGCGCCGCGGTCATCACACCTTCCCATTCTAGTCACCCTACCTATGCGACATAGAGTTAATACTACTGCCCGGCAAAAGCTGCCCGGCCAGCCCGTGCATTGAAACCGTGCTACACCCGGGCGCTGACATGATGCCACCCTCACAGCGTTGCCCGCTGCCTTTTTGCCTACTAGAGTTGGCGGCAGTAGTCGGTATTCACCTAGTAACCAACGCATTCCATCATGGCAGCCACCGTTGCTGTGAGTGCGCCGTGAAAACTTTGCTGTGCACAAACGTTGTGTGAAGTTTTTCCTGTGGTAGGTAGCGAACTTTTGTGCCATGCTGCCGCGTTAGATGCAGTTTTGCATTCTCCGCAACTGAGAAGGGTAGCGCGTAGATTAGCGGGTACTTCGTACGCTCGGAGAGGTAGCTTTTGCCGGTGCGTCAGGGGAGTTCGGTCGTCGCTTCGGAGTTGAGCGGACGTGTTTTCTCGTGCTCCGGTGCTTCGGAGGGGCTTCATTTCGGCGGCCCGTTGCAAGTGCGGGCCCTTGGACGTCGCCCGGCTTTCGCTCTGCTGGTGTGGGCGGTCAAGTGCCAACTCCCGCCCTCCCCCCCCCCTTTTAGTACCCGTCTCCAAAGCGGTCGGGACCGCCGCAGACTTCGCTCTTCGTCGCACCATGCTCGCCTCCGCGCTTCACTGTTCCCTTCGAGGTTTCTCGTCTCCCAGACGCAGCATTACGCCAGCCAACAGTGTTTGTGGTGTGTTGTGTGCGACGGAATCGACCACAGTGGAACTACTCTTCTCTACTCTTTCCTCACCTTTCTAATCTTTACTTTTCTTTCTCCTATCCTATTTCCCCAACTATTCCCGCTTCCGGACTGTGTTAAATGCAGGTGAGCTCCCATGAGAGCTTAATAATATCCCCAGTCCATTTATTTTCCTGCTTCCTTGAAAAAGAAATCACTTCCCCATGATTGCTTTTTTCCCCTGATTTTTTTTTCTGGTGGCTTCCCTGTATTCGCGCGTGCGCTGTTTCTGTATATATTATTTTGTGTGTGCTAATAGAGTTCAGTTGATATGCAGCGCTAGTCCTGTGTAGTCTCTTCTTTGTTGTCCCGTCTGTACAGCGCTATTTTAACATGTTTCACACGCCTCCCCTCCCCCCCCCCCCCCCCCTCCTGTATGCGTCAGCTGATTGTTTTGCAATCTATTGAGGTGCTCTTTACAACTACTTGCTGTTCTAGCGAATGGAAGTTCAAACTGGACAACGCTTCCAAGAAATGCATGTAAATGGAAATCGTATTTGTGACTGCACTTTATGCTAAACAAACATGCTTTCTGTGCCTGTTCCTGTGCCTGTCTACGAGGCCCCTGCAGCACGTGTGTCAACTTTTTTCTCCAGTTGAAATGCTTTTAGGTAGTGGCCCTTGCATTAGCTTAGATTCAATAACCGTGAAATACCCAAGCCTAATATTGATAAGTTATGTGCATCAAGAAACTCTCTTAAGAGATTTTCCGTTTTTCTAGGTACGCTTAGAAGATTTGTCATTGATTGTATGCTTGGGGACGTCACACAAGGTACATGATTAATGTTGTCAGGTTACATTAGGTCGCAATAATTCTATTTAATAGCAGCTTAAACAAAATCTCGACAAAAGCAAACCAGAGACTAGAAGATATCATGTAGAACGCGCATTTCCATTCTGGATTTGTGGAACTATAGCTTTCAGTACTTCCAACTACAAAGAAAGTAGTGCAAGTGTTCATTAGTCGCTGCAGGGCTCTTTACCTTTTAAAATTTCATACCCCCTCTCCCAGAATAAAGAAAGAGGAAAATTGTGTTCCTCCAGCAAAGTTATGGCAGGTTTAAAGCCAAAAAACAGACAGGGTTAAAAGCCAAAAAACCTTTTTGAAGAAAAAACAATGTCATAATAAAAAAACCTAAGCACTGGAGGAGAGGAAAAGAACGAAATAAACAAATACAAGCAGAGGCAGCATAAAAGAGCAAAAAATGAACAAAGCAAATGCAATTCTACGAGGCAGTTAGTCACGAAAGCTTCCACGAAGGAGCAGACACTTCAGGAGAAATTTAAAAAAATTAGAAATTATGTACCTTATTTACATTATGTACACAGAAAATCAGACATATTTCAGTGGTTTTAGACAAGATGGAGCTAAAGTAGCCAAATAAGTTCTTGCCTTGAAGAAGCAGATTGCAGTGATTAAGAGAGAACAGTCACAGGTGCTGTAGGGGTGTTACCAGTATGCAGCATCCTTCGTTTGCCCATTTTGTCATTTTGCCTGCTTGTTTTATGCCTATCTTTTTTTCGCCCATGGTGCTGTCATTCTACTGGCCATTTCCACGCCATGTTTTTTTTTCTCCCGAATTTTTTATCCTTTATTTTATGCCAGTCCTTTCCTTTTCTTTCAAGTTTCCTGTTCCATTTCCACATGTAGCACAGCCAGCTGGACAGTTCTTCTTTCCTTGGTTAACCTCCCTAGCTTTCTTCTACAGTTTCTTCCTTTCTTTGAAGTCACACATTAGGTCATCTTAGCCTTGCTCTTACCATCACAAACTTCCCTAGAGGTCTGGTGGTATTACTGGTGGGGAAATAAAATTTGTTGGATAAGAATTCCTTGTACATATGACCCTCTTGCTTTTTCTGTGTTTGTTTTTGCTTATGATACAGGGACTGATGGCATTGCGATGGCCCTTAATTTTTGATGAAAACAAGAATGCTGATGACCACAATCTGAATGAGCATTAGCCAGAACTTTCATAATCAGCTACAGCATTACTGGAACCCAGCTTCGGTGATGCAACTTCGTGATCATCCTTGTTGCTGTGAGCACGCTGAAGCGTGGAAATTCTACAAGGTCTGGTGTGGCACCTTTGTGGCCACCGGTTTGATGTTGGCATAAATGAGAAGGCTGTGCTACACATATCGAATTCCTTCGTTCTATCGCGTATCGCATTCGCATATCGCATTCCTTCCTTTTATCTAGTGTATACAGCTGAAGAACGTCTCCAGATGGCCCTGACTGAACCGATACGTGCAGATGTAACTGTCGCAAATAATAAAATTGAGAATTCAATTTATTGTCGGCTTTCTTAATGACTGCCATATGCAATGCACATTAAGTGTCTGAATACTCTATATTAGCGATTGATAGTCTCATGCTAGGCAGTCTGATTCACCTGCTATAGTTATGTTTGGCAGCTGTTTCAAAATTAACCACTATGATTGAACTAATGAGCGGCAATAACAATTTACAGGTGCACTCAAATATAATTTACTTTTCCAGGGAGATGTATATCCTTCGTCGACTTCGCCTTGCACAAAATACATGACGGTCCCATCACGACCCAAGAAAGCGCATATGTGTGTTACCTCAACATGCTTCCTAGGCGGTTTCTGTTGACAGACAGATTTCCGGCCGAACCCGCAGGCATTTCAGGTAAAACTGCCTGCAGGCGGGGTGGTCCTGATAATTGGGCGTGGACAGAAGTGGCCGTTTCCGTTCATTGGCGAATGCACCCAAGGAAGGACAGAAGAATTTTTCTTAACGCCCCACCACACGGGTGCCCATCTCACATGAACGAAGTTTACTCCTCCCCCACCTCCTCTGTGCAGGTATATACATGGGCCATATGAGAGCAGAGGTGCAGGTATGCGTAATTAAACAACGTCACTGATCCGCCGAATTTAAGAAATGTGTCATGCAATGCATCAAATATATTCTCGAAAATTTCAGATTGCGTGTTTCAGCGATCGAAGGAGCATGCACCAATCGCACACACCCATACAGGAGATTTCTGCACCTACATTCGGGATTACCTTTCGGCTTCGCCTTGTCCTCCTCTAGAAAACCACCTTATCGTGCAAATAAAGTTACCATTATTATTATTAGTTGGCGGTTGTTTTATCTCTGACTCAAGTAAAACACCGTTCAGTGAAAGTATAACAGCACCCGTAAACAAGAGCCTAGTTATACGGTAGGCATGGTAAAATGGTTCGTACATTTGTTTGTTTTAATTTACGAATCATATACGATTAAAAGGAGCCGATCTGCCCATACATGTTTCGCGTAACATGATATGACCGGCTGACGGCGAGTTCAAATCGGCAGCAGCCACTACGGACATGTAGAGAAGGTGTCCTTGAAGATAGGCGGCGGCGGCGGCTTTATTCCGTATCGTCGGCAGTCTTCGCAAGCAACGAAGTGACACAGCAGACACTAAGGCGTGTTAGAGTGAACCTTTGTAAATTAGCCCCACACGACTGACGCTCCTCACAATATACCGAAACTAAATTTGGCGCCTCAGCCCCACGTCTTCTTTTTGCTTATAATTTCATTTATTTTTGTTCGTCAAGCATGAATACTTCAAGAAAACTAATAAAGAGCATACAAACTCGTAAAGAAACTCAGTTATTGCCATAAAAGTTGCCTAATTTTAGCTTAGGGCCCTAAATTTGTGCCTCATTTTCAAGAAAAATTGTTAGCCATATCTTCAACTACTGATCTGGCAACTACAGCGTGGCATCATGGCGGCATTCGTGTTTAGACACATTTTTGAGCCAGCTTTACCCGCCTGCTATGCGAGAGCCAGCGGCCATCTTGGACAAAACGATTACCTGGAACAGTGGCACCACCTGGGGTATCCAGAACGAAACGCGTGATGTGGTTCACTCGATGGTGGATTATTTTGTTATAGTCTGTATTTACCTTAAAGTAAGCCTGTGTGATTATCCTAAATAAGCCGCGCTTGGCTGCGCCCTCCTGAGGACCAGTACCACTTTTTGTTTTGGATACCCCAGATAGTGCTGTAGTTCTAAGGTTGTCATATTGTCGACCTACTGCTAGTCCTACAGCCCATATACGGAGCCCTGGGAAGAACAACAGAACCCCAGAAGATGTATGTGGGCATGAGAAATGACATACTAGACAGAGACATCCCACAGGAGGAGATCTTCCATTCACTGACAAGTATGATCAGGAACATCGCGCCCAGCCGATACAATATCACATGTAAAATGCTTGGCAACTTCAGTGACGGTCGTGTCCGAGGCCTTGTTCAATACATAAAGAACTATGGCAGCAGGGCAAGCTACCATCAGAGTGGATACACTCTGGCGTCACCATCATCCCCAAGCCAGGCAAACCGCCTACAATTAAAGCTTCACGGCCAATCTCCTTAAAGGGGCCCTGAAGACAAAATACAAGTTTGTTTTATTCGAAAAGATTTCGTGTTCTATAGTGCCCCCAATGCTTGTCCGGAAGCTAACGATGAAATTCATCGTGAAATTAATCAATTTAAGCTAAAATTTTGATTCTCGCATCAAAACGTGAATTTGAACACCATTTGCCATGGCATCATAAGAACAGGTCTTTCAGCTAAACTTGGTGTGGAGCGGAGACTTGCTTACTGTCAGTCAACCTAGATGGCACCACCACACCACGGCAAGCCGTTTTCTGCCTTTGGTTTGCCTGTGACCGTATTTAAACCTGGCTTGTTTTTATTCACGGAGAAAATAACCGTTTCGTGAAACATGGTGCTCTCTCGACAAATGTGGTCACACCGTAATCGGCCAGTGTCTTCTGAGACCACCCCAAAGCACCACAGTGCTGTGCATCTAAACAAAGGATAGTGGGTGCAGTACTAACAGCAGTATGCATCGGTACTTCTATGTTTACGTGTTTTCATAACTTCCACTGTTTGTCCCATTATTCTTACTGATATAAGAAGAATGTGCCCTAAATTTAAGCGCAAATAGCACGTCCTGCAAGCTTATAAGTTCTGCCTAATTTGCGTCCGCTTTTGCCGGCTTCAGCCAATCGCAGAGCTAGCTGGTATGACATCATAGGTTCTGTTGCGGGAAATGAGCTAGTGGGTCGAATGGCCATTCCCTTTTTTCCTAATTATACAGCTTATTTGAGCGAAGTTTACATTAAAAGTGATGTCAGCATGATTCTAACGAGGCAATCTTTTGAATGAACCAAACTTGCATTTTGTGTTCATGGCCCCTTTAACTTCGTGCCTGGGGAAGGTGCATGAACGACTTGTGGCCAACTGACTCACCAATTACATGGAGAGCAATGATCTCTTTCCAAACAGCATGATCGGCTTTAGACATCTCTCTAAGCAAGATGCCTTCCTTCTACTCAAAAAAGAAGTAATGGACACAAAAATGTCCCTGGAGAAAAACATGGTACTAGCCCTCGAGCTAAAGGGTGCTTTTGATGTCACCCACCGAGCCATACTAGATTGTCTGACCAAAATAGGTTGTGGCGAAAGAATCTACCTACAATTATGTTGCAGCCTTCCTCAAAAACAGAACAGCGACGATCGGACTGGGGGAACTCCAAACGGATCCATTCAAGCAGGGAAACATCGGTACCCCACAGGGATCTATCATCTCCCCCCTCCTATTCAACATCACCATGGCCAAAATCACCACACCAAACAACTACAAGCGCTCCCAAATGTCGGACACGTGATCTACATCAATGATATTACACTATGGGCAAACTGAGGCGCCTTGAAAGAAAAGGCACAAAATGTCCAAAATGCCGTGAATTGGATACCTAATCTGGCCTCGGAGAACAGGCTACAATGCACTTCAGAAAATTCAGAATTCCAACGGATCCACAGCATTACTCTAAATTGTCCAGAAACACCCCAATGGAAGTCTACACAGGAACAGCACCCATACCCAAGTGGAGGCAAAGAAGACTACTCGAGATGCACCTGCAGGGAAATGCTCAAGCAGACACCACCTTAACGCAACTCCACGCTAGATCCTCCTAATTGGCACGCATAAAGTAGGATTCACATGATGGACCAGGAGGCCCGCGGAGGCAGACAAATATGTGATGTCAACACATCACCAGATGGTGCGGCTTGGCATTGCATCCACACGTGCGGAGCGACTAGCAGACGACAGCGTGAGGAAGCGAGGCAGCTCTGAAAGGCATACATTGGGACACACTAGCTCTCTACCGCTCACAGCGCCCCCAAATGTCAAGGCGTGCTTCTCCAGCGCCCGAAGTTGTCCCTCCCACATGTGTCGACCACGCCGCGCCGAAAAACCGTTCTTGCACCTGCTTCAACCAAGAATAACATGACTGCAGTGCCAAGAACAGGTTCCATTCCCCACGCAGGTGGCCCGCCATTGAGCGAAAACATGTGGATTTTCTTTTCCGGAGCATCCGCGGGCATTCCCAGCCTTGCAGCAGTGCCTAAAACTTGTCACGTGAGCAGGCTGTGTGATCCCAGAAAGACGGGATTTCTCCGTCGTGTGAATCCTGCTCAACCAGGTGCCTAACAAACAAGCAGAATGGAATGAGGGAAGAAGACACCGTCTGAATAGTACAAGCACACATTATGCCTTATATAGCTTACAGTCTGCTATTTTTTAAAATCTCGCAATCAACACCATGATCCACACAGCATTCAAAGCTGCACTCAACCTACCCCGGTTCACCTCCAATAAAAAACTCCCTCACCTGTGGCTCACGAACACCATGTCAATGCAGCCAAGCATGGTGACCACCCGTGAAGGGGACACCATCTACTGCAGCACCATGTGAAATACCACCACAATCCACGTGGGGACCGAGCCCTCAGCCCCGCCAATCACTGTGGAAAACGAAACGGCTGCGGCTTCTACATCATCACTGATTTGTTAGAGGCAGTGCAAATGCTCGCGGCAGGAGGAATACGAATACCGCTTGCCCTATAAAGGGTACTTCAGGAATCTCTAGGGAAAGTCCACAACATAGGACCCTGGACACAAGGGTCTGCAAGGTAACGAGGCGGTGAACAGGTGAGCGTGCAACTTCACTAACCACCACCTGTGGCCGATGCCCTACGATACTGTAGCACCACCCCGTACGTAGAATACTTTCAAAGCGCCAGAAAAGAGTGGGCTACATATCCGATCCCACGCGGCAACTGAAGCCCACATGCTATGCAAAATACTAACGAACACTTTCATTCATAATTCTTGCTGGGCGAAGATTTTCCCGACAATGGCATCCCTGCTACACAAAGGACTGCAAGCTATGTGGAGAGATCGCTACCCTCTTCCACGCCACGCGAGCCTGCCCACATTTCTGGGCAGGGTCACAATATCAAAAGGACCCGCCACTAACTCCACGAGAATCATGGGAGGCTGCCCTCACCAGTGCCAACCTGCAATACCGAAAGGACCTAATTACCCAGGCAAAGACGGAAGCAGAAGATACTGAAGCCTTGGACAAAGGGTTCCATCTGTGATTCGCTTATTACGTGGAGAGAACTTTAGGGGCTTGCCTCGTCGTCGTAGCTCGCTTGCTGGACCCAAGTAGAGCCACACGGCATTCTGTCGCCGCAGCGTCCCACAGAGGCTTTGAAAGCCAAGCGGTTTGTATAGTCATAAGCGTTCGAAACTCGTGAACCGCTGGTGCTTGTCATACATCACCCCGTCGTTTAGCGCAAAGAAACTGCCGGTACATTAGAGGCAAAATATACGTAGTTAACCGGCAGCGCCCACGTTCATTTAGTTAGGAGCGCTCGTTGGGTTGATTTTTACGGTAGTAAGCGAAAAAAGTGGCAGTGCAACGCCGTCACGTGCAGAAGGAAAAGAAAGCACAAAAAGAATGGAATGGAATCATTGCTCTAATTATGCAACATTCCCTAAATCTGTTTTGTCATAGGAGGTCCCCCCGACAGTTTTCTTTTTCTAACTAACTTTGGGACCTCCTCCTGTAGCATGTTTATTGTATTCAACAATACTGTAATTATTAATTTTTGAATAAACTTGAACTTGAACTCCCGCTGGCGCAGTTTCAGGCAGGGGGCGCACAAGCACTGGGAAGGCGGAAAATTTGAATAGCATTGGGTGGTAGCAGTGAGTGGATAACAGCGCTACAGCCCATTTTGGCGAGTCACTGCTCTGCATTTCCGACCGCTTTCACATTGAGTAAAACGGCTTTAAATTTTTAAAAGGTCAACACTGCATATGTGAATATTTACAAAGGCACCTTTTAGTGTGCTCAAAAACGAAGCGATGGCACACACCGGTGGTCAAATGGGAAGATAACTACATTGCCACAGACAGCTATGACACCACTACCACCGTCGTAGACACAGGATCGGCCAAGCTATCCTGTTGCCCTGCAAGATAAAATACGCTCCTACTTGGCGAAATCTGTGGATGCACTTGGCAGCAAAGTGAAATTTATAGACAAATATTTAACTGCACAAATAAATGGGCACGACTTTTAAGCAGCATCTTCTAAGGAGAGGTTGTAATTAAATAACACTTTGCGTCACAGCAACGACAGATACTGCGCAAGTGATTGCCGCCATGGCCACCGCCATAGTCCATGCAGATTCTTAGATAACCTCTCATCAAACACTCAAGAACGGCCGAAAGTCACAGAAGGTGCGCTGCCACATTTAGCAATTGTCAGGCAAATCTTGGTGCCAGTCACTGGGAACTTCTACTGTAAATTACAATTGACTTTAGGTCCCCTGCCAATATTTGTGCTACGACCTTTTCCTTCGCTTGTCTCCAAACACTATTTCGATACTTTTTCCACTTAACACACCCATTGCTGTAAATTACTAACCTAGAATATTATGCCACAGGTGTTTGCAGTGTAGGCACAGTTTGCACTTTTTCATTTTAACAAGTCTGGCCTCTGGCCCAGTGTTAGAAAACCATGAAGACAAAATATGTTTGGTTCATTTAAAAGACTCCCACATCAGAAAAAAGGGCCCATCTCCCCGCGAGGGGGACTCGAGTAAATGCGTCGCATAGGGGGTGGGTGTATTGCGTTAACGTTTAGTGTTTGGGGAGTTGGTGGTAGTGAATGCGTTGTATCAGCAGCTTCTTGACGTAGTTTGAATGAGTCAAGGATATAAGGCGCGTTCGTAGCCTCCCATTCTGTGTCAGCTTTGTGGCGCAGTGGGTAGAGCACCATGTACACTGCGTTCCGCCCGCAGGGTCGAGGGATCGAAACCAGGCGCCGGATAGTATTATTTTTTATATACCGTAAAATACCGAGCAAGCGCCCCCCCCAAAACTTGTAGATAATTGGCTTAGAGATACGGAGGGGGCCCTTATTCGGATCGGGCCCCAAATTCAAGATGGCGGCACAAAATGGTGGCGATCGCGAGAAAGGCACTGTAGCCTTCATTATGAAAAATTTTTATTTATGAGTCGTGACACTTCTAGGCAATGGTAAAAACGTAAATTTTCACATTCACTTCAATCACTGTTAAATCCGCAAAACGATTCTTCAGAATTCGATCGCAAAATAAGGTTCAGGCCCTCGGTCTGCAGCTCGTCACGGTCCTCGGGGACAACAAAGTTTTGTTGCAGCAAAACTTCGTAGTTCTTATCCCACTCACGTATCCTTTAACCGTCCTATTTGAACACGCCAGAAGTGAAGTGCACGTTTTTGCCATTTTTCCAATGCCAGTCCACTACTTCGAGCTTCCTTTTTACCGTGTACGAATGCATAGGAACAAAGACAACCGCTCCCGAAAAAATGGCGGCGATGACTGGTAACACGACTGGTAACGCGTTCTCGTAGAAGCAACGACTTGGATTGTATTGGATTCGGTATCGGCTTTGAACACTGTGGCATCCAAAAGCCTGAAAAAAAAAACGCTTTCGGAATGGCGGGAAGTGGGAGGGGGCGCTTGCTTGGTCGTGTACAGAAATTCCAAATTCCGGGAAAATGCTTGGGGGGCGCTTGCATGGGTGGGGGCGCTTGATCGGTATTTTACGGTAGTGCAGGGGGAGGGGTGCGGACCTGTTGTTGAGAGCGAGGAGGGTAGCGTGATGCGGGAGAGGAGGAGTGGGGGAGAGGGCGCACCTGGAACGGCTGTTGCAGACGCCGAGGCACGCCGACAACGCCGGGTGACATCGTGAGTTAAAGAAATGCTCTGCATTTAAAACAATCATGACAATTTAAAAGCAAACTTCAGACAATTATTAAGTTAGATAATGAAAAAAATAAAAGCTGTTCCACTCAATGTGAAAGCTAAGTGCCGAGCAGTAATTCGCCATAATGGGCTGTGGCGCCGTTGTCTGCTCACTCTTACCACCCATCACGCTCTTCGCCACCCTGTCTCATTCCTCTCCTGATGAATTCAACAGATTTGTACGACGCATTTCAAATTTCCTGCCTTCGCAGTGCTTGCGTGCCCCCTGCCTGAAACTGTGCCAGCGGGAGATCTGTTCTTTTGTGCTTGCTTTTCCTCCCGCATGTGCCGGTGTTGCACTGCTATTTTTTTTTCACTTACTATCGTAAAAACCAACCCAACGACTGCTCCTAACTAAATGAACATGGGTGCTGCCGGTTAATTATGTATATTTTGGGTCAAATGTACTTGCCGTTTTCTTCGCGCTAAAACAACGGGGAGAATGTATGACAAGCGCCAGTAGTTCATGAGTTTCGAACGCTTATGACTACAGTCGAATCCCACTACAACGAAATTGACAGGACGTGCAAAAAATTTCGTTGAAGCGAAAATTCATTGAGGCGAAATCACAGCACGGAGGGGCAAGAAAAATAGCACGGTATATTTCCGCGTCATTGGCAGCATAATACAATGTTTAGAAAAAAGAGTGACGCGCAGTAACATCGTGTTTAGTCAGATAACAAACGTACCAATGGTTATCTGTTTTTTTACCAGCATGCAAAGGGCGCGATACTGAGGAGAAGGGGAGAGGTGAAGACATGAAGAAATGCAGGCGCAAAGCGTATTGCTGTACAACAAGGCGTTTCCACCGAGCTGATTACTTGCAGATAGCTGCTATGAGGTTGGAAGCCCCCCTCTCGCTTGTGGCAGGAACGGCGCCGTTATCTTAATTATTCTCTGACTAGGCACGACAGCAACTGACCTTGGCAGGCAAGCCGCGCGCGCTTGCATTTATCGCGACCGCCCGCTGCGGGTTCAAGACTAAACACGAAAACATTATTTTTGCTCTTGACTTTGAAGAATTGTAGCAGGAAAACTGCAAGGGCAACTGCTTACAACACATACATGATGGTGCTGCGCCAGCAGCCATGCCAGCAGCACAGCACAATCGCGCGATTTCAACTGGATACGGATTAGCTATAGCTCCGGCTTAGCGAACCTGGCTTGCGCCTCGTGTAAAGACGGCCCGCCGCATCGTTATCACCATCACACAATGGCATCCACCTAAGAGTTTTTTTTTTGTTGTTGTTTTGGGTGGCAGTGTGGGCGCACCGCACATGTTTTCAGTGAAACTAAGCGTCCTGAATGTATAAAAAGTTACAGATAGCTGGCGCTATGCTTATTTTATTGTACAAACCCAGCCCAAATCATCAAAAATTTCGTTGAAGCGAAAGCAAGCCAGACAAATGGTTCGTTGTGGCGAGGACTTTGTTGCATTGACTTCTATGGCTAGCTGATGGGGATTTGGAAATATTTCGTTGAAGCGGAAATTTCGTTGAAGCGGACTTCGTTGTAGCGGGATTGGACTGTATATAAACCACTTGGCTTTCAAAGCCTCTGTGGGACGCCGCGACTACAGACACCGTGTGGCTCTACTTGGGTCCAGCAAGCGAGCTATGACGACAAGGCGAGCCCCTAAAGTGCTCTGCACTTAAACAAACAAACAAACAAAAACACACACACATGAAAGAGTGGCCACGAACCAGCAGTTATTCGCACACCCCTATGACATCACAGGAGCTAGTTTGTGTGATTGGCAGACAGCCAACACCAAATAAACATGATTGAGCAACAGTACTGATGTCTCTGGTTTCATTTCATGGTACTGCTTGAATTCTTGAATGTAGTTACCAACCTGACAATTTGGTTTTGGTACCTGCTGACATTACGTAGCGGGAAATTTAGAGCTGCCTATGTTAGGAATCTCTTCTGGCGAAACAACATCGTTCATGGCCAAAGTTTAGTTCAGCAAGCTATTAATGGTTGCTTCTGCCAAATAAAACCAGGATGTAGTTTGTGCTATGCCCTTCATACCGGATAGCCTGCATTTCATTTCAAACATCAGACACTCTCCCAAAAGGAGTGATGAAGTTATTTATTACTGCCCAGTCACACATGACTTGCACACACGATTGAATGAGGCAACCTCACAAGTGAGTGAGAGATTAAAAAAAAAAAAAAAACGTGACGACAAAACTTGCGAGTGCAGCGCATAGAAGAAAGTGTCCACTACTTCTTTGCAAACGTAATCTTCATGGCGTGTGTTGGCGTAATCTTGAAGCCCTGCAGCGCCTCTTTGGCTGCCGACGACTGAATCTCGTTCTCAAACTCCACAAAGGCGATGTCGTGTCGGCCAGGCACCAACCGCACCTCCTTGAAGCCGGGGAACCTGAACAGTTGAACAATCACCGCCATTAATACGTCATGTCCCGGACTTTCACATGACACAGAAGCAACTGACACTGGTTAACTCAGCCTTTTGCGTAGGATGGCTGAACACAAAGGTCTCAACCAGCCCACATACACCTGCTATGGCAGAAAAACTTATTTCGAGAGTGGAAGCTCCTGCGTTACAAACGCATTGAGAGCGTTCCATCAAACGCAGTAGCGTCAAAAGCTATTATCCTGAGAAACAAACAGATTTAGCTCAGTGCAAGATGCTCTTAGGCAGAATGTCGAACTGGAACCGAACCGAACTGAACCGAAAGCCGGAACCAAACCGCTATTTTTGCCGGAACTGAACCCAAACCCGAACCGTTATTTTTTCAGCATGCTGAACCTGAACCGGAATGAAATGAATTCTCCCGAACCTGAACCGTAACCGAACCGGAATTTTTTTTGTTCGACACATTGCTCTTAGGTTTGGCACAAACATTAGCTTTTGCTAGACAAAGCTTTTGCACCTGTGGAGCTTTTTGTTGTGACGGTGGAGCAGCATTTAACTCTAACAGCACTCTTCGCAGCATGCCGAGTGACCCAAGCTTCAAGCGCAAGAAGCAAACCAAGATAAAGACCATTGCCAGCCGTAAATGAACTCTGAATATGTCTTGATCCAGATTGTTCCACCACATTTTGTAGTCCCACAAGTGTCGAATCAATGGGAGTCAACCATATACATGGTGACTTTCACAAATAGACCTCAATAGGGACTGGAAATCAGTTAACTGCAGTCGATGCCTGCAGCCCTTAGACTTGAGGGAGTAACGATTGCGCTGTTGGTAGGGCATTGAAAACACTGTTCTTTCCCATTCAGAATTCAATCAAGAGTCCACTCACAAAGTCTGCAAGAGAACAGCTGAAAAAGCCCAGAGGAGCAGAATGGCAACAGCAGTGATGCTGTATTACTAGTGCTTTCAGGTGGCAAGAAAAGAAGTGATATGCGCCATCTTCATATAGAAAAAAAAAAAAAAAACGCCTTTTCTTTACAAAACAAGGCCAGTTAAAAAAAATCGGCGATTTTGGTGTCGCACGAAGTTGCAGTTCCTCGAAATGATGTTTATGCAACCCTCCCCTCTCACATTTTCAAATATAAAACTACAGAAGCAGCTGCGAATGATTTTTAAGAGCAATGTGATAGCTTCTGAAGTAAGTCTGCTTGGCAACAGTAGTGTGCAACACATTGTTCGGTCTGACAAAAAAATTCCAGCAGTAGGGGATCACTTATGACTCGCTAGTTGACCATGACAGAGGAAAAATAAAACCGTTTCACATAAACAAACAAACAAACAAACAAACAAAGACAAGAAAGGGAAAAGGAAGTTAGCTTCCTCGAGAAAAAAAAAAAAAAAAAGCAGTTTAATCATTTGGTGCTCATCGCGTTCGAGAGTAGGCAGATTTAAGGTGTTCGTGAAGGCGAATGAGTTGTGCGGAGCTCAAACCAAAAATGACATTAGAGCGAATGGCATTAGATTTTTGCGTGTAGCAGCGAATTAATGGCATTAAAACTTAAGGCATCAGGCACTTAATGTCATTTTTCGTGCACATGCGGCACGGGTATTACACACTTAAAGGGACAGAACCAATTTTTGTCGAGTACCGCACTTAACCGATTCTAACACGCACATTTTTTCCGCAAAAATAGGCCGAAAAATCGCATGCACGTTAGAATCGGATACGAAACCGAAACTGCCGAAACAGCTGAAATTTCATTCCACCCATCGCCATCGCCATCTCAAGATGGCGCCAAAGCTTTTAGCAACAATTTTTCGGATCTAGGTGCCTAGGCTTTTCTTTCGGCGTTCACACAAATCGTCAAATTATTCTACTTGCGTGCTTGATAACAGCAATGGCAGCAGCGGCAACGAAGGTGCGCCGCTTCCGCGGCTTACGAGCGGCTCCCACGCGTTCACAACGAGCGGTTGGCTGAAGCGTGCACCTCTGGAGAAGCTCGCGGGATGGGCATTCGAGGCGTGGGCCACGATCCCATCGACCATGGTTGAACGTTCGTTCAGAAGTGTGGCATCGCGAACGCGCTTGACAGCACCAATGACGAGATGTTGCGGTCAGCGGAAGGCGACAAGGAGCTCTCGGAGAGCGACGAGGAGTGAGATGAGCGAGATTACTTCGGGTAATAAATCGCCCGTTTCTCTCGCATTCGTTTTTCTTGCTCACAAAGTTCCTTGCGCATTGCAAACGGAGGTGCAAGTTTTTTCGGTTTTTTTGCCTGGAAAATCGGGTGCACGTTAGAATCGGGGGCACGTTAGCATCGGGTAATTACGGCATATTTTCTCTATCCCAAATGAAAGGGCATCACTTGAAACACCCTAAACCGAAACGGTTTTGCTGATAGCGCCCTAGAACTTTTGAAACATTTTTGGCTCTACCAGCCATACATGGTCCACCAAAAGGGCTGCTGACAAAAAAGACAGTGAGCATGCAGCAAATACACTTTTAACAGCGCACGAGATTAAAAGAGGTATTTAAAAACATGTCCCAGGCTAAAACAACAATATAGTGCAACCTCTCCTATTCCTTAATGCGGTTTTTGAATCCCATAATGAAAATGCCGGAGTCGTTTGGACACTCAGTAGTGTTACGTTTAGACACTACATGGCGCCACCTTTGAGGATTCCGAAATTTTAGTGCAAAATTAGAATTACTGCCGCCTGTTTATTTAGAAATTCCTTGCGACATTACCCCACCAGTTATCCCTTGCGTAATTACCCCAATTACCCCTAGCGGAAATTACATTACCCCAGTATACCGGGTGTTTCACCTAACTTTAGCCGGAGTTTAAAAATATTTCGATGCGCTCTAAGACCACGCAACCAAGTGCATGTTGCTACCTTTCCTATGTAGTTTCTCACGCTACCTTTTGTATGTTGCTCAATTCGGTATATTAGTGGATTTTAATTAGCCCACTTTTGAATCAATAAAGCTAGGCAAAAAAAAAAAAAAAAACTCAGTCTAAACACTTTCTGTCATTATATCCAGTAGGTATTAGTGTTTTTCAGCGTATTGAAGATGCCCACGAAATACAAAAAAATGCCACGTGACGTGCCGGCTCGCGCGTCTTCATAACAGTGCTTCCAAACGTTGCGCTTGCAAACTACACAAGCAAGCCGCCGCTTAAAAGGCGACAGGGCAGCAACGTAGGCGTTGGCTGTGCAATTTGCGCTAGTGATGTGCTGCTCTCGCGACAGATCGCCAATAGCGATAAGCAGACACAGCGGTTATCGCTTGTCCTGCCAGAATCAACAGGTCTGTCATCTGTGCTTTCAGTTTTTAAGCGGCGGCACGCTGATGGTAGTTCGTGCGCGCAACGTTTGGAAGCACTGTTATCAAGACGCGCGAGCCGGCACGTCACGTGGTGTTTTTTTTGTATTTCGCGGGCATCTTCAATACGCTGAAATACTCTACTCTGCAACTTTCTAATTGGGATTTTTTGCCTAGCTTCATTGGTTCGAAAGTTGGCTAATTAAAATTGGCTAATTACCTAATCAACCAACATACAAAAATAGCGTGAGAAAACACACAGAAAAGGTAGCAGCATGCATTTGGTTGCGTGGTCTGAGAGTGCATGTAAATATTTTTAAACTCTGGCTGAAGTTAGGTGAAACGCCCTGTATAAAACGCCGGCTTTCATACTAGCCAGAGGAAAAACCGGTCGCCCGTCCCCTTAAATTGGATAAACCGACGCCAGAGGCAGCAGCAGCACTCACTGGTTGAAGAGCATGGAGAGCATCATCTCGTTAGTCTCCTCGGGCAGGTTGGTGAGGAAGAGGATCTGGTTGGGCGGCTGCTCGGGCAGTGCCCCCACCACCCCGCCGTGGACGGCCATGGGCAGCGGCTGGCCCGCGGCGCCCATCATCATCATGGCGGGCTGCGCCGGCGCCCCCACCGGCGCCGCCGCCTGGGCCGCCTTCTTCTTCTTGCTCTTCTTGGGGGCCGCCTCTCCCTCGGCCGGCGGCCGCTTGCGCGCGTTCTCCACGTACGTGCCCTTCATCTTGGCCACCGCGTTCGAGTCCTCCTTGGCGTACTGGATGCGCTGCGCATGGATAACCACTCCGACCTCAATCTCTGCCTCCCACATCCCGTAGCGCAGCTCATGCTGAATTTTACGACAAAAATTACAGGTTCTCGAGGTTCAAGTTTCTGTGTTACGACAGAACCCTGAACCTTGTTTCAAGGTTCCGTGTTCTACGACAAAAAGGTTTTCAAGGTTGTGTGTGTAGATTTTTAACCACATTGTCTTACAAATCTCAGATCGATGTTCACGGGAAAACGGTGGCTTCGGGGGATAAGAAATTATGACAAAATGGGAACATGGATAGAGCTAACTTTTAAACAAGGGGACTCGTCTTCATACAAGTTCCCTCGCCGAAAGGATGGCTCAAGCATCGCTTTTTTTTTGTTTTCGATTCCTGACATTTGTTTGTTTCAGTTACCCGGTTGCACATTTTCAGTGTGTTACATACAGAATACAAACTTTTATCGGCTAAAGAAGATCAACAAAACAACAGACGCTCAATCAGTCCTTGCAGAACCTCGCGTTACTTTTATGCTTCTTAAAAAGAAAACTCAAGAAGTTCAGGGATTTGTAACAGTCCGTAACGGTCTGTAACAGTTGTAACGGTGTGTAACAGTTTCAGGACTTTCAAGGCCTCGAAAGCGAGCTTTTCAAATTCAAGTGTTTTGAAGGACTCCTATGAATCATAATTATGCTCTTTCAGTGACCCACTACAGTGGACCCACATACATATACGTGCCAAATGGTAATTTTCTAACCTCCTAAAAAAAAAACACTAACGAACAATGAAGAAAACATGCGACAGGGGGGGAAATCACCAGCACTCAGCACTGCTAGCATGCGTAGATAAAAGTAGCAGATTACTGAAGCCTGTACTCATCAGTTTTAAGTCAATGCCCTTACTCAAGTAGGACGTTTAATTGGGTACTCCATTGTGTTCGTGTATTCAGGGGCTGCCGGGCTAATTTAGTTATTCCCCCCAGGCTGCCATCATCAAGTGGTCCTGTAACATCGTGCATTGTGACATGTGAGCAAATTTGAGAACACTGACAAACGCATTCCCGGGACTATGAAACACAGCAGCGCCACACTTGGCATGAGCAAATTTATAGCTCACGTCGTTCAAAAAGCCAGGCACTACAGTTGGTGCCTAAAACATCTGAGAGCTACCAGCATGCATTTCTTGTCACTGCACGCATCTCAAACACAAATGCAAGGAAATTCGCAAGCCTGTGGCCAAATAATGAGCAGGCAGGTAAGAACAGCACCTCCATATTAAATAAAAAAAATGTCCAGAATATGTCTGAAAAATTAGCAAATGATTATGAAAACAAAGAGCAATTTTTGTACAGCAAGTGCAAAATCATGTTCTAAGACTGTCCCACGGCACTGCCCTACAAGTCCCTCGAGCTGGTACGATGGAGTTTGTACTAACGTGCTCAATGCTAGCAATTTTGTCACAGAGCAGGGAAGGTATGCGCTGCATGTGGTGCTGACGTGCATATCCAAAAATCAGAGAGCAAGATGGCTTGCTCTAGAGCCAGGCATGAGCTGGGTAATTTTAAGCAATCACCATGAATACAACAAGCTGACCACGCAAATACTGTACGTGCAAAGAATACTACCCAATTGTAAAGAAGAAGGGAAGTTCTGTCCCTTCTGCTCGTTGCAAACCTTCTAAGCTTGATCGCGCCAGATTAGCCATCTTCGTGACCACATGTTGACTTTGAGGCAGTGCTTTGCACATTTTTGCAGTTGTTTGCAGATTTGATCTCAACTTTACGTTACACTGGTGGGCAACTTGATAGAACTATCAGGAGCTTTTACTTCGAGTTTGGGAATTTGAGAAATGCAGCAGCACTGCTCAGTCATTCCAGGAGCTGGAACGAACCATGATTTCGCATTCCTAATGATTTAAAGGAAGAGAATAGCTGTAGATGCTTATTTCACGCACCGAGTTGTAATGAAATGGTGCTGCCAATTCTGCAACACTACTGCCCACTGTTACATCTATGACACTGTCACCTTATCTATGCACAAGGAGCAGGCAAAGACCCCACAAGCCAGAAACAACGAACATGCCATGCTGCCATGCTCAGGGGTGAGACGGCTGAAATATATTTGGGAGCAGTTTTTGGAGCAGCAAAATGTCAATTTCGCAGCAGAAGAAACCTTGATTTGGAGCAGTTTACGACATTTAGTACACTGTCCTGGGAGCTTAAGAAATCAAATTTGTAGCAATTTGGGGGGACGAGGACACTCATTAATAAATTTGGAATACACAGAACATTTTGGGAAAATGTTTGTCTACTAGAGTGCCCCAAGTACAAACTGCACTGCATTGACAATGAAACTGCCTTTAAAAACTGTGCAATTTTAAGGTGTTGTTTTACCATTTAAATGCTGAAATCCCTTTCGTAATCCCAGACTGTGTTGTGAGAACGAGTGTAGAGTCGTGGAAAAAGTGACACAAAGCGAGATGACTGCTGTTACAGTCCACTAGCTCTCCCATTTCAATCTCCGAGGCACACGTTCGCCCCCATAGTAATTTGAGTAGCATTGCTGTTTCACCACGTCGCTTTTGGCATTAAATTTAACTTAACATGCAGCAATTATTATTACTCGAATGAAACAGTAAACAGCCCTACTATCGGGCGCTGCCTGAACATGTTGCGGCAAAGCAGCGCAGGCCGTCACTTGCACGTCAATCGTTCCCTTACCGAGGCTCGCGAGCTCGTTGTCACACAGCAACAATTTAGTGTTGTATAACATCTCAATGAGTGAAAAGTTCACTTCACGAACCCCAACAAAAGACGCACGCACCGAGATTTGCGCCAAAGGACAAACAACGCCGAAGTTGTGGGCACCACATTGTTTCCAATTAACTCCGTCTTTCGAGCTGCGCAACTCCCTGTAGTCTGGCCCACGTTCTCAAGCATTATCCCAACATTTACGTCACTGTTCAGTACCACAACCGAGAAAACAGCAAAACGGGAACCCAGTTGACAGCATATACCCTAATCCTCAGTAACCTCAGAAATGCACGGAGTATACTCAACCCCTATATATAGCCTTCATAGATTTAGAAAGTATCTGACTCTGTCACAACCTCGGCAATCATTCAGGCATTGCGGAATCAGAATGTAGACGAGCCTTACGTGAGATTACTAGAGGATATCTACAATGGGTCCACAGCTACCATCGTCCTCCCTAAGGAGAGCCGTAAAATACCTATAAGGAAGGGCGTCAAACAAGGAGACACAATCTCTCCAATGTTATTCACAGCATGTTTACAAGAAGTATTCAGAACGTTGGATTGGGAACAGGTGGGAGTAAGGGTTCATGGAGAATACCTCAGTAACCTCAGATTTGCTGATGACATTGCCTTGCTAAGTAACTCGGGGGAGGAATTGCAAAGCATGCTTTCCGCACTGGACGAACAAAGTCGAACTGTGGGCCTGAAAATCAATATGCAGAAAACTAAAGAATGCTCAACAGCCTCGGGAGAGCACAGCGGTTTGAGATAGGTGGCGAGGCAGTGAAAGTGGTAAGGGAATATATCTACTTAGGCCAAGTTGTGAACCCGGATCCCAACCATGAGGCAGACATTCTCAGATAATGAATGGCAGCCTACCATTGTCCCTCAAAAAGAAAGTGTATGACAGCTGCATCTTACCGGTACTCACCTATGGGGCAGGAACTTGGAGGCTCACTAAGAGGGTTCAACATCTCAGCGGGAAATGGCGTATCCAGGGTACCCTTACCACTCGAAAAACGTGGTATTTCCTTAGGCACCTCATTGACCCGCTCTCAAGCAAGAGTGAGACCCAACGCAATATGACCCGGACCCTAAGCTCCTTCAACGGATCTCCCCAAGATCTCATCCAAAAACTCACGGCTAAATATTTGAACACCTCTCGCCACTTCAACCCACCTCCTTACACGGGATCGACAAATAGTGACTTGGATAAGGACTTTCAACTTTACGAAATGGAAGCAGCTTTGTTCGAATGCAATAAAAATAGCGCCCCGGGACCAGACCAAGCCACTTACCGGCTTCTTGCCAACCAGGACGGCGGCTCGCTGGATCACCTTCTATACCACATCAATTCGCACTGGAGCTCAGGTCACCTACCTCCCCAGTGGAAGACGGCTGAAATACGATTCATCCCCAAGCCAAATAAGTCCCCTCATCTTGATAACCTAAGACCAATCTCTCTGACCTCCTGCGTGGGCAAGTTAGTGGAAAGAATGATACTGAAGCGCCTCCAACCCTACCTTGAAGAAAAAGGCCTTATACCCGACACCATGTATGGCTTCAGGAAGCATCTCAGCACACAAGATATTCTCCTTCGAATTAAAGAAGAAGTCCTTGCTCCAGCGACTCGTTGCTCCCCTCGGGCCATTCTTGCCTTGGACTTAAAAGGGGCATTTGATAATGTTTGGCATTCCTCCATTTTATCCCGCCTCAATCAAACAGGCTGCGGCCACCGTACGTACTCATACATTGCAGATTTTCTTACTCATCGGCAAGCTATTATTCGTGTAGGTGACATTAAATCCCAGCCTATTGCTTTGGGGGACCAGGGAACACCTCAAGGTTCAGTTCTTTCTCCACTCCTTTTCAATCTCGCCCTCCTGGATTTGCCCCAGAAACTTGACGCCATCCCTCACATACATCACGCACTTTACGCAGACGACATCACCATATGGACAGACACAGACTCCATGGGAAACATCCAAGACTACCTTCAACAGGCTACCGACGTCGTTCACAACTATGCCTCCTCCGTGGGACTTCAATGCTCCCCCCAAAAATCTGAGCTTGTCATAATCCGTAAACATCCATCTGCTCTACAGAAAGAACCAATCTGCATCCACCTCGACGGCCATACTGTACGGCCCGGCTCCTCCCTTAAGATTTTAGGCCTCACCATCCAGGCCAATACACGCAACAATGAAACTTTATCTAAGCTCTCCAAGGCTTTTAACCAAGTCTCCCACATGCTTCGACGTGTTTCTAACCGCCACCGTGGCATGAAGGAAAAAGACATGGTCCGACTGGTCCAGTCTCTCCTTATTTCACGTGTCACGTATCTCGCACCGTACCTTATCCTCACCAAAAGTGACACGGACACCATTGACCGGCTTATACGAAAAGCATTCAAACAAGCGCTAAATCTTCCTATGAACACCTCCACGGCCCGTCTTTTACAACTGGGCCTCCACAACACGGTGTCAGAACTTATTGAAGGCCATTTATCTAGTCAACGTCTCCGTCTCACCCAAACACCTGCGGGCTTAGCCCTCCTGAAAAGTCTTCACGTCCCATGCCAATCCACTGCCTCTCAGCCCCTCCCTCATAACTGGAGGAGTGTTATCCAGGTTCGCCCCTTGCCAAAAAATATGCACCCGGACCTACAGCCCGGCCGCCGAAAAGCGCGAAGTCAAGTGCACGAGACCATCTATAGAAAGCGTGCAGATGTCTCTTACACGGACGCTAGCACCTACCCCAACAGACAGAATCAAGTAGCCGTAGTCACCACCAAGACCGCCCTCGTAGCTTCAGCAACAATCGAGTCACCCTCGTTTGGACTCCTGGCCATTCCTCACTGACGGGCAATAACTTTGCTCACCAGCAAGCCTGCGCCCTGTCCCTCCAGGCTACTGAGGATACCGAACCATCCGTCCCTCTACTGACTTTTCAGGACATCACTCAATATTACCGGTTCGAGTGACAGCACTTCCCTCCTCCGCATCCTAAACTCTCAAAAGAAGAAGCATCCCTACTTCGCCGACTGCAGAGCAATACCTTCCCTCACCCAGTCCGCCTCCATCGCATGTTTCCCACGCAATTCCCGGCCACATGCAAGTTCTGCTTACAACCCGGTACTCTTCCCCACATCATATTAGAGTGCAAGCACAACCCCAACCTCCCCCCTCTTCCATCCCCCCTTCCCACCCCTGAGCTGTGGGAGAACCTTGTGACCAGCAGCGATCTGGACGTCCAGACACGTTTGGCCTCCAGAGCGAAGGCTGCCGGCTCATCGCATGGCTTCCTGGAATAAGGAACCACTCCCACTTCACCGGCTCAATAAAATCTCTCTCTCTCTCTCTCTCTCTCTCTCTCTCTCTCTCTCTCTCTCTCTCTCTCTCTCTCTCAGCGGGAACGACTCAGCGGGCAATGGAGCGAAAGATAATAGGTGTAACGTTAAGGGACAAGAAGAAAAGAGCGGAGTGGGTCAGGGAACAAACGCGTGTTAAGTGCATATTAGTAGAAATTAAGAAGACGAAACGGACGTGGGCAGGGTATGTAATGCGAAGGCAAGATAACCGTTGGTCATTAAGGATAACAGAATGGATCCCTAGAGAAGGCAAGCATGGCAAGGGGCGGCGACAGTTAGTGGGGCTGATGAGATCAAGAAGTTTGCGGGGATAAATTGGTCACAGTTAGCAAAGGGCCAGGATAGATGGAGATCCATGGGAGAGGCCTTTGCCCTGCAGTGGGCGTAGATAGGCTGGTTATGATGATGGTGACCCGAATTCAGGGAAAATATCAGCGAAGCGCACTTACTGCCTGAAGTAGAGTAGCAACAGGATCAGGAAGCGGTGCTGCCATAGTGAAGCCCAATCGCATTTTAGAAGCCATCAGTTGCTTCACATCACAGTCTTTTTTCTTGTATCATCTGTGTGTTTGTGAGTGAGCGATGATAAAACAGGTGTCCGTGAGGCAGCAGGCCTTCCTCAACATTGAAACTTATGTGAGCGTCAAAATCACTGTGTATCAGGCCTGTTTAAAGCAGTTTGGCGCAACATTTGCAATTTGTGTGCTTTAGGAGCAGCTCGGCACAGTTGTCTCCCCCCTGCCTGCTAAAAGCATTTTTTAGGCACAGTGCGGACTAGCAACTGAAACATTGATAGGGTGAACATATGCAACGTTGTAACAAACAAAACAAGTAGACTCGGAGTATGCAAATCTCCTCTTATGAACATTCGGCCAAAAAAGTGTTTCTTATTTGGCAACACTAATGATGGCATGCTTGCGCAGTTGTTTATCCAATAAATCTCGAAAGCCTCTTTGATCTCGCGGGCAGTTCAGTCATGAGCACTGCTTGCCACACGATGCTTATCAAGCAGAGGTTTGCAACCTCACTGCTGCCAGAGATAGGCAAGGTGCCTGGCCGCAACACTTAAAACACTTTAAGCCCCTAAAGTGCAGAGCGCAGAGCACTTTAGGGGCTCGCCTTGTTGTCATAGCTCGCTCAATGGACCCAAGTAGAGCCACACAGCATTCCATCGTAGCGGCTGTCGTCGCGGCATCCCACAGAGGCATTGAAAGCCAAGCGGTTTATTTGTAGTCATAAACTTTCGAAACTCGTGGACCGCTGGCGCTGGTCATACATCTCCCTGTTGTTTAGCGCAAAGAAAACTGTAGGTACATTTGAGGCAAAATATACGTAATTAACCAGCAGCGCCCATGTTTATTTAGTTAGGAACACTCGTTGGGTTGGTTTTTACAATAGTAAGCGAAAAAAGTGGCAGTGCAATGCTGGCATGTGTGGGAGGAAAAGCAAGCACAAAAAGAACAGAACTCCCGCTGGCACAGTTTCAGGCAGGGAGCACGCGAGCACTGCGAAGGCGGGAAATTTGAATGGCTTTGGGTGGTAGTACTGAGTGGGTAACAGCGCCACAGCCCATTACGGCGAATCACTACTCTGCACTTCCGACAGCTTTCACATTGAGTGAAATGGCATTAATTTTTATTATCTATGTTGTGCAAACGGGAAGACACATAAACGACCAGCTTCGTGAACATCAGTGAGCTTGTTGCAGCCGAGCACCTTGACTATTACCGTCAGCACTGTGGTCGCAAACCACTGTCTTGTAAGTGTAGCGTGGCAGGCAATGGTCATGACAGAACCACCCGCGAAATCATCGAGACCAAGATTAATCGGCTCAGCAAAAACTGCGCAAGCATGCCATCGTTAGCGTTGTCGGATAAGAAACTTTGCTTTCCGACTGACCGTCCATGAGAGGCGATTAACATACCGCGAGTGGACTTGTCCTGTTTGTTATAATGTTATACAGCGGAACCCCAGTTATATGCCCCCAGGGTTTTACAACAGCCCTGGTTTTATGGTGGGCTAGTCAAGTCCCAGTGAAGTCCCCGTAGAAACAATGCATTAAAAACCTAGATTATCTGAAGTGATTTAACGCCTGACCCGAGTTATCCGACAGCCCATGCGAAGCACGCTACCAACCGGCGGATGAGATGAAAGTGCCGTGGGCCTGTTCTACGGACGTCGAGATCAGTTTTCTCCAGCACAGCTTCCTTCTGCGTCATATCTTGTTTCTCTTCCCTCCAGAAGCTTCTCTGCCCCATCACTTTCCCCCTATCCTCACTGGCGTCTCTTCTTCAACAGCAGTCGCAGGGGCAGTGTACAAGTGTTCATTTCTCCCACTCAGCAGCAAATTGCCAACAAGGTTACGCTTGCGAGTTCAGGCTTCCCCGTGTGTTTTTCCTGATTGTACAGTCGCGTGCGATTTGAACGTAATCGCGTGGGCTTCGACCAATAAAGACGACAACACCCCTGCGCGGCATTTCCGTGGCGTCTGGGACCTAGTTTATGCATTTTCCTCTCCTGTGGTCGCTGTTCCGTCAAGCAGTCATCACTCCCGCAGCTAGTCACCCAGATACAACAAGTGGAACATCGTCACTGCGTACGCGATAAAAAAGAGGAAAGGGTTACTTGTTTTGCCGCGGGAGTGATGGCTGCTTGGATTAACAGCGACCGAGGGAGAGAAGAATGTGTAAACTAGGAACTATGCGCAGTAAAACAAGCCGCATGGGGGCGCTATTGTCTTGGTTGGTCGACGCGTGCGCGATTTCCTTCAAATCACACGCATGTGCCATGATTCACACTGGCTGGAGGGAATCCCTGCAGTGGACTGCGGTACATGGTTTGTCTTAATACAGGGTGATTGGCACCTGCATTGCATTATTCTTTTCGCATTTAATTTTGAATGCGAAGAGGTATGTCTAGCTGACCCGATTTTCATTCCGGTGAAACCACTCTACTCGGTGACCCTCCGGCGTTCCTTTTTGCCACCGACCACTCTTTCACACCTGCTATTTGCCGGTTTATGCGTGCATGTACGGAGTGTGGAGGGAGGAAGCAAGGGGACGTTTCCAAGTGAAGCTATAGGCTTCATGCCGTCACTGATTATATGTCCGTTGTGCTGGCGGAAGGCTTACACGTGGACGTCAAACAGCCAAATATCACGTGCCTAGTGCCTACACTGGTCGAGTGGATTAGGTTGGTGTGTCAAACAGATAGTAAGATGCCTACAACGCCGGAGGGAAACAGACAGCCCCATGGTCGTTCTCTAGAATAAAGCTCGAGTCCTTCCTAGTTTCCTTCAGCCAAAGGCCAGGTAGTATGCTTAATCGCAAATTACAAACAAACGTGGTTTTGTGCACTCCGTCGACTGCGTCCAGCTTTGCGGGTCATCCATCATCAGAGAATAGAAGGGCATGCTTTTTTTTTTTTTAGTGATTTGGGTTTCCAAACCCTGCAAAGCGTTAGTTGTAATTTAAATCAAAGTTTTTTTTTGCAAATCCGTCGCAAGGAACTATTTATAGGTGTAATTGCTGTTGTTCAGATTTTACGATGCCCGCATTTTACAACGCTTTTTCACAGTCCCGAGAAAGTCGTACAACCGGGTTCTATATATGTCCACCCTATCGATAAACATTTCAGTTGCTAGTCAGCACCTGTATCCACACCTCTGTTCTGTGCCCTGTGCCTAAAGAATCAAAATACCACAAGCCCATCAGCCCATGCTCGTTAAGAACACTTAAAGGCCAACTGCACTCAAAATTTCGACTTCTTGAAAACCCTATTTCCGTATAGTCTGCTTAAAAAGAAAGCAACATGCAAAATACAACAGCTGAAATACGCACGTGGACGCCGCAAGCGGCCAGCAAAAATCGGCGATTTTGAAACCGAAACCGAGGGGAGCGCGGCCATTGCAGTGACGTTGCAGCCGTCCAGCGAGCGGCCGGACGGTCACCAGTTCGGGAGAATGTCTGCGCGCAAGCTCTACGCGCGCACGGGGCAGCAGAGCTCGACCGGTTCTCCCGCTGCGTGGCTGGCCAGAGGAAAAAGCCACCGTCGGCTGGAACGTCACAGGCGCGTCATGGCTGTTTACGCGATCCGCCGGCAGGTGCAGAGTGGTCTGCGGCGGAGCCTTTTTAAACGCTTCTGACTGATTAACGAGGCGTTTCACGGGGCTACCACTTGTGTCTCAGCTTATTTGGGGGTACTTACTACGCATTAAAAACAAATTTGGCCAAGGTGAAATTTGAGTGCAGTTGGCCTTTAAAGAACCCTCTCATTATGGAAGTGTTCACTAGTTTGCCACATGCCGATGTCCTCTGTCCTCCTTTCTGATATATTACACACCCAAAAACATCGGCACGTGTCCTTACCATGGGCTTGTCGTAGAACGGGAAGCCCTGCATCGACCTCAACGCATTCGTGGCACTATTGATGTCCTTAAAGGCGACAAACGCCTGGCCCCTCATCTTGAGGGTCTTGAGGGCTATGATGTCCAAGATCTGGCCGAACTGTGAGAATATGGCGTACAGCGACTTCTTGAGCTCTGTAAAAGAAGACGGATTTAGGACAGCGCTGGGAAGGATCCAACCACAGCAGTCACCAGAAGCCTGTGCAGGTGCTCCAAAAGTTGAACGGAGTACAACAGCTGTGGCCAGAGTGGACAAAACTGCATGCTAGTGCGATCTATGACTAGATTGATTGATTTTAGGGTTTAACGCGCCGACGTAACACAAGGGATGAGGCCCGCCATAGCGGAAGGCTCCGAATTAATTTTGACCACCTGGGGATTTATAACGTGCGCCGGCGATCTATGAATACATGCACCACAGATAGCGAGAGTGTGTGGGCACAACCGGCTGGCGCATATCAATACGCTGACGCTCGCCTTATCGCCGGCTCCCGCGCTGCTGTCATCCCTCCTCGCCGGGGGCACTTTCAATGCTTTATGCACGAATCTGTTTGCCCGTTTCGGGAGGAAAACTGATCTTCAGAGGCGTATTGGTTCCATTTTATTAAAAATGCCACCACTTTGTCCACGACCCTCTTGTGGTTTGTGATTACACCGGCGGTAAGATCGTAGTGCCATGAGGCTTAAACGCTAGTGAATCCTTCAGAAACTGCGACCTTAACTGTGCTTGCCTCAAGGAAACGCATGAAGACTGAATAAAAACTTACAGGTCATGCGTGTATTAGCTGCATTGCTTCCATGGTTCTAATGCGCGCTCAAGAGAATTGAGGAGGTGAACCTATCGGAGGCCCGTTGCTTCAAAACAAATTGAAACAAAACACCAACAAAAAAGAAGGGTATCCCAGCTTAACTCGTAAGCATTGGAAGTGCCCCTGGCGAGCAAAGATGGCAGCAGCGTCAGTGCGCGTCAGTGTATTGAGATAGGTCAGCTGAATGGGCCCACACACTTTCGCTACCTGCGGTGTATCAATTCATAGATTGCGCTGACATGCAGTTTTGCTCGCTCCAGCCACCGTTCTCGTGCTCCATTAAACTTTGGAGGACCGGTACATCAAGATACATTGAAATACGAACAACACAGCGCGTGGCTTCAGTACGTGCTGTGCATTCTGGCAATGGATCCTGTGTACGCAGTTGGAATGAATTACAAGAGTTCGCGTCCAACCTTGATATGAAAAGAGCATCGTTCAACGTGTGAACATTTTGATTTAGGAAGTGTCTAGCATTCCATTCAGACAGAATGATAAGAAATGCTAAAGCTTCGTCCAGGTTGAACTGACGTGAAAAGTGTCGAGTTCCATACAGACAGAGAGAAAACCAGCTGGTCGTTAAGTTACGCCTCTGCTTGCAGACGTTATGGTCGCGGGTTTGAATATCCCCAAGCATCCTCTTCTCCCTTTTGTCGCTGTGGCTGGCATTTTGTAAGCTGCACTCCAACTTTACAATACACGCAGTGAGAGCGGTCTTGATTTTTACTCAACCAGCCGAACCACTACTACTCTGAAGCCAAGGCCAACGTAGCCATCACTAGAGTTGCATCCAATAATCTGTAAATCTGATAAGGCCCTGTAAGCCTGGCTGTGTACCCGCCCTGAGTACGAATAAAAGTATTATTATTATTATGGCTATCCAACTTTACCGGGGGGGGGGGGGGGGGGGCGCTGTCATCACATGCAGCGACTGAATTAGAATGAGGTAGGATGAAACGGCGCCAAACACTGCGGTAGGCCCCAGCAAAATGCTCACACGTAGAATAATGCTCTTTTAACATCAAGGCTGGACGCGAACTCTCGCAACTTATTCTTAGTGCGCATAGGCAGTTCGTGGCCAGAATACGTAGCACGAACTGAAAGCCACGCTCTCCGCTGTTTGTATTTCAATGTATCTTCATAGTGCGTTAATAACAACAACAATGACGATGCCATTAATCAGCACTCAATGCAAACAGGAACCATGTAGTACCCACAAGGCGGGGAACAAAAAAGCCGGGTTAAAGCACTTACCATCCTTCTTCACTTTTTCGTTTAGGTTGTTGATGTAGATGGTGTTGTTCGGCCGTATATCCATCATGTTCCTGCGAGAGCCAGGAAAGCAGAAAAGAACTAAACGCTAGTAACAGGTAGACAAGCGATAGCGACAATGAAGGGCTCCAGCGTTCCCATTGCTCAATACACGGCAAAACTACTGTTACCCGAAACTACTCTCAAGCAGCGAGTCAAAATAGTCATTACTTTGTAGGTATTAGCGACAATAAAGCTATAAAATCAGATATTTCGAATATTTGTGTACTAACGTGCTCAATTCGCCGGCAGTCCACAATTGCAATAGGCTTGCAAACCTTGTAAACAAGCTGGCAGATACAAAGGTGACGCTAGTGAGAAATTAAGTTTTTTTATTTTTTAATATACATAATTTGTTTAAGTTTAACGTTTATTTATTACAAAAACTAACTTCAAATGTTATTAAATTAAAATAGTTTATTTTTATGAGACTACATTATTTGACTGAAATGATCAGCCATCTTAGGAAAGGGCGAAAGAGTGCATGATTGCTGTTAAGAGGTGCATGTGAAGCGGTGCGTAGTGTTGGTGTCCCCATAAGCTGTGCAAATGGTTCGTAACCTTCCGCATTTCACTTTCGATCTGCGCGTTTCTGTCCTTGATAGCATGAGACCAGTGCCGCGTACGCAGATCGCATGACCGGAGCTTCTGGCCGTCGATTTTTGCCCACACCCGGCCGCGTCTGTCTCGTCGAAAGTACCGTTGCAGCCGGCAGTGACGCCCACTGAGGCGAGCTACTCGCGTAATCTTGCGGAACGTGATTCACTGGCGTTGCGACCGTAGTCGTAGACATCTGTTTAAACCTTTCAAGCTCTACACGTCTGCCCAGTCCACAACCTATCCGTGTGATCGCACCAGCCGGATCAGAGGCTGTGCTCGTGTTGTCCCGTAATGCTGGCGCGTTCACACCAGGATCATGGCAGTATCTGCGTCTGTGTTTTTAAATGGGCCTACCCCAGCGTCTTCGTCGCTGCATGACTCGCTCAAGGGCACTGGAATGTGCTTCGCTATCGCCGAGTGCAGACGACACTGTCAACCCGAGAGCCAACTTCCGCCGCCAAACAAACCAAAAAGATGACATGACTCAACTTCTCGTGTTCGCGTGTAGCCTGTACCCGTCGCGGCGCGAGCATTGTCTGCTCGCTTTCTTGCGATTCGGGCAGCACTCGCTGACTGACGGATAGGGGACCTCCTGCGTGCTTTGACACGTCGAAAGACCGTTTGGAAGAAAGGAGGAATGGTATGTAGAGACGTAAGGTGTGGCGGAAGGCTCGGACTACGCGTAGATCGTGCAAGCCCGTCCCGTAGCCGCAAAAAGCACGATGTGTTGTAAAATCAGCGCTACCTCGTGTAGAGTAAGCAGTACTAAGGTAATTGTGTACACACCTGAAGTGTTAAGGGAATCCAGTGCTGTAAGACGAATGGCAGCTTCCTTGGCAATTATTTTGTACAGATAATGCAATATTTGCGTATGGAAGAGTCCTTTTCCCACCCAGTCCAGCGCTGTGTCTCTGTTGCAGGCGTTCTTTGGGCTTGGGCAGAGCGCCGACATCGACATAATTCTCAATAGCACGGAGAACCGTAAGATGGCCGAGATCAAGACGGAAGATGGCAAGAAAGAAAAGCACCTGCTCTACTATGACGGAGAGTCTGTTTCGGGGAAAGTGAACGTGACCCTCAAGAAGCCGGGCTCCAAGCTTGAGCACCAAGGCATTAAAATAGAGTTCATAGGACAGATAGGCAAGTTGTTGTCCTCTTAAGCTACGTTTCTTTCTGACGCACCGCTTTGTGGAGAAAACACCTCATACAGGAGTGATTAAGCCGTGCAGCTAATGTGCAGCGGGACTTGTTCTTATCTTCATTCTCAGATAGGCCAAATGTACTTCAAAAGAGGGCTGTGATATCCCACTGCTGTTATCCAAAAATGAACACACACACACAGGGATGTGATCAGATCACATCAGCCTGCCCATCAAGAGGACCTCAAAAGTTGACCTTAATTTGTCTTAACTTGCAACACCCAGCTTCTGAGGTACTTCTGATAAGTAACACACACTTAACAACGTAATCTGATTTCGAATGCTTGTCTTAACTTGCAAAAGCTTAACTTTAGAGGTCCCTTTAGGTAAATAACGCACACTCATGGCAACATTATCTGATTTGGAATGCACGTCTTGACTTTCAAAAGATTAACTTTCGAGGCACTTTCACCTATCATGGTGGCTGTGGCCTAGGCATACTTCTGCTGTACCCTGAAGTGCTAGTTATCGTTCCCAAGTCCTCCACTATCAGTGATTATAGCCTGGAATTTCTAGGTACTGCTTTAACATTTTAGACATGAGGTTTGCGTCGTATTGACAAGAGCTGGTTAATTGCACGAGGCAACCTTAGCACAGATTGCTGTGATTGCAGTGTGGTGTTTGACAGTACAAAGGGTGAAACTTCACGCATTGACAGGCAGCGGTTGCGGGCAGCATGGACAAATCAAAGACCAGTGGTATTACTATGTCTGCTCCTCTTATTGGTTGTTGGTGCCGCATCTATGATCCTGATTGGCTGATGCCAACTGCACTTCAATGAGAAGCAGGACATCCCTCCTATGTGGTTGCAAAGAAGTTTGAATTGTGACGACCATAAACGTGGTCTTTTGGATTTGAGTTTTTTTTCAATGTTGATGTTGATTCCTTTCTTTTCTAACCCAGAGCTCTACTACGACCGTGGGAACCACCACGAATTTGCGTCCCTGGTCAAAGAACTGGCGCGGCCCGGGGAGCTGATGCAGAACGCTAGTTACAGCTTCGAATTTGTCAACGTGGAGAAGCCATACGAATCGTACACTGGCTCCAATGTCAGGTTACGGTAAGCTTGTGACAGTCATCTTGTGCTCGAGACCACCCAGATTACGGGCAACAGCCCCTGTGCTTTTGGTTCCAACAATATCCCAATTAGCCTTTATCTGACTCTAAGCTTTTGCAATATTGAAGTACAGTGCAAAGTTTTGGTCACTTCCAGTGTCAATCACTGTCAGTGCCTCAGTGCTGGGCATACGTGTCTGGTCCAACTTTTCCTCTTTCTTTCCTCTCTCTTTTTTGCCCATTTCCCCTTTCCCACGTGCAGGATAGCAAACTAGGCTCTAGCCAGGTTAACTTTCCTGCCTTTCTTCTACATTCTTCCTTCCTTCCTTCCTTTACTGGGACTTCGCTGAACTGCGGAATGTACCGGCAGTGTTGCAATGTTAAACTTTACAATATGAAAACGAGACCACGAATGCTGCCTAACACCTTATTAAGTGGCTTCGATGTCTGCTCTCACTCGTTAGTGCGCAATATCGTGGAAGAAAAACAAACTAAGCAACCAGAAGGTCATGTTGAAGTAGCACACACACACACACAAAAAAAAGGAAAAGCAGGAATTCCGTTAGGTATCTCTGCATATTTTGTGTGCGTTTTTGACTTTTTCTCTCCTTTCACATTCCCAATCTCCTTTTTTTTTTTTTCATTTGGGACAGGGGGTTGGGTGTTGCAAAATTAAACCTTGCACACATCACTGGACAAGACTCATGGGACGTGGTGTCCACTTGCAGGTACTTCCTGCGAGTGACCATCGTTCGTCGCCTGACCGACATTGTCAAGGAGCTCGACATGGTGGTTCACACGCTGTCGTCCTACCCCGAGATCAACTCCTCAATCAAAATGGAAGTGGGCATTGAGGATTGCCTGCACATCGAGTTTGAGTACAACAAGTCCAAGTGAGTGCCGGCTTGTCATCGGGAGGCTGTGCTGGTTTAAAGGGACGTACCACCGATTTTTGTCGCACACATGTACTCAAGCTTGTATGAAAGCCAGCGTTTTGTATGGTCGAGTAACCACAGGCAATTTATAAACAAATTGGCGGAAATAATTTAATTTGGCTCTAAACTTTCCAAAATCTGAAGGGTGGCGGTTCGTAGTGTAGAAACTTGGCACTACAATATGTGTCCCGGTCACATGACCTGCGAACCTTGCAGCGAGGGAAACTGCTGAAATCTTCACTCACTTATTGAAAACCGTTTCACACAAGTATTTGTATAAGTTTAAATTGTATACATATTTTTAAACATTCTTTTGAAAATTTTGAAGACACGCCGCCCTCCGTCGCAGGGTTGCTCTCAGTGTGGCTAACTGAACCTCCATGGCCAGAATCAACGGTAGCAGACTCAGTGAAAGTGCTCTGACGATTCTGCCTGCGTCAGGGGCATTTCTTCTGCTGAAATATTCGTTTTCAGTTTCCAAAAACGCCAACGGCAACTTAAACAAAAAGAAAGAAGGACGCGCCCTGGGAGAATCAAACTGCCGACCTCCACAACATGAAGCCAGCATTCTACCTATCGTTTATCTCAACAAATGGCGCCGCCGTGCAAAATAGACTAGCGATTAAAAAAACACAAAGGAATGAGAAAGCCTGCAATTTACAATTTTCATAGCTGAAGTTTTTAAGTACCGAATTTCATCTCGAACACTGGCAAAAGTATGTTGCCGCGCTGCTGTACATCATGGTTGCCAGCATTATTTTTGGGAGGACACATACGGCTCATAGATCTAAAAATTTCGATTGAAAAAATTCTGGGGCGTTATCAGCAAAACCGTTTCGCGTTAAGGCGTTTTAAGGGATGCCCTTTCATTTGAGATAGAGAATATATACTCGACAAAAATAGGTTGTCTGCACCTTTAATTATCCAGAAAGCACAGCAGTTGTGCTATTTTTAGTCACTGATATCACTTTTACCTCGCTATCTTTTAGACATTTGAGGGAAGTAAGGTGAGATGGCTGTTATTTTGAACAGGTTATCTGCCGTTCTGAGCATGCTGATAAGAGGAAAGTTTAGCCACTGAAATGCCAAACAAATATTTGATAATTGTAATCTAAACATTTCTCACAGGCCTTGCACAATCACATTTTCATATTTTGATATGTGAAAACCCATTTTCTTGGAAACTACTACAACGAAGGAATTTCTTGTGTCCTCGAGTTCCTTCATAGTCAAAGTACCTGCCCGGTTGTCGCAGGTACCACCTCAAGGACGTCATAGTGGGGAAGATCTACTTTCTGTTGGTACGTATCAAAATCAAGCACATGGAGATTGCCATCATCAAGCGCGAGACCACCGGCTCGGGACCAAACATCTTCAACGAGAACGAGACCATCGCCAAGTACGAAATCATGGACGGAGCACCTGTTCGAGGTAAGCGCACCTCTTCGGGAAATTAGAATTTAGCTTACCTACAAGCACAGCTTCAGCGCATGTTCATTACACTAGGTCTCTTTTTTTTGCCCGCTCAGAGCAGCTCTTGAGCAGCTTCATGCAGACCAACACTGCTCCTGCTATAGGCGTTCTATGGACAAATAAAATACGGAGCTGCTCGGAGCTGCTCAGAGCAGGCAAAAAAAAAAAGAGAGACCAACACTGGACTTGCTCAGAGCCAACGGTGTTGACTCTGAGAACGAGAATGATCTTTCGAATGAGTAACAGTGGAGGACATGTTTGTATTGCGTTGCCTAGCACCATTACTTGTATTGCCCTTCCTATACTTCGAAGAGAGGAGAATGTAAAAACAAAAAAACACAGACAATCCCTCCAAAGTGATGTGACCTACAGTGAGAGCTGTCGACATACGGCCGTGTAGTTACAATGATTCTTCTAAGACAATCTTTCAGGCAGTAGGCTTTTTTGGCCATGGTTCAATGCCCTTTTTGTGCATCAGTAAATCAGTGAAGCTGTTTAAAAGGCTCCCCCTTGTTTAAACGAAGAGCGAACACTGAATTAGAGCATTCCGCAATGTCCTCTCACTGTGTTGTGTGCCTCTGTCTGTTGCAGAGCATTCCGCAATGTCCTCTCACTGTGTTGTGTGCCTCTGTCTGTTGCAACACAGGCGAGTCGATACCGATCCGGCTCTTCCTGGCTGGCTACGACTTGACGCCCACGATGAAGGACATCAACAAGAAGTTCTCGGTCCGCTACTACCTCAACCTGGTTTTGGTGGACGAGGAGGAGCGCCGCTACTTCAAGCAGCAGGTAACAAGCCATCCCTTCTACCACAGATCACATACCTGGCCGCAGGCATCTTGAACTGCCGTGGTACAATTATGTTACTGCACTGGCAAAGCCTAGCAGCCATGGTGCAACATTGCAAAACTCCATCGTTTACACCCTTCTGACACCCTTTTGACTCCGAAACCATAGAGTGCTAGTGTGCACAACAGGAGAGAGTCAACTTCTTACTCTTCTGAGGAGTGCAGAGACATAAGAATTCCGCAGCACTGCGAAGCCTTTTGCAGCCTGCCTTGGAAAAGATGTGGCAGAGCTGCTTTAAGCTCTTCCAACAGCCAAGGTTAGAGTGGCTCATGTTGCTGCTACGAATCACTCAACGCAAACTGCGCTTGTACCTTCTAGAGGAAGCAAACTCTTCTCCCTTTCTGCATTTTCCAGGAGATCGTGCTGTGGAGGAAAGGGGAGAAGACGCGCAAGCCAATCCAGCAGCAGTCGCAGCCGCAGCCGGACCAAGCCGCGGGGGACAGCACCAAGTAGCTGCCGCCCGCCTGTTAAGACCGTTCCCGTGTACAGTTCTGGTTACGCTTGTCTCTCCCCACTTCTTCGCGGCAGAGGCGCTTTTGAGCCACTGGGAAGAAATTTTTTGAAAGTGGGGATGGCTGAAGCGGTCCACGACCTATCCAGCCACAAGTCCCTTCACGATGTGGGACGGACCGTTGACCGCAGAGCTTGCTCTCTCGTTGCATGCGGATTGCGCTTGGGCGGAGGAGGGCAGATGTAAATACGCGACATTCCGACGCGGCCACCATTTTCGCATTGACGCTAGCGTCGCGTTTCTTCCGAAGCCCCCCGATCTGTTTTTTTTATTATTATTCGTTATTGTACTGAACGTTTTTTTTTCCCTCCTCCTCAAGTATATTTGTGTGCCCGTGTTGTACAGAAGTGTATATAAGTAGACGATGATCATGCAAGCATTCTTCACTGGGAAAAAGAGAAACGATTTGTGTATTATGAATAAAATGTCTAGTGATTTAGGTGTTGTTGCAAAGTGCCTTCCGTTGAACTGTGGTTAGAATTCTGATCACAGCCATCGAAAGAGCATACTTAAATATTTGTAACCACTAACAGAACCTTGGTGAGACAACGTGCGATGGTGGACGCATTCAACTTTGAAATTGTGAATTTAAAGGGCTTACGAAGACAAAATGCAAGTTTGGTTCTTTCGGAAGATTGCCTCGTTAGAGTAACACGGTCACCTTTTTTAACATAAACTTCACTCAGATAATCTCTATAGTAATTGGAAATAAGAGAATGGCCATGAGACGCTCTAGCGACTTTTCCACACTGAAGTTATGACGTATTATAGGCAGCTTGTTGCAGTTGGCTGAAGCCAACAAAATCCAGCACAAATTAAACGGACTATAAGCTTGCATAACGAGCTATTGGCACTTAAATTTAGTGCACATTGTTTTTACAGCAGTAAGAATGGTGGGGTAAACAATGAAAGTTACGAACATGTAAACATGGAAGGAAGCACTAATACGTGCGGCACTCCCTATTCCGGCCGACGCTGCAAAGCGATGAAGCGCGTTGAGCTTGTTTGACACAACGCTGGCCAACTGGCATAAGCGACACCGCCACTTATGCGACCCTGCCTGTTGAGTCATACACAATGTTTCAAGACACTATTACTATCAATCATAACGATAAGCTAGGTACAAGTCCAGTTAGAAAAAAAAAAGTGTGAACAGCAGTCCTTGAGTGGTATTGTTGCCACATCTTTGAAGGAAGATGGTAAAAAGGGGTAAAAAGGGACATGTTCTTGCCGTTGGCGGCGGCCTTAGTCAACATACTGACTTTTCTTTTAATACCTGCCCTAGAAAGATCATTGCCGACGTTCACAAAACTCGCAATTCAGCGGGAGAATCGAAATTTTAGCTTAAATTATTTAGTTTATCAGTGAAGAAAGCACCATTTGCTGCCAAACAGGTGCTGGGGGCACTTTGAAACACCAAATCTTTAAAATAAAATAAACTTGATTGATTGATTATAGGGTTTAACGCGCTGACGCAACACAGGCGATGAGGCGCGCCGTAGTGGAGGGCTCCGGATTAATTTTGACCACCTGGGGATCTTTAACGTGCGCCGAAATCGCGTACACACGGGCATTTTTGCTTTTCGCCTCCACCAGACAAGCGGCCGCCACGGCCGGGAATCGAACCCGCGACCTCTTGCTCAGCAGCGCAACGCCTTATCCACTGAGCCACCGCGGCGAGTATTGTAAACAAACTTGTATTTTGTCTTCAGGCCCCTTCAAACGGGCTGTGAAGGCAAAATACAAGGTTAGTTCAGTAAAAAGACTGCCTTGTCCCAATAACAATGATACCAATTTCGTTGATAACTTCAATCACTGATAACTTCAAACAAATAATTGAAATATTAAAAAAAGTGAAGCAGTGATTTGAAAGTACCTTAGTATTTCTTTTTTTTTTTTTTTGTTAAAAACATATTTTGAACAAAGTGGTATTTTGTCTTCATGGCACCTTTACTGCTAACTGTCTTACTCTGTGCACCAGCTTTGAATCGATTGTGTAACTTGTTCGACAGCCGTTTCCGTGACTCTGTGCACTGAAACATGGCCTTGAGACCAACAATACAAAGTTCGCAGCAAACCTGTCCACACTAAGCTGCTGCGATCCTAGGTCTTGGCTGTTGAACCATGACCGACACAAAGAGAAGTGACACATATTTAACAGCAGGAATTGGGCTACCTTTAATAAGAAAATATGGCAGAAAAACAGCGGCTTATCTCTACAGCTAACAGCATCATTCGCCGACCACTCTGCTGCTGCTGATACCAATGTGCCCCTTACCAGAACACTCGGCATTTCTGACAAGGTTCGATTAAAAAGGTACCACCGCACTTTTTGGCAACAAAACAAATGCTTCAATATTCCAGTTCCAAGGCACACACACGATTCAGCGCTATCTTACAAGCTAATTATGCGACAGTGAACTTTGCACTGCTCTTAAGGTACCTCTGCTCCGATTCAGAGACATGCCTGGTAACATCAGACAACTGACTTGTATTTAAAATCTCGGTGTTTCATGTCCACACGTTTCAATGTGGCGATATTTAATGTTGCACGCTGAACATCTGAAAACGCAGCGGGCTTATCACAGATTGCATTGTTCTACAGTGTTTCACAAAACTGCCCAACTAAACACCCATCTACTTAACTATTTTAGTGCAGTTTAACTCAGTGTGGGGACGGCAGAAAGTTCACTTAGAGCTGCGACTACCGAGTAGAAGTGCAAAGCAAGTTTCGTGCACATAAGCTCCAAGGAAAATAGTTAATGGCAAGGACTGAGCAAAGTAACGATTGCCACCGATACAGCGATTATAATGGCTCGTTCACTTTTTTTTTTCTTTCAATATGCTTAGTTGAGTCAGTGTTTTAACAATCTTCCCCTGTGAGGTGCACAGATAGGAGATTGCAAATGGGTGCTTCTGACTGCCTTCGATATTGAGCACCTGTCAATATGATTTATACAAGTATGGACAGACTTTTTTGTTCCCTCAAGAGCTGAAGAACCTCTGTCCTGCCAGCCTGTCATCTTTTTTTTTTTTTTAATTTAAGTGATGCTATTTTTTATAAATGACTTTGAATTGTAAAACTGAACTGCTTCACAGAATTGGTGAAGCAGACTGGTTACTGCGTATAAAAGCAGATAGTGCTACCTGCCTGCTGAACTATCAGCATTGCAGTAACCTGGCGCAGACAACACTAAAAAATTTGAAGAAAAAAAAATTGGTTCACCCCGCATACAGAGCTACAAAAGGCACGTGTGATTGCAGCAAACCATATCCACCTCTGGGCGCAAAACGTGAAATACTGAAGAAAAAAAAAAACACTGCCATTCACAACATGCCACTGCCGTAACAGGACATCTGTTGTCATAGCAAAACTAGTCCTAGCAAGGCAGCAATCAGGTGTTCCACAATTCTTCCACTGCATACCTAGGCATTGCAAGTTAAACACCAAAACGAATGCACAGTGATAAAGTGACTAAGCTTGTAACGACAGTGTGCACAATTTTGGACAGAATCGGAGCAAATAAGCAAACAGGCTTTTCAAAATTTGAAATTCACAACATCTGATCAGTTCTAAGCTGATCGAGCCACAATGCAAAAGATGTAGGGACGGCACACCACATTAAACAGATCAGCTGATCAAAATCAATCGACGGATTATCACCCAGCAGGTTACCCGCCAGCACAGTGGCCACCCACACACCCATGTGGATGCAATCGGACCAAAATAGCAGCACCCACCGACAGAATGAGCGCGCACTACTGCTTCTAAGAGAGCATGGCAAGCAGATATTCAGAGCTCCAATTATGTACAGTGGTGGCATGGCTAGCCTTGCACATAGGTCACCCAACTTGACAGACATTTTGCTAAAGAGATGAATACCTGAACTAGAACATCCTGCTTTTAAAGTTTAAAAACCACTGCTCAGGCCGGCTTGATGAGTAAATGTAGGAAGCTGGCGTGATCAACATTCTTTTCGCATTACCGAAACTGTCATCGCATAAGGCCCTTGAACTGTTCTGAACTCCACCCGATGCTTCTGCAGCCGGTAATTGTTACCAGCAAGCCAGCATAGCGAATGCCAACCTTGTTGTGTTCCTTGGGCTTTTGCACTGGGCACAGCTAGGGATTGGCTACTTTACATAATGACAGTGCTAGAATAAGGGGCAAGAACGTTGCTTTTCAAACCTTTAAAAGCAGGCTGTACATCTATGCATAGAATAGACGACTAGGGGATCAAAAAAAAAAAAAAAAAGGTACCCGGAAGATAATGACTAAATTGTGCTTTGACTATATGTCAGCGACCTCAACTGTCGACAATGCACGAAGAATGTCAACAAAGGCAAGTCTGCATCTATTTGCCCGGCTGTCGTCACCAAGTACTCTTTCGCACAGGAATGTCAGCCCTGCCGATGCGGGTCAGTCGATGAAAAACCAACTGCTCGGAGCTTTCTAATATTGTGGGTTCTTTCTACACAGGGGAGGGGGATAAACAATACGACAGATGCCCGGATGGAGGTAGACGATACAATCCGACTTCCAGCTGACTTTTTAACTCCTGACAAGTGAGTTGAAAGTCAAGTGACCATGTCATGTCCTCCAAGCCGTTTACAACCACGGAACTGCAAATCGTTCTCCGACTCAAAAAAGAGCGTACCAGGTGCAGCACGCTTTTTCAAAGCACGTTTTTGTGTTTTGAACTGTTCACCTCGTGGTCACCAAAGGCTGCGAACTGCCTTGACCATTCCTCTCACACACGCACACGCAGGCACACACACACACACTCTGTAGGTCTCTTGCAGCAGGTCTTCAGCCCGTGAGAGGGTGCAAGTCCACTTTGACTTTTTCCCGGCGACTCAACATGCCCACTGTCGGGTAGAGACCGCCCACTGGCATTGCCACCTGCCGCCGACCAACCGTGACGCCGTTCAGCGTGAAGTACACCTGGGTAAATGAGGAGATAAAAGAAAAAAGGTGAAAAGATGCTTTTGTTGGAAACGGGCTAGTGCGGACACAAGAGAACCAGCACGGCTCATTTACATTAGAAAAGGGGCGGGGATAAGACGCCGCCTTGGGGGACACCAAAGAGCAGCCAACCACATATACAGGGTGTTGCGACGATAACTGGAACACTTTAAAAATTTTTCCTGAGCGATCCGCCGCTCTGTTCGCGCTCAAACTTCACACAAAGGTCGCATTTTGTGGTCTATTTTGTTTGACACCGGGAACAACAACGGTACTTACCTGTTTATTCTGAAAATAAATAAAAACGATTTTCGCCTATGGGAAAATGGCCGCTGATTTGGACATGCGAGCCAGCGCAAGTTGATGTTGGAACGACGGAACCACCTGCAGAGTGAAACGCATGTTTGGGATTCACGTACGGAGCCAAATGGTGCAGCAGACGATCAGAAAATGCACCTAGAAATGAGCTAACAGACGATCAGAAAACCCGGTTTTCGGGCTCGCACGTCCAAATCGCCGCCATTTTCCCATAGGCGAAAATCGTTTTTATTTATTTTCAGAATAAACAGGTAACTACCGTTGTTGTTCCCGGTGTCAAACAAAATATACCACAAAATGCGACCTTTGTGTGAAGTTTGAGCGCGAACAGAGCGGCCGATCGTTCAGCAAAAATTTTTAAAGTGTTCCAGTTATCGTCGCAACACACTGTATATACGCCTCGAGCGCAGCCTGTAGGGGTGCCACTGAAATCCCCCTAGTGGCCCGTTTCGAAAGCAGCCGCGGGAGTCCGCGCCCCGCTCCCCAGTGCCGCCGCTGCTTTTGCGGCACGTTCACGACTGAGATTTACCGGTTGCGGGCGTTTGAAATCCAATGTTTATGTGGAGCAGTCATTCTGTTCGCAAATGGGGTGCGCTTACGAGAGTGCAAATTTATTTATTTGTTTATTTATTTATTTATTTATTTATACATACTGCAGCCCAATTGGGCTATCGCAGGAGTGGGTTGGTACATAGAATGCAAAACAATTTTCTGCACAGAATAACACAGATAAAAACACAACACATTGAAATTCACTTATTCATAAAGTATAGACATAATAGATAATAAGTACAGCAAGACATTGAAATTATGCAAAACTGACATAACGCAATCAATTTAAATTCTGAAGAAATTTTTCCAAAGGCAATGACCTAATTTCACCTGGTAGTAGATTCCATTTTTCAATTGTTCGCGGGAAGAAGCTGTACTTAAATAGATTAGTTCGTGGATGAAAAGTTGCAAGGTTGAGTTTGTGGCTATTTCTAGTAGATTTAAGTTTATCGGGCGACAAATAGCTGTTCTGTAATGAGTAGCGCGGAGTATTCGTAAGAATATGTAAAAATTTAAGACATCCCCGTTCACGGCGCTCCGACAGCGGTTGTAATTCTAGTGTAGCAAGGTGGGATGACGGCGAAAAGCTCCAATCGAAGCGGCGAAAAATAAAACGAATGGAATTTTTCTGAACAGATTGGAGTGTGTTAATTTCAGATACTTTATAAGGATTCCAGATGGTACAGGCATATTCTAAGATGGGTCGGATGAGCGTTTTATATGTTATTAATTTCGTTTCGAGTGGAGCTTCCCGCAATGTACGGTTTAGGTAGCCTAACTTTTTTAGAGCTTTGTTGCATGTATAATCAATGTACCTTGACCAAGACAAGGTAGGCGTGAAGATGACGCCCAGGTACTTATATTCATTCACCCGCTGTAGGGAAGAGCCGTTGAAAGAATAATTAAACAAAGAAACGGAATTGCGTGTACTGAAAGATAAAGTGACTGTTTTTGTAAAGTTAATATTCATTTGCCATGTCTGGCACCACCTGCAAAATTGAGCAAAAGAATCATTTAATAAAATATGATCATCATTCTTGTTAATTACATTGTATAACACGCAATCGTCAGCATATAGGCCAATGTTTGTGGATATATAATTAGGCAGATCATTTACATACAATAAGAACAAAAGTGGCCCCAGGACCGAACCCTGGGGAACTCCGGATGACACATGTACTACCGACATGTTCCTGACGCGACCTTAGTGTGGTATATTTTGTCTGTATGAGCGCCAGGTGTGTGCCACAGGCCAGCGTCGCGGAACCGGCGTATGATGGAGCCGATTGTAGTTACACTGACCTGAATTTACTAGCTGTGTCTCCATAACCGCAGGTTCCTCAGATGTTTATGCTACGGCTATACACTACGATTTAAATAGGTTTTGTGCACTTACATAATCAGCGGAGCACTCATACCTGACAGCGCGCCAGTTACGTTTGCCAATATTATACCTCAGATATTGATCACCACCATTTACAAGCCAGTCTGTGTAAATTTCGGGAATATTCAACAAAAGTACGATGGACAATGCATAATTATACTCCGGGATCAGCACACGACAGAGTCATCTTGTCGTGAGGTGAGCGCCCGCAAACATTCATCTGCTACATATATCCTTTGCGCGCAGCTCGGAGACGGGCTTAGAATATAATCCGCGTCCGCGACTAAATGCTTCTTCGACATATCGTCATATGGCACAGGGAGCCTGCAGAATAAAGCAGAAACTGAAATCAGAGGGCCTTATCACATACCACACTCTTCCAACGACACCTTTCATCGCTTAATGACCCGCCGCGGTGGCTCAGTGGCTAAGGCGTTGCGCTGCTGAGCACGAGGTCGCGGGTTCGATTCCCGGCCGCGGCGGCCGCTTTTCTGATGGAGGCGAAAAGCAAAAACGCCCGTGTGTACGAGATTTCGGCGCACGATAAAGATTCCCAGGTGGTCAAAATTAATCCGGAGCCCTCCACTACGGCGCGCCTCATCGCCTGCGCTGCGTCGGCGTGTTAAATCCTACAATCAATCAATCATCGCTTAATTGTTGAACAGCGTACCCTGTATACTTCCAGAAATGCGTCCGCCGTATGAACAGCTCTTCGCTGAAGTAGAAAAACAAAAGGAAAGTGAACGCGAGATTTGTGTGTGGGATTACTAAACCGTTCATTGCTTGATGCCCCTCCACATTTGTACACAGCGTCCCCCTCCCCTCCTCCCCACCGATGTATGGCGAAAAAGCAGTGCATTTCGCGTATAGTTGGTCTAGTGAACCCTACCTGCGTTACGTTTCGACGAACGTCTTTAGCATATCAGAAGCTGCACTGTTTTTTTTTTTATTTCTGTAAGAGCTATTATTGCACAGCATTTTTTCCCCCGTGGTTTCATTAACTTGCCTTGATTCTTGCCATACGGCGTGTGTGGGCACATATTTAACGACGCAGAGGCTTGAAATTTACTTAACATTTTCGCATGGTTTATATTGTTAGAACAAGCATTAGTTATTTTCCGGGATTAGGTAATCACATCCCCGAAACACATTTTTCTGCGACGTACATATTCGAAATGAAGCCGCATTGGTTGTCCACGCTGCAAAATGAAGCCAACCTCTCATTGTGCCAGTATCAGGTCTAAACGAGGCGACCGTAGAATTCATTTGTGCTTGATGTTTTGGAGATGACATGGGTGATATTGCTGCCGTAGCCGAAGCCCGGAAGAGCGGCGACGAAGCGCGCAGAACCGCCTCCCGGGTAGCTCTTGCAGGCGATCGCGTAGTCTACGAAGACACAGCTGCTTTTTAAGTGACCTATACGTACTCTTTGCCTATAGACGTCACCATAATAAGTTTTTAGGGCGCTGAAAGGCGAAAAGAAGCGAAACAGAACCAAAACAATGCACGAACCCCTATCAGCCACGCGGTGCAAATCCCGTCAACGCCGCGGAGAAGCGGCGGCAGGCTGCGCAGCGATCGCGAAGCTCGAGGCGTATAGGGTGTTTCACCGAACTTTAGCCAGAGTTTAAAAATATGTCAATGGACTCTAAGACGACGCAACCAAATGCATGCTGCTCACTTTTGTATGTAGTTTCTCAGGCTATTTTTTGTATTTTGCTTAATCAGATAATTGGTCAATTTTAATTAGCCAACTTTCGTACCAACATCGAAGCTAGGCAAAAAATCCCAATTAGAAAGTTGCAGAGCGGTTTTCGAAACATCCGAATAAACAAGTATTAGCATTTTTCCGCTTATTGAAGTACCCGCAAAATACAATACAAAAAAAAAACCACCAAGTGACATGCCTGCTTGCATGTCATGATTACAGTGCTCCCAAACGTTCCACGTACAATCATAGGTGCACAGCCGCTTAAAAAGTGTCGGCAGGTGACAAACCTGTTGATTCCACCAGGACAAGCAATAACCACTGCACCTGCTTATCGATAAGCGCTTGACGATCTGTCGCGAGAGAACCACATCGAAAATGGCACAGCCAATGCCTACGTCGCTGTGCCATACTTAACGTGCCATTCATTGCTGTGTAATACTTAATCGATAGAAAGACCAAAACTGTTTATTCGGACATTCTGAAAACCGCTCTGCAACTTTTTAATTGGAATTTTGTGACTAGCTTCGTTGGTACGAAAGTTGGCTAATTAAAATTGACTAATTATCTAATTAGGCAAAATACAAAAGCTAGCCTGAGAAACTACATACAAAAGTGAGCAACATGCATTTGGCTGCGTGGTCTTAGAGTGCATCGACATATTTTTAAACTCTGGCTAAAGTTAGGTGAAACACCCTGTATACCAGCTCAAATGTGGATAAATAAACAATACAAGAAGCCACCTATAGCTACTGGCCAGCATGACTTTAAAAAATACAGTTAACTTCTGCACACTTGGCACACAGTCGGGTGCGTTATCTCTCCCTCACCACGTCATTCGTCAACACAGCTTTCCTACCCGTCCGCCACACGCGGTAAGTGGCCAGAGCTTGTACCGCCAGGCCAACATCTCTCTGTTATTCATTTTAATAATATTTTTCTCTCTCTCTGCATTAGCAAACAAGCTGCATAGGCAGGAGCAGCTCCCAAGACAATCAGAAGCTTGGCAAGCCATTCTATGAAAGAAGCTTACAGCTGCCACAAGGCTAGCAATAAGCACTCAAAATTGGGTGATGCGACTCTCGCAGCAATCACCCCCCGTTTCACCTCGCACAACTCTTCTACATCCCAGCCACCGAATCACAGGAAGCGGTGCACCCGTTGAAGCTTCCGTTGTGCACTTGCTCCTCTTGGGGAGGAATTCGGAGTTTGGGCCCGTTTTTTCCCATGCATGCGAGCTGCGTGGCACGCTTCCAGTGCCTATTTCGAAAGCCTCGGGTGCACAAATGCTGTTGAGAAAAACGCACAGTCGCAATTCCACCGTCCCTTCCTTCCCTGCGTGCCCCAGAACTCGGGACTCATGCTCAATTCTCTTCAATGAAGCACATGGCTTTAACTCTTTCGCTACCGCGCCTATCAAAATCGATCGATTTGATCGATACTTTTGGGAGCGTGTTTTCATAGCGTTCCAGGCGTTGCTCGAACAAGTAAAGCTGTTTGGAGTTAGATCAGAAAATGGCCTTTCAAAATCAGTTTTGTTTTCATTTTTGCAACGAAAACGTGATTTTTGACTTGCGTTTGAATCACCTGGGTGTGGAAAAGGGACGTGGTCATTGCGCGTCACTGCTACCAGCGAAGAATGCGTGCCACTCGTAATTACTCTGCACCAGCGTTTGTTTTTTGCTATCAGGGCATGAATGGTGAACCAGCAAACGATTTTCGATCGTCAGGTTCGCACTCTGACAGTAATAATCCCAGAAATCGGCTGAAAATGTCAAGCAGTGCCTGGTTGCTAAGCTACTTTATGATTTTAGGCAGTTTTATTGCCTTCGCGCAAGTTGTTCTAAGTACTGTGGTAGTTCTACTTACCCCAGGACCATTCGCAAACAGTTTACAACAGTTTTGGTTTTGTTTCTGCATCACGAAATTCATATTTAGCGCTACTACGCAGTTACCCAACTTCAAGGCTACCTGCCATGGCGCCTGGAGCGTCCGCGACTGATCCTCGAACAAAGCACGCCGCTCCTGATTTCCCCCCACCCTAACCCGATTTCTGCGATAAGAACTTCAGATGCAAGTCAAAAAATCACACCCAGTCGCCAGATATCTGTTCCGCTGAGGATAGCGCTTCAAACCGGCCTTACACTGCCAGCTGTTCGCCTTCCAGTTTCGTTTCCATGCGAGGGTATATCCAGGTGTCTAATGTTGCTGCTTGGTTGAACTGTCTATTCGGACGGAGTCTCTGATAAGTTTTTGTACTGTTTCATTTGAAAAATGTTAGGTGGTGCTGCAATAGAGGAGGCTCGTTGTGCTGATCTTTTTCATCGCGCAACTGCTACTCGGCCAAAGATCGCAGGGCACGATTCTAGCTCATCGTACCTCATTTTTGCGAGCAAGGCTACAATTGCGAGTAAGAAGATGATAATAAAGCTCAGCTTTATGTTTTGAGAGATAACTGACCGTGAACGACAACAAGCATCAGTCACGGCGTTCCGTTTCCAACTTCATGCATGTTTTTTTCCGCATCGCGTGCTTGTCCCAAATATTGTGCTCGCTGTAAATGCAAAGTCAGCCATTGACAAGATGTTCTTACGTTATGTGGGGGCAAATTGGTGCCTCTGATAATGACAAACCGCCAGATTTATCCCAGGAAACCACCCGAAATTGCACATTTTGAATTGGAGGTTGGGCTTCACTGCATGACACGAGCACCGTGCATGCTAACATTTTTTTTTATATCTGACAAACTGTTCCGCGCAAGTCGACATTTTTTCTAGGGAGTGTTTTTGAAATGTTTTCCTACAAAATTTATATTCTAATTTTTTTCTACTACTGGTGGTTTTATATACACAACACCTTTTTTATCATTTTTTTCGACAACTTGACAAAAATTTTGATTTTGATATTTTTTTTACAACTATTATATATAAAAACCTTTAAAAAACTGGTGTTATTGGAAAGGCCATTAAATAATCTGCATTTTGTGTTCCTGCAATTAGTGCCTAACCAATTTTTTAGCAGGAAAAAAAAATGTTTTCTTGGACCCCTAAAATTAGTCAATTTTCCGGCGGTAGCGAAAGAGTTAAAGGCCAACTGCACTCAAAATTTTTTTTGTACAAATAAGTAGTCTATGCTCTTAAAATCACCATGGCGAAATCCTTAGCTTCGTAATCACAGAGAGCGCTAGGTACCGCCGTTCAAAGTACCTCCGAGCAGACGACGTTTGCACGTGGCGGAGAGTCGCCGTAACAAGTTCCGAGCGGCCTGTGACGGAGGTTGGGGAACCTGTCCTGTGAAGCTCGCGCTTCTCCGGCGACTTGCAGGGCGCTCCGCCGGGCGCAGGGATGCGTTCGCCCGGGGTTTCTCTGCTACACCAGCGCGCTGTACCGGCGTCGCCATCAAATGTTTAAACTAACCGCATAGGCAGTAATATCCCCCATTTTTCTCAATGCAAAAAAAAAATGATTAGAAGCCTAAACCTATTACGGCGCTTGCGAATGTGTTGGAGTTAGCAAAACTATTTTTACTTGAAAATAATATTTTTACTCAAAGAAAAAAATAGCGCGAAGGGAGCACTTGCCTTACATTTGTCATTCCTATTGCATTTACCACAGAACAAAAAAGATATATTATAAATTATTGACCACTTGCACTTCCACGTTCAATATTGGCCTCATTTGGGCTGGCCCAACGCCACCTCTATCCTTTAGACATTTCCAAAAGTTTTACGACCCAAATAGAGTTCGTGTACACGCGGCTTAAACATTTGTGCGACTTTTGTCTCCCTAGCTAAGTGAACCAAAATCAGCCTTTCTCGTAGTAACAAATACACGCGCACAAATATTGGCCGTCGTATTTGGGAAGTGCGAAAACTAAACTGCTCCTCTCCTAAACAATAGATTATATTTTTGTTCGATTCCCAAGTGAAGTATTTACTTTGAGCGTTAGATTTAGTTTATTTGAAAGTAAAACGTTTTCAACAGTACCTGTATCTGGTTAAAGTAGAAAACAGCGGTAGATAGGAAGTGTTTTCGCGTTTTAGTGCGTCATTTAGCTCTGGAGGCGGGCTTATAGTTTCAGATCCTTTTATAATTCGATTCTCGATGTGCACACAGGGGAAAAAATACTGGGCCGATATTCACGAAGCTGTTTGCATGTAATGTATAGTGTAAATAGTGATTTATCTCCGCCCGCGTGCGATTTGTTCCCTTCAGAGAGGGCGACGTGATAGCCGAGGGGTCGGCTATAATAAAAGCTGCTTTTCGATATCGTATACGAGCAAATAGCTTTGTAAATCAGGGTCCGTTTTCTACTTGCAATGCCAAAAATTGCTATTCCGGCAGTTATTATGATGGAAAAAAAATTACTGTCGGTCGGTCTACTTCATCTCGATTGATAGCAACGGGATCCCGGAATTGCGCCCAACTCCATTATCATGGCCAAACGTTAGTGGAAGTTCTTCTGTGGAAATAAAAAAGCGAAACGCGGCGCTACCACGCGCATTTGAAGGCGGCTCTGAGCGGCCGCCGGCTCTGGCGCGGTCGCTTCCGTTCCCTCACGTACGTCACGTCCGGCCGCCGCTATGGCCGCCTTTTCTATTCAGTTTCGGTTTCGAAAACGCGAATGTCGCGAGCCGTTTGAGTCGCGCGCGTTGATGTTTGAAGCGCAGGATTTTGCATTTCGCACCCTTTTTATATGAACTGTTAGGTGACATTATTTTTACGCTGTCGAAAATTTGAGTGCAGTTGGCCTTTAAGGGGGGACACTGGTCTTAAAAACAACTTCTTTTATTTTTCAAGTAAACTTTGTCAAACTTATCAGTCTGGCTGTTTTTCTTTCCCACTGATTTCAAATATGCCATTATTTTTCATTTGGTCAATTAGTTCCCCCCAGATAATTAGAGGTAATTAGCCAGTTCTGGAGGAACAATAGACAAAACAGTGTTGGTCACAAAACTGTAATATAATAAATCTAATTTTCTAATAACTATGAACCCTGTTGAGTGCAATAAGAGAATCTGTTTTTTGATGCACCACTTGGAACTAATTTTACAGCTCCTTAACCTTTGGTGTTCGAAATGGGCATTCGAAATGGCTCCTTGCCACTGGTGCCACCAAAGTTTAATGAGCTGTAAAATTAGTTCCAAGCGGTGCATCAAAAAACAGATTCTTTTATTGCACTCAACAGGGTTCATAGTATTGGAAAATATAAAGGTTACAGTTTTATGGCCATCACTGTTTTGTCTATTGTTTGACCAAAAATGGCTAATCATCTCTAATTATCTTGCGAACTAATTGACTTACTAAAAAAATAATGGCATGCTCTAAATCAGTGGGGAAGAAGCAGCAAGACTGACAAGTTTCACAAAGTTTACTTGAAAATTAAAAGAATTTGTCGTAAAACCAGTGCTCCCACTTACGGGGCAATCAGATCACCTTAGCGAGCTGTAGAAGAGAAGATGACAGCTGCAATGCTTGGGGATGGAAGAAGAATCGGTACCGCACCTGCACGAACATGCCGACAACAGCCCGCACCTCGTCTCGCCAGTACTCGTCATCGTCGTCATCCTCCACAGCAGGCCACAGCCGGCCACAGTCATTGTCGACGAGGTCGCTGGGCTCCTCGTATTCACGGGGAAAGAGAATTCCACATCCCATGATGTCCCCTGCGTACAAGAACGCCCCCTGTGAGCAGTTGCGGAAAGGGAAAGCTTTATTTCAATTCGTCTGCATTTTTGGACCAAAACTGTTGAATTTAAAGAGCTGATAACGCCGTCTCTTCTTGGCACCTAAAGGGTTGGCTGGTGAGGTTGTGTACTGTATTTTCGCGCGTATAACCCGCCCTTGCATATAACCCACACCCCCACTTTCAGCCCGCCGGACAAGAAAAAAAAATCCTCGTGTATTGCCTGCTCATTTGATAAAGAAAAGGCTGCACCAGAGCTATTGCTCAAGCAACACATCGCATACTATGCAGATAGAAAAAGCGTATATTTAGCACGTAGAAAACACTGACTGCAAGACAAAAGTCACAATTTACTCAGCGTCACTGCTGTTGCTAGAGCTACCACTTGAGCCGCAGACTCCTATCTGTTGTACACAGGGTCATCTTCACGGCACAACACGCATTGCCGTGAAGCTACACTAAAGGAAAAAAACCCGCATATAACTGCACCCTACTTTGCCACTGAAATTTTCACACTTTTGGCGCAGGTTATACGCGTGAAAATACGGTATTTTTCAAGGCTTTTCGATGAGTTGGATTCAATAGGGGCAAACTTAAAGGGCATTCACCTAACAACAATGGAGTAGCAAAGGCACCGCAATACCGTAATTAAAAATAAAGGCACAAAAACCCTGACCTTTTTGGCACTTGGGTCCAAACTTGGATCCAACTTCATTTCCTACAAAAACCTTGCCGTCATCTGTGAAGAGGAGAGAGCACAAACGCGAAAAGACAGGTCAACATTGACAATATGGGTTGGCTAGGTCATTTTAGGTGGCAAGATAAACAGAAACCAAACAATCAAGCAATGCAACACCGTCATCCGATACCGACCGCGTAATTCAATGGATGAAGATGACGAGGAATGCAGATATCACGCAGACAAATTTGATTATTCCAACTTCCGCTACTAAAATTTTCGGCACAATTCTTGCCAAATTTGGTGTGCCAGTCAACGTTTTTAAAAATCCACATATCCCGATTTCAGTCTTGTTTAATTCTACTTCTTGATATGACCAAATTTTTTGTCGTCCCACAAAGTGCACACATGACACAAGATCCAACGTAATGTTGTGACAAGGGAACTTATTGTTGCAAAGTTTAACTTCATGGCGGATTAATAACAGGACCCAATTGTATACTGAACGAATCGTTTTAAGGCATCAAAACTTCCCCCAACAGAGCTTGTGGATACTTAACGTCCCCAAAGTAGTCAAGAAACAAGAAAGCAGACTCTAGTTCACACATGTGAGACCCATTACAGCGCAAAGGTTGACAAAGAATTAGAAGGCACGCAAGACAAGCGTTGACTCTCAGTTCTTTATATGACGGATAATTCACGTTATATCCCGCAAGTATGCACAGGTGCAAAAGGGAATAGAGCTACCAATTTCACCCATTTCACACAGTTCACCTTCTCAACAAATCCTCAGTATAAGTGCACGAAATACACGAAAAAAAAAAAAACACCTCTATTAAAGTGCACAACACAGCATGAGCTTTGTTTGGTACACTGCTTTGAATGGTTTTGCGCAATTGTTGTGACAATTGAGAGCCAGCGCTTGTCCTGCAAGCCTTCTAAGTCTTCGGTCAACCTTTGTGCTGTAATACCGTATTTACTCGTGTAATGATCGCACTTTTTATCCGAAAATATGATGCAAATTTAGGGGTGCGTTCATTGCACACGGTAAACTTTTCGCGAAAAAAGTCAGCGCGAAAAACGCAAGCAAGTTGCAGGTCAGAATTTTTACCATAGGTCTCCTGAACATAATAAACATAATATATAAAAACATAATAAATACCCCACGGACCACCGCCAGCCGCGTTGCAATGTGACGCCAAATGCAGTGTTTTCATAAATTACGGAATGCGCCGGAACGAGTTTGCTGCGAGGTGAGAATGGGTCGACCAATAAGTGGCTGCTGCTGTCACAGTGCAGGACATCAAAACTGCAGAAACGGGTGCTTACGCAGCAAGCTCAGCACAATTTTTTTCTTAGTTTTGTGAGTACATTATGTGCATTTAGTGAGAGTTTCTTCCTCACCAATAATAAACTCGTGCTAGCTGATATCGCTAATATTGGAAAGTCTGTGGCAATAGCGTAGCCATGTCCACTTTGAAAAAGGAGGAAAGATAGCTAAGCAAGACCGTCATCATCAGCTAGACTTGACACACATACGACATATTGCTGCGGCAAGCTTAGGGTGCGATCGTTGCGCGGAAAATAAAAAAAATCGTATTTTGACGACGAACTTCAGGGGTGCGATCATTACGCGAGTGCGATCATTATGCGAGTAAATACAGTATGTTCCATCCCAGAGACCAACTTACTCAAAAACATAATCTGTTAGTTCACAGGGCAAACCTTTCTACCACCCTCACCTGCATGGTAAGCAATAGAGCCTTCATTCCAGCCGGGATGCCTATGCCTCGGATAGTCCTGCATGTTCGTAGAACAGGTAAGGTTGTCGTCCAAGTCGCAAAAAGCTGGTCTACAACCAAGCTCGGGTAAACGCGAGACAAGTACCTTGTGAGCTAGACCAATGGCAATGCAGCACTTCTCGCCGGGGTCGAGAATCTCCAGTTCGTAGTAGTGGCTGGTGGTGTTGAGAGGAGACCGCGTCTGGGCCAACCCGACGTCCACGATGCTGGCGCCACGGCCAGAGTACTCTAGGACCTGCAAAACACGTTCGCTGTCAGGTTCCTGATGCGTTCAGTAGTTACGACAGAATCCTGAATTATGATAGGAGTAACGACAGCAGTTACAACAGAAATGCCTCCTGGCCTTAAAACATCTTTCAATCTTTCCGAAAAGCTGCCGCCGCGGACAGGAATCGAACCCGCGTCCTTGTGCAGTGGTCATGAATTGAATCACTGTCTGAGCCACGGAGCAAGAACATATAGGAGGCAAAACGGCCCATTGTGGCAAGCGCGGGAGAGCGACCAGATAATGTCACAATGAAAACCAAGGCGGAGTGCAAAGCCTCGTAACTGCGACGGCGAAGGAGAGGGTGGCGGCACCTGATGGACGAAGTGATAGCGGCCGCACTTATTGCGGGGCAGAGCAGAGAAATGCCGATTGCGGCAGCCACGCAGTTTCTTCACCCGCAGCAGATGCCGCTAGCTTAACCTATGACGAGCGCTTGTGACATTATCTGGCCACGCTAGGGAGCCTAGTTTCGCCTCCTATCTTATTCTTGCTTCTTGGTCTTGAGCTCTCATGAACTATGAGCCTACGCAAAACATCCTACGCAAAGGCGTTTTCATTTGGTACTCATGATTAACCAGCACGTGAATGCCTCCTCTTTGTGGCTGTGGTGGTTGTAGGGCTAAAGATGTAGCTGTGGCTATGGCTATGACTTCGGCTGGCTACAAGATTATCTAGGCAGCCAATGCAGTTCAAAGTTAAAATGGGGCCCCTCATAGTCGCGCGGTAATAAAACGCGGTTCTCAACAAGAACTGTGTTACAAAAAGTGCGTGTGGCACTTGTTGAAGTGATCAACGTAACCTGCGAGACGTAGGATGGTGCCATGGAACATGTTCATAGAACTGAAATGCTCACAGCACTGGATTTCGTTAAAATGAAGGGCGTTTGCATTGGGTTCAATGGCGGTTCAGTGGGGTATTTGAAAAAGTTCGTACAACTGAATAGTTCGTTTTAAATGACATTCGTTCAAGTGGTATTTTACTGTATTTTGAACGCGACACTAGTTGTTTCGTGACTTTTCTTTTTCTTTCTTTTTTTTCCAGACTCAATCTGCTCATAGCTCACAAACTACTGCAGCAACGACTAACAAACCGGATGAGAAACGGCAGATGATGCCACGCATCCAGCGCAATCTCTTTTCGAAACAAGTGCACATTGACATTCAGCTCCGGCGCCTCGGTGGAGCGACATGCTACATGAGTTATTGTCATTTTTTAAAGGTCCCCAAATACAGCCCTCCCGTGCCTTGACCAAAATGGCGGGGCCACTCACGGGGCCGTTGAGGTGCACGTCATGCAGACGAAGCCACTCCTCCTCGTTTGAGTCGACGCACATGAAGGCGTCTTCGATGGCCGAAGACGAGGGCCGGCCGTCGCCCAGGATGCGCACCTGCTGCCCCGAGTCACGCAGCACCACGGCCGGGTGCAGGCGTCCTGACACAAACGAGCTGGAACGACCCACCTGCACACGACAGAAGAACACAACAAAAGCTTAGGGTTATTTAGGGGGGACGCGGCTTTCAACTTTGAAGAAAATGACCAAAACATTGTTTTTTTGAAAGTCACATATATGGCTTCTATGTTTTCTATCCTGTGCGTTTGCAAAGTTTTTCCGCCAAGAACCATCGCAAAGTGGCATAAAAAAATACCCTTGGCAGCCGCGGTGACCAAATATCAGGGCAAAAGGGCGAAAAAAAAAACAAAAAAAAAAAACAGCAATTTTCGGAGCACTGTATATACGCAACGGTGACACCGGGGGCAGCCATTTTGGCACCATTAGATCGGCCGAGCGATCCTCTTTCCGGTTACGGTCGTTCATTATCTTCATTCATTCACAAATGCATGAACGGCAGAAAAAAGAAGATGCACAAACGGAGCCAGAAATAGATGCTGAAGCGCGATTAGCCCTCCGTTCGGTGCATGCTAGAACGGCCATCATCATTGGGCGTCGCGCGCGTTTCTGAGTTCACTTTCACTGCTTCGCTCGGCCAAGTTTCTGTTCAGTCATTTTATCTGCTGTGGTATTCAACGTGGACATTATCTGGTAAAAAATGGGGAGAACACAGGGAACGATGATGACAGGTCTGTTCCCAGTGACTTGATGGGTGATAATCATGTAGGAGCCGTTTTTGGAGCACCGAAATAGGATTTTGTAGCAGCCAAAAACAGTACTTTTGGGCAGCAAAACTGGCCTTTGGAGCTCAAAAATGGACTTTGGCATAAAAAACAGCCCACAGGGACAACAAAACGCTAGGCGTGTGCGAATCGAAACATTCAAATATCAAAGCCAATCACTCAATACAGTAGAACCTCGTTGATATGTTCCCGGTTCATACAATTTCTTGGTTACTATGCTGTCAATTGTAAACACTAAAGATGAAAAATGCCTCTTTTTTTTTTTCTCGGTTACTTAGTTCCAGGATAACACGATTTCTCAGTAGTTTTAAATTTTGTCCAACCACGACGGAATAATACATTTTACGGTAAACAGGAAACGTGCTGACGTGCGTGCGGACCGAACTTCAGCGCACGTGGCGCAATAGGCAGGCGCTGAGCGGCGATCGGGCCACCTGGGTCACTGTGACAGCTTTCCTGCAGTGCTGGGCTTGCCCGAGTCCCGTGGTAACACGGCTGCATTTAGCCAACGTTGCCTGTTCAACATTGCTCTTCAGATCACTTACTTTAGAATGGGAGCAATAGGGGCCCCTAGTTCAGCCGTATGGCCGCGCATCGGAGCTTTGGTGCATGCAGATGGCCTCCCGCCAAACGCCATTGCTCGAGCTTGACAGGCAGGCATAAAAAAAACGGGAGGCTTAGGAGCGCTGTTCCGCTTGCGTCGCTTAAAGTCACTGCACAGCTAAGGTGGCTAGCGCCGCCTCGTGAAGGGTAGACAAGTCCGCAAATTGTTTCTTATAGCTTCCGCGGAGCAATGCTGCCTGGTGGACCAGGTGGAAAGGTAGCCTTTGTTTCTTATGTCAACGGGAAAGCATCTGCTTCGCCATTTTCATTGTTGCAGTGCAGGCATTGCTTCAGCAGTCATGACATCTAAGAAACACAAGCCTTTGTCACTGAAGGAAAAGTGGAATATATTAGGTGTCGTCGACAAGGACCCGAAAAGGACAAGTGAACTAGCAAGTGAACTAGCAAGTGAAAAGGCAAGTGAACTAGCACTGCCCGCATCAAAACTCAACACGATCTTGTCCAAGCCCAAGGAGATACAGTAGAGCCCCGTTGATACGTTCTCCGTCCACACAATTTCCCGGTTAGTATGCTCTTGATTGTGAACACTAAAAATTCCGTTATTTGTTTTTTTTTCCGGATAGTACATTGCTCCCTCGCGATGTTTTTACATGTATCAACGAGGTTCTACTGCAGAAGCCAATGCAGTACTGTTTGGCACAGAGAAAAAAACAGGCCTGTGGAGAGATGCACAAGGAACTGGAGGAAGCACTTTCGAAGTGGTTTAAATAGGCAACAGCGTCTGCGAACTTCGATAAGAAGCATCCTACAAGAAAAGGCCATGGAAATTGCCGAAATGCTCGGCATCGAAAAATCTAAAACTTCACTGCCTCCTATGGGTTGACTAGCCGCTTCCGTGCTAGGCATGGCGTCTCCTACCGGCAAGTGAACAAGGCGGCAAGCGCCAATCCAGCTGATATCGAGAACTGGTTCGTTCTGCTTCACGTCATTATAAATGCTAATGGCCCATGTGACGTTTATAACACCGACACACTTGGCCTTTTCTTTGAAGTTCAGCCAACAAAGTCACTGAGCCCGATGGGAGAGTCTTGCCATGACACAAAAGTGAGCAAAGAAAGGCTTACTGTGTTGCTCTGCTGCAACGACAATGGCAGCAACACGATTAGGCCACGGGGAATTGACGAGGCAAAGAATCCACCGTGTCTCTGAAACATCACCCACCTGCCATGTGTCTACAAAAACAACACAAAGGTGTGGATGACATGTAGTTTGTTCGAGCTGTTCCTGCGCTACCTCGATGGAAGAATCGGCTGCAAACCGCGCAAGGGCCTGTTGTTTGTGGACAATTGCTCGGTACACCCAAAGGAAGCCTTGCTTCTTCACCTCTTCAGGTCGTGTTTCTTCCAGTGAACACGGCAAGCCAGTTGCGACCGTTAAGACACTCGTATCATAAAGAATGTCATAAAGCTCATGTGTCCGAAGGCAATGGAAAACTGTCACTACTATATGCAATGCATTATCTAAATGCGTCATGGGAGAACGTAATGCGCGAAACAGGGAGAAACAGTTTCTGAAAGTGTGGTTTCCGATGTCTGTCAGAAGCTGACGAGCCCGAGCGCAGCATGAGCGGCGAGGATGTGCCGTGCGTGAACGACAACAAACTGCGGTCCACCAGTGCGGAGTTCGCGTTTGAGGAGTTTTATGGCAATGAACGATGACAACGTGTGATACACAAACCATGGAAGAAATCGTGGTGGAATCACAACGCCATGAAGCAGTGCCAGCGTTGAGCAAAGCCTCCGACAAAGATGGTGGTGAAGACGGAAAGGAAGAGATGGTGTTTCCAGCGGCTACAAATGCTCAGGCCATAGTTGGGATGGAAGTGGTGTGTAGTTATCGTATTTACTCGAATCTAGGACGATACTTTTTTTTTTTTTAAGTCGTTTCCAAAAGTCTGGGGACAGCTTAGGTTCGAGGACGTGGTGCTCCTGCCACCGCTACACACTCAACGCCATCTCGTGGCCACAGGCATGCAGCTGGCAGGTTTTCAATGGGTTTTCAGAGCTCTATGGTTTGCACCCTCCATTTTGCCTGTTTGAACGTTTGAACCATACGTTGTGAACCCAGCTCTGAGCGTTCTGTGATTGCTTGCGTACGTCGTGTGACCTTGTGAAGCGCTCGTGTTCATGGCACAATGGCGCCCACGAAGTGGTGCCGCTACACTGTGGCTTTCAAGCGGAAGGTAGTCTTGGAGGCCAAGAGAACGTCAAACCTCCAAGCACAGCACGACTTCAGAGTCAACGAGAAGAACGTGCGCCGATGGTGAAGCAGCGGAACAAACTTTTCAACTGCGCCGCCAAGCAAATGGCCTTCACAGGACCCAAGACAGCTCGACACCACAAGGTGGAGAAGGAAGTCTTGGAAGGAAAGAAGCCTTGTCGACATCAGGCCAACTCCACCATTACGCTTCACTTTTCACATCCTGATAACATAGTTGCGGTGAAGCAGCTGCCCCAGTCAACGCTCCGTAGATTAGGAGGCCTCGCTTCCTATTGGCATAGGCCCCCAGTTGCAGGTTTTGTGACCAAATGATCCGCAAATTAATATTTTTCATCTTTAAAACCAGTAATGTTCCTCTTTCTTTCCTATATGGCCCATAAGAAAAAGCAATCAATTTCTCTAGCTTCACGGTCCCAAACACCGAGATAGAGCTTTTTTGACAGGCACGTGGTGACCCCGTGGCATTCGCAAAGCTGCTTTGCAGTGCACATTTGTCCTAGCTACATGCATCTGTTTTGCTTACTTCTGCTAGGTCAGAAAAATTGTCTCAGGTTAAAGCCCAGTTTTCTCGTCACAAATATTTTTCGCTTTTGCAAGATTTTCAGGGAGAAATCAGGTTTAAAACAGGTTTTAGAAATGTCATTCAGAGGGGAACATGTGGGGTATATCAGCCTTTACGCAGAAATGGAGGGCACGCATTCTTCTTGCACGCCCCAGAGGTGCACTGGTGGCAGTCTCACCTCCTTGCCGTTGTGGGTGACAAAGAAGGTGACCGCGGTGCCCCAGTTGCCGAAGTTCACCGTGGTGTCAAAGAAGAGGCCACAGCCAATCCGGTCGCCTGGCCTACAGGCCACACTCGGAGTATAGCTTTGGCACTCTGAGAGCCTGCACAAGGTTGTACAATTATTGCTGGTGGAAACAAAAAACAAGCATGCAACATCTCGAGGCAAAAGCACTGCACTTCACTTGATGTCTGATGAAGTTTCAACCTTTTGGGTCTTTGATCGAAAATGTTTATTTTTACAGTTATGATGATAAAAATTAGAAACAGATGTAATTTTTCATTCTTATTGCAGATCTGAAATTTGTTTGTGTGCAAAATGACTACATTCAAATTTATTCAGATTTTTATATTAGATTTCTTGACAACTTTTGTAAAAAAAAACTGCCAGATTGATGCTGCTGAATAAGGTACCAGTGAACTGTGCACAAATCAAGGAGTGAAATAAGACTAACGGTATCATTCTAAGTTACGACCGTTTAAAGTTTGGGCTTGGAAGGCAAAGCCTGTTTTTCTGGTTCCTACCAGAGCGCAAATTGAAGCGCAAATAGCTCGTTGGGCAATCTTATAAGCCCTGCCTAATTTGCGTTTGCTTTAGCCGACCTCAGCCAATCGCACAGCTCGGCATACATCATAGGTTCTGTTGTGGAAAATGAGCTAGTGGGTCCCATGCCTGTTCCCAGTTTTCCTACTTATATAGTTTATTTGAGCAAAGTTTACGTTAAAAGTGGTGACAGTACGATTCTAACGAGGCAATCTTTTGAATGAACCAAACTTGTGTTTTGTCTGCATGGTCCCCTTATAACAAGGCCTAGAGTCATCATCCCGACCTCGCCATTCTTTTCCAGCCACAGCCCCCGGTCTCCCGAACTCACCTACCAGAATATCCGCCCAACAGCTCGCCCCTCGAAACGCAAACGTCCCGCAACTTGGCTCAGGAGGAGGACTTGCCTTCCCTGGCTGACGCAGCAGGCGAGTGCCAGTGCGGGGTCCCAGCACTGGGTGCCGCTGCTGCTGGGGCACAGGAAGCCCAGCAGCAGGTCGGCCAGGCCCAGGCCGATCAGCTCCACCTCGAAGTAGGCCCGCGACGGCCTCGCCGGCTCCACCCCGACGTACAGGCCCGGGCCGCCCTCGCTCTCTGCGTCGTAGCTGAGAGACACCGACGGGCCATGAAGACAACATTGCTGTGAACCATGCATTGGATTTGTTTATGTTTTGTTTTTGCCAACCGGCTGCACCTGGCTGTGTTATCTGTGCTATCCATAAGCCAAGTGAAGCGCAAGTTCCGTTCTTTATGTTTTACGCCGCACGTGTTATCTCTTTTGATAGGGAGAGTGTTTCGAACTATTGCCGCCGGCCCAGAACAATCTTCTTTGATCTCCAGTGTTCTGGATGTAATTCGACGGTTCGAGAAACACCCGCGCCCAAAGACAAATGCCTGCAGAGCAGACGTCGCGGTATTCAATTCACCGACACTTGCCTGCGCACGTCACTTTGCTGACTGCTGCTTTGCCGCCACTGTATTCTTTGAGTTGTTAGGGGAGCACAAGTTCGCTCCAATAAACTTGTTTTCCCTTCAAGACAGCTGTGTCATCTTTGGCTTCGTGACAATATACGAATTCGCTCAATATGAAGGAAATCACCATTATCATCACCACCCCATCTATAGCCCCCTGCAGGGCAAAGGCCTCTCCCATGGATCTCCAATTATTCCGGTCCTGTGCTAACAGCGACCAATTTATCCCCGCAAACTTCTTGATCTCATCTTCCGGCACTGTGCGTCAAAGACAAGACTAAACTGTGCCCATCCTGTCCCCTTTGTCCTAGTCGTGTCTTTGACGTGCAGTTTTTTGTACTGATAAGAGCCTTTGGTAACTCACTCAGGTTCATGCCAGCAAAGAAAGATGTCTTCTAAAACAAAAAAAAAAAATGCAAGAAATCCCAAAAAACTTAAAAATTTCCAGCTACACCGACATAATATCGAAGTAGTGACGTAATAAACAGAAACATAGTTATCACTTGGTTAACAGCACGTCAGCATTTAAATGATACGATCAAACAGAACTAGGGGCTCCACCACTACAAATGGAGGCCCCGTCATGTTTCTTGTCAAAGCACTCTGGAGGGCTAGGTGGTCTGACATGATGGAAATAAAGTTGTGCTAAAAGGACAGGACGAACAGAAGAAGACACACCACACAGTGCTGTGTGGTGTCTTCTTCTGTTCGTCCTGTCCTTTTAGCACAACTTTATTTCCATCATGTTTCCTAGGACAGGATGAACAGAAGAACAGAAGAAAACACCACACAGTGTTGTGTGGTGTGTCTTCTTCTGTTCGTCCTGTTTTTTTTTTTTTTTTTGCGAAATTTTAATTCCATCATGTTTCTTGGTGGTGGCTTAGGTCGGCAAATGCCGATCACACAAACAAAAATTCGTGACAAGCCAGTAAGTGGCTGTGGAGTCGCCATTGCTTCACCTGTTTTCTTTACTATCTCAATTGTTTGTTTTAAGTCCGCAGCAAAATTGGTGCCATTGTTATCGGGATAGAGCAGTAATTCCAATAAACCAAACTTGTATTTTCTTTAATTTAACAAAACTTGTTGGGGGGCTAGTTGGTTCATGATTCTTAAATATGTTTAGCACAAAAACCAAAGACGGTACACAAGAAAGGAGACAGGACAAGTGCTTTTTTGGCTCTTTTAAAAGGACACTCAATGCAAACGGAGGGGCCATAATGTTTCGCGATGACACCACATGTATGCCCACCCCTCTTGTAATAAATAAATAACCATTTGCTTTCACTGAAAGGTCACATTTCTGGTAGTTTGTTCAGCTTCTGTTCAATAAGGAACAATGCCTCGCCTGCGAAGGAAAGTTTGACATCCACCTCAGTGCAGCCATACGGCTGCAAAGGAAAGCTGTACAGCTTTTTTAGAAACTTCGCAGTTGAAGAAAAATTCGTCTTGGTCCAAGATTCGAACCCGGGACCACCGCTTAACCAGAGCAGCCGCTCTACTAACTGAGCCAGGAGGCTAGCAGTTTGTAGCGCGAGAGCGAATTGATCAACAACTCGAAAGGATGGACAGGTGTTAATCAACCAGATTTAGGGGAAATCCCCAAGGTGGAGTAAGTTTCTGCAAAGAAAAATTTGACATCCACGTCAGTGCAGTTGTACAGCTACAAAGAAAAGCTATACAGCTTAATACCTGTCCATCACTTCGAGTTGTTGATCAATTCGCTCTCGCGCTACAAACGACTAGCCTCCTGGTTAGCTCAGTCGGTAGAGCAGCTGCTCCGGTTAAGCAGTGGTCCCGGGTTCGAATCCTGGACCAGGACGAATTTTTCTTCAACTGCGAAGTTTATGAGAAAGCTGTAAAGCTTTCCTTTGTAGCCGTACGGCTGCACTGAGGTGGATGTCAAACTTTCCTTCGCATAAACTTACTCCACCTTGGGATTTCCCCTAAATCTGGTCGATTAATGCCTTTCCTGTGTGGAAATAAATAAATAAAGCTGGCTTTCCCCCTTTCCACTTCTCATTTGTGGTAAAAATGAGCATGTCACAAACTGCCCAGAGCGGACATATTGAGCCCTGCATCCAGCTTACTGCTCCTCAGTGCTGTCAATGTCCCAATGAGAAGCGTAGCCATTTGCACAAATAATTCCTGATTTGTGCCGGCAGCTGTCATGCGGCAGCATGCATGTGCTAGAAGTAAATAGAGCCAATACCTCTCGTGCTTTCACTGCCCGTGAAACACGTACACGCAAAATGACATTAACTGTTTAAGGCCTTAAGATACCGAATGACATTATTTGGGCGGGCCATGCTACATGCAAAAACGCAAAGGCATGACTGTGTTAGGCATGACAGTGATACTGACGAAAAAGAGAAATGCACTCTTATTTTAGAAGTTCTTAACAAAGAGAAAAACGTCTTACAAGGGTCAAGAATGTTTTTTGTGAAAGAAAACGTCATGAGAAAAAGTTTTTTCTAAAAAATGTTGAGAGCCGTTTCTAAAAGCGGCTTCAGCCGCTGCCGTCGCTTGCCAGCAGTAGCCAAATCCAAAAAATTTTAAAACGACCAGTAACACGATGTTTTGCCTTCTGCGGCTGTTTTAACGAACCTCATCTTCTTAAGAACTGCGCCCCCACGAGTGCACAAAAAATCGTCCTATTTCGAAGTTCAGCTACATTTCCACGTCAACACTGTAGTGCTGAGAGTTTTGTTGGTTTCATTTAGTGCTCATCGCGTTCGTGATGGCGAATGAGTTGTGCGGAACTCCTTAAACCAAAGATGACATTAAACTTTTGAGTGTGGCAGCGAATTAATGGCATTAAAACCTAAAGCATTAAGCACTTAATGTCATCTTTCATGTACGTGTAGCCCGGGTATAAATCATTTCACTCCACCTGCACATCAAGGAAAACATTTGCACCTGAAACAAAGCTTACCACCGGTAAAAGTGAGACCACCTGCCTTAAAATATTTTGTACCTAATGTCTGTTCTTTCAACAACATGTCCTCAGCAGAAGTAGCTAGATACATTATTCCTACATTTGCGCGTGAAAGCTCTTTTTAGAAGATGGCTAGAGAAGACACACCGGTCACGTTTCACGACATGTGACGTTACGAATTGTACCGGGGCATGTAATGCGAAGGCAAGATAACCGTTGGTCATTAAGGGTAGCAGAGTGGATCCCCAGAAAAGGCAAGCGTGGCAGGGGACAGCAGAAAGTTAGATGAGAAGATGAGATCAAGAAGTTTGCAGGTATAAATTGTTCGCAGTTAGCGAGAGGCCTTTGCCCTGCAATGGGCATAGATAGTTTGATGATGATGATGAATCATACCAGAACGAAGCTACCACCAGGCAAGATAGGGTGTACAAATGTGAAGCTGAGTGGCCTGTGAGACCTTGAGCAGCTGCTTTTGAGCTTTTTTTCGGTCCCCTGAAATCACTGTTGGTGTGTTTTTCTCTCGGCTACGGATGGCAAAATACAGAAACACCAATGCACAGCAACAACCCTACAAGCTGAGAAAATTCACCTGAGCCTCCTGTTCTAAAGACAGATAGACAACAAGTGGTTTGAAATGACTAAAACAAGCTGCTGTACAGTATCCGACCGTTCTTTTGGCCTCCAAAAATTCGGACTTGCTGGATACTTCGGACTTTCCCGAGGAACTGAAAGTTGTCCCATAGGAGTAAAGACTCGTGGATTTTTTCAGACTGCTCTTATTTGGACTATTTTTTGTTCCCCTCCAGGTCCGAAAAATCGGTCGGATACTGTAATACTGAAGATTAAAGCGCTAAACAACAGTGACTAGAAGAAACACATAAGAACAGTCCAATCAAACGAGCCCTTGTCAGGCTTTTGCTACTGCTATAATGATAACAGCACTCATTCAGACATAAAAATCACAGGTTTTTTGGACCTGGCTGACAACAGCAGCTCTAGTTTGAGTTTTGCACCATCGTTTCTTGCACTGCTTTCATACTCACATCATCAAACTGGGGTTTCACGTGCCGAAGCTAAACCTGGGCCACAAAGAACGACGTAGCAGAGGGCTACAAATTAATTTTGATTACCTGAGGATATTTAATAACCAAGCGCCAAATCTTGCACACATGCACGGGGGTGTTTTTTTTTTTTTCGCACAATAAAACAAAACATCATCGTGGCGGGAAATCGCAGCCCAGACCTCGTGTTCTGCGACGCAACGCTTTAGTTACCGAGACGGCCTATTCTTAAACGCGCTGTCATCAGCCCTGCGCAGCTCAGTCAGCGAACACGAACGTAACTCAGAAGTGACGAAATGCTGACCGACATGTAGTTAACCCAACTCACACTGACCGGTCAGTTACACAGAGGCTGCAATACACAATCAACAAATCAGAGCCATCAACTGAGAAGTGACCAGTGTCATTTTGAGCCTGTCACCCACAACAACATGCGATGTGCTCACCACAGCGTGTCGCCTTCGACCGTAATGTTGTCGACGAACAGCTGCCGCATGTCCATACTCGGCTTCAAGGCACCGCCGCCGTACGGAGTGAGCTCTTCCAAGTCCATCCTTCCACCCCGACAGTTCGGCCTTCGCCGCCAGAGATCGAAAAGCAAACCCGGCGGCGCCGTGGCTTCCACCTGCGTTAAATCGCAGCACGTCTTCGTGACAACTCAAACAGGCGGCTTGGTAAGGTTTGACGCATAGCAAAAAATCATTTAAGACGAGAGTGAGACGTGAATTCATTCATTACAAACAGTAAAAACATGATCAACGAACGCGGTGATCTGTTTGCATTGGCATCAAGGGCGACGATACAGAACGGTACGTGTTTACACGTCAAGCACTAGCGAAAGCAACAGCTTAAGTGAGGTCTGATTTTAGCACGCTTACGTCGACAACTTACCTCAGGAAGTCACATCACGAAGGAATGCGCTTGGACGAGCACGAATGATCGCAGCCTGAAACTCCAAACGCTACAGATTGCAGGAACGCACGCAACCAGAAGCAACAGCACTTGTTTTGCCGTTTTGCGCAATGGTGTCTGCTGTAGAGGTTGGATCACAGGAAGCAGTTTGAAGGCTTAGTTTCGAACATAAAAATAACACAGAGTGAAAAGCTTTAAATCCTATAAAAATATCATAATAATAATGTTATAAAATAAATCTTTCAAGTAATAATGTTTATTGTGATACAGCATTGGCCTCACACGGTATATTTGGGCCGAACAAATTTTGACTATTTCAAATTGCTGGTGCAAATTTGAAATATAATTTGCTGTTAAAATAAAACCTAAGTTTAAGTGAAATGTTTTTTGGTTTTCACTGTAGATATTACCTGTTGTAGTTTTTAGCGCGAAATTTGAATAATTTTACGTTGGTATGCTTTGCATTGTCAAGCCAACAGCGACGTACGAGACTGCACTCAAGCCGCTATTAAATTGATTTATTTTTCATTCGGCGCGTTTTGCCAAGATATCGTTTTCCCCTCAAAATTGTCGAAGCTTTTCAGACGTGGCTTTCAGGCTACAACCGTCGCCTAGCAACAGCGTGGTTTGGTTTGACAACATCTCCTAAAATGAAAGATAGCTGCATGTGCTCATAGACCCCTGTTTTCTTTATGACGTTCGCGGGGATCCCAATGAAACCCGCGCACTATGGGAGCAGTTCAACGCAAACTCATGCTGTTTGCATCCGGTAGCACTCATTCGCAGGATTACGATCAACCAAAAACTTACTCGTGGTGAGTGATGCTTTCCCGTAGCCTCTTTTTCAGGCCATGGCGGAAGATGTACAGCGCGTATGATTACGGTAACAATGTAACTTTTCAGGGATGCAAAGCCGAAAGTAGACGCCGCGAACTATACTGTCGTAAACGCGAAGGACGTAAGTATTACCAAACCTCCAGGAAGTATCGGTGGAGAACAGTTCATCATAAAAAATTGTCACGTAAGTAAAGTCACCTTACCTGCAAACGTTCTTTGCAATGCGGGAGAAAAAGACTTCCAGGGGGGTGAGGGATGGAAGGGTTTTCAGTCGGAATTCGTTAAACAAGTGATCTTTTAGTAACAAAAAAGAAAGAAATAACTAGACAATGCCTGTAACTCCTTTTCACTAAAAAAAATTCTGCGGACGTACCAATCTTAGCACAAGGAGAATTAATTCCTTTTTTTATTCACTCCTGAGTCATAGAGAAACGAAGGGTGAGGCAACTAAAATTACAGGTTGTCTCTTTTTTGAACAAATCGGAAATAAGAGCTAGGGAACAAAGACTAGGTGGTCAATAAATATTTGCACCACCTTTTGCGTCACTACATTTTTAGTAATTGCACTATGTTTAACGAGGAGGATGACGCGGCGTAAGCGCTTGAGAAAGCATTGCAAATCATTTTCTTTATGACTGCTCTCTCTATACTCCGTCTAGTGATAAAGAAAATTGTGATTTTTTTTTCAGAATACAGTACAGTAAGCCATAGGAGATTATTCCTCCAGCCATTCACATTATGTACTGTAACTCAAATCGGCAGCTAAGCATTTGTGCCGGAGCATTTAGGGCACTCGGCCAAAACTGGCTCGGAAATCTTCTCCAAGAGCCTGCATACATTCAGCCAATTAGTTCATTTCAGCATTCGTTTTACTGACCTTAACTTACTGCGCCTCATGCAGAGTACTAGCCTCTACATATTGGACCACCTCAACTCTGTGACCATTGACGACTGCACCGACTGCGTCGTCATTCTTGGCCCAACACAAGGCAGGTAGGAGGCAGCCTAAACATATTCAGCTACAGGATGGCTCTATCACGTCTTGACAATGTCTATAAAAATCTTGATCAGGTGTTTCGTAGACATCTTGGAGGTCTTGCCAAGATTTCGTATATATGTGTGGTAGCTGTGCTAATGTGCAGATCAAGATGTCTTGAACACCTACACAAGGAAATTTTTAGACTTCTACGAGACGTGCTTGCGTCCAGTGGAATAGCGGCCTCCGGAAGTGGAAATGGGACCCCATAAAATTCCCTTGTGGTTCCATGTGCAGCGTGTTCCTCCGCAACTGCTCCAAGATCCGTCTGGCGTCTGCCTGTCAACAGCTCCGAGCTCGGGACTGCACAGCAATTGATTTATGGCTGTGCTGCACAACCCAACCATCCATTGAGGCCTGCTCCGACATGCGCTTTGGCTGTCTCTCGCTCATGTACGAACAGTTCCCAGGTAAGTGTCACTGTTTTTATCAATCTAATACTAAACTACAAATCAACTGTCCCCGTTGGTCTAATGCTGAACAACGAAACTACTGTCGTTGTTCGCGAACAACGACAGTAGTTTGTTTTGACAGTACTTTGTATTAGAAGCGTCTAATACAAAGCTACTGTAATCTATCGTGTCTACTCATTGGTACAACACTAAACTACACAACTACTGTCCTCGTTGGTATAATACTAAACCACAGGACTACTGTCGTAATTTGTCTAATACTAAACTACAAACCAACTGTCCTCATTGGTCTAATGCTGCACTACGAAACTACTGTCATTCGTCTAATACAAAGCTGCTGTCATCGTTTGTGTCATACTAAACAGCAAAACTACTGTCCTCGTTGGTATAACACTAAACCACAGAACTACTGTCCTGATTTGTTTAATACTAAACTACAAAACTACTGTCCTCGTTGGTCCCATACCAAACTACAAAACTACTGTTGCGTTGGTTTAATACTAAAGTACGAGACTACTGTCCCCGTTGGTATAATACTAAACTACGAAATTGCTGTCGTTGTATTTCTAATACAAAGCTACTGTCTTCATTTGTGTCATACTAAACCACAAAACTACTGTACTCGTTGGTATAACACTAAACTACAAAACTGCTGTCCTTGTTTGTATAATACTAAACCACAGAACTACTGTCCTAATTTGTCTAATACTAAACTAGAAAACTACTGTCCTTGGTCTATTACTAAACTTTGGTTTAATGCTAAAGTACGAGACTGCTGTCCTCGTTGGTCTATTACTAAAGTACGAGACTACCATCCTCGTTGGTCTAATACTAAACTATGAAACTACTGTCATCGTTGGTTTCATACTTAACTACGAAACTACTGTCTCCGTTCGTCTAACACCAAACTATGAAACTACTGCCCTCGTTGGCCTAAAACTAAACTCTACTGCCCTCGGCCTAAAACTAAACTACAGAACTACCGTTCTCATTGGTCTAATACCGCACTACAAAACTAAAATGCTGTCGGTGCTCGCCAGCTGCTGCATTTGGTTCAGAGCTGCTAAAACGATCACGTAGTAAATTACGCATCTTCATCCCAGCTAAACTTTATTTCCCCGGTGGGGATGGCCTGCTGAAACCGCCATTTCTCCCCACTTCTTTCTTCTCTTTTCTCGCTGGCGATTGTGTGGCGGCATTCCTGCTTCAGATCAGCTAAAGAACGCCCGGCTCAGCCCCTTCAACAATCACTGGAGCGAGGTGTACGACTTTACCCCTTCCAGGCCGGAGCCCAACTGGTCTCTGCTCCCACCGGGGGTGAGTGCTGGCCTTTTACGCTAGGCATGCACAAAGAAACAGTTATGCTTTCATCCCACAAGTGCTGCCCACAGAAGTGGGGGCCCTCCTTGCAGCACGGTTTGAGTGCGAAGCGAAAGATGCATTACTGCACTTTCAAAAAACTGTTTCAACATACTACTAGGTGTTGAGTTCACGTTCCGTCTTCAGTTTGCTACATTCAGAAATTTCGCTCTGCACATTCTCAGAAGTGGAGCTGGTGCCCAGGAAAAGCAATTCGTAGATGGATTTGACGCATGACCATCAGTGAATTTGCAAAAATGTTGCTCTACATGTCTTGGTATTCTCAATCACGAAAAGTGGCACTTTGAAGCTGTAGTTTGTTAACCTGTCTCCTTGCATCACGATCATTTTTGGAGCAATCCTGTTTGCAGCTTCGCAAAGCTACAACTTGAAACGTTTGCCTTGCAAAAGAACAGCAATACCGGTGTATTTAATACCGGTGTATGCACATGCTACCATAATGAAAAAAAGCTGCGTTTCTTTAAACGCGCCCAATATTTAGGTCTCGCAATTATTTGTGGGTCTTGTAAATGTTATAAAAATCAGAAGTGACTGATTTGGCGAGGATTGACCTCTGAGCCACTTTCCCTGTTGGCCAGGCAGGCCGTGCCGCCTCAGGCCGTGTTGGAATCCTGCTCGGTGCCCATGACCTTTGACCCCATGCGAAGCCACGTGCCCCTCACGCTCGGCCCCAGCTGCGAGCGCAGCAGTGAGGCAAGTCGTCCCTCTAAAAAACAGCTTTTCATTGAAAAGGCGAGCATACGCTGCCTCTTTATTACCAATTAAATAGCTTCAACCTGATTGCAGTTGAAGCCATTTTGCTATAGTGGCAAAACTACGAGCTACAATCTCTGCAGCACAACCTTTATGATATTCTTAATAGATTTAAAGCATTGCAACATTTTCATTTAAGGAAACCCATCGGTATTTTGTAGACTTTGTACGGATTGATGAAACGAATTACTTCTGGCGTTTTTGCTTGCTTCAGTTCTTTTGACAGTGTCCGAGTTTATATTTTTAGCTGTTATTTGTTACGTTGGAGTTACAACCCGCTATCTCTTTTGTATTATTTCCGCTTATACCTTTATTCAACAAATTATTTGTCACTGTTGCGTTGCACTAAGTTATGTACATCTCCATGACCTATTTTATTTTGCTCACAAACGGTGTTGCTTGCTAATATGTTTAATTCAGTATCCTTCTTGTTATGTTATTCGATATCTGCTGAAATTTAATTTGTTGTTGTTGTTGTTGTTTACATACCACACATTGTTGGAAACATTGTATTTGTTCCTAATATTTCTTTACAGTGCCATGTAGCCGCACCATAAATCGCCTGGGCCCTAGTAAAGTTATTTTTAACAACTTTTAACCCAGGAATCCATGTACCGTATTTATTCGTGTATAAGGCTAGGTTTTTATCCAAAATACGTAGTCTCAAAATCATACCCCACCTTACATTCGAAGCTCAGTATGTATATACTATATGGCAATTTTTTTTTTTGCTCTCAAAACTGCACTCTCGCCTTATGATCGTGACCGCCTTATAATCGAATAAATACGGTATATCCATCTAGATATTTTGTAGTGAATAAACGGAACTGAACTGAACTGAAATTTATAATGCAACCCCAAGCTCTTTGCAGCATGTTGTGTTCTCTACCCAAATAACGTTTTTAGCTGAACAAAGTCGATCGTTCAGTCATGCTAGCCGGATTTTGGATTCAAGCAGGTCTCTCATGCCTCATATTGTTATGCTACTTTACAATACAGTGCAGATTCATAAATTCAACAAAAAAGGAATTCATTCCCGTGGGCGGGCTTTCATCAACTACGGCGTCACTAGCACAGTTTTTCTTTTCCGGCAAAGGGTTACATAAGAAGTTCTACAAACCCAAATACTCTGGTATAGTTACAAGCCCATCAAGGACTTTCCAAGCTGCCTCTGGCTTATCAATAAGAAGGTTGTATTTTTCAAGTTTTATCGAAGTAGTGAAACCACAAACTTTATTTGCATTTTCTAGTCACATGAGCAACTAAGCTCAACCTTGCACAACATATAGTCTGTTCAGTCATTTAAAAAAAACCCAGAAGTTGAAATTTCCGACATATCAAAATGCTCTCAAATCTTTGAAATGAAAGGAAAAGAAGGAGTGGCAAAGAATATATGTGTCATGCCTGTTCACACTACCTTTCAAATATGGCAGTGTTCAGATGCTAAGTGAGCACAGTTAACTCAGAAAAGGGATCAGCCAAGTTGATTGCAAGCACAGGACTGCTTTTTTCATCATGCCTTCACGACTTGCTTTTCTTCCAGAGGTGCTTGGTGGTGCTTTTCTGGGAAGATGACTTGCAAAGCAACACCATGGCCTTCACAAGTGGCATAAAAGCACAGGTAAAGCTTGCACAGCAGTGTGCCTTACTAAGCGAGCCGTACAGACCTACTAGCTTCACAGACATGGAGACAGGAAGTGACACCCATTCTAAAAGAAATGGCACTATGGTCATGTAAGCCAAGGTGTTAGGATCGCATCGAACACTGTGTTTGAGGATTTCTCACAATATAGCCCCTGTTCGTTGCACTGCCTCTGTGAATATGGGGCATTCACATGTGCATAGCTCGCTGCCCCACAAGTGCTGTTCAGCTCAGACTGATACGCTGCTCCTGACATGATAGTATTAGTGGCGCCAATGTCGTTTGGTCAAATGGGAGATACGGGCGTTGGTACATTTTAAAAGAATAAATGGCACAAAACAACAAAACACGAGAAAGAGAATCCAAACAGACATACAAGTCACGATTTGTTACAAAATGGATAGTTGGGCGAGTTGGTCAGTGTTCGTGTTGGAGTGTAGTAGCACAAAAGGACGAGGGATGCAGCAGCGGTATTGTGCATTCTTTGGCGTCTCTTGTTCTATTTGTGCTGTTACACTTAAACATGTTTTGTTGTTTCGTGCTGCTTATTCTTTTAAAAGTGTTCTAGTGGTTAGATTTGACAATTTCAAGGAGTGTCCCCAACTCTGCCACAATTACACTAGCACTCAAGGGCATGCACTGAAGTGTCAAGTGAACAAAATTATGTGAACAAATCAAGTTATTGAAGTGAATACAGTCAAAGCTCGATCTAAGGAAACCCGATCTTACGAATTTCCCTATCTAACAAACAAATCCGGATTCTCCCAAAGGTGCCTTTACGGCTCGATGCTTTTACGAACCTGAACTAGCGAAGTAGATTCAGCGCCATTCCCGATTTAACGACGCATTTCGAGAAACAGAAACGTCTAAAAAGGACCAATTTCGAACGTGTTTCGTCAGAACGCCGCAAAGATTATTGCGAGTCAGGAAAAAAAAGAAAGAACGACGCATCTAGATAAACTCAGCAGTCCCGTGGCAGCAGACCACAGCGTCCCGGCCAGCATGCTTTCCACAATTCTTGAAAGGAAAGGATGCCATCATCTATGCCAATTCGTCTGGAATTGCGTCGAAGATAAGTAACCTCAAGACCAGACCACCCCGCACGAGAAGTTGGAGGAAACCCTGTTTGTGTGGTTCAAGGATATGAGAGCCACAAACGCTTCACTGAGCGGCTAAGAAGTGGTACAACAAAAATCGTTGTGTTCTGCACGTCTGCTGGGGTGCGACGACTTCAGGGCAAGCAAGCCCACGCTGGCTTATTTTCACCGCGGACTTTAAGTGCATTGCTAAATGATCGGAAAGCAAGCGCTGCGGCCGCCGCAATTACAATATCATGGTAGCTTCTGGGATGCACCTTCCTTTGCACATTGAATTTTAGAATCAACTGCTTTTAAAATGACAATCCCGACTTTACAAAGTACTCGATTTAACCAAATAATTCGCAGTTCCCGCTGACTTCGTTAAATCAGGTAATTGTAGCATGGTCATGCTTGTTTACTCATAAAAAAATCTATATTGGTCAATAAAGTCCAGCTTTGGCGGTAAACTTACTCAAAATGTTTGCAATACGGAATATGCACAAGCTTATTGATTACATGGGCTTGACCTTGGTACTCATTCACTCTCCCTTGTGACATTAACTGCCCTTAAAAAGAAAGGAAAAATTCTGCCCCCACAAAAATGCTTGGTTGATAGCAAAGCAAAATACTACGCCCAGTTACCTCGAAACTGAACTCTACCCACTAGTTCCCACACAAGCTATGCTTTCCGATTCCAGGCAACTCTGGTGCAGACGCAGGAAGCGTGCCTAGAAGGTGGTCTGGCGCGTTTTGTCTTCAATGGGCACCACAACAAAGCTGCAAAAAGAGGCAAGGCTCTTCCCAACCATACATCGCTTTTTTTTTGTGCATGCGTAGTAGCAAAGCGCCAAAACACCTATGCCGCCACAACATTCAACTTGACAACTACTATTGTGACTCATAAGCAGACACCAAAGTGTTTTAATAGCTTTTCAACCGGCAAGCGTGGCTAACTATGGTCAGTGCAGATGTTTTAAAAGCTCCTTTGAGCTTGTGTTTTGCTAATATATCGTATTAAATGTAAGCAGAGTTCAGCATGTTAGTCAATGCAGAGTGTACGCGTGCTGGGTGCATTCTACATTGTAGAGTGCACCCAATGTAGAGTGTAGTGTAAGGGGTGTAGGGTAGACGCACAATAGAGTGTGCACTGGGTGACAAATGCTTCTGCAAGCATAGTTTGGCATGTTAGTTACTGTAGAGTGCACGCTAAGCGCACTCTACATAGTAGAGTGCACCCAGTGTAGAGAGTAGTGTGGGAGTGTGTGCGGTGCATGCATGATAGGGCGCACACTGGGTGACAAATGCAGTAACTGTAACGTCACGACTTAGAATTGCAACTGCGTGCGAGTACAAATCGACCGCGTCAGTGTAACTTTCAGTCTCCACTTGTTCACACATCGCAGGATCGGCCGTTGCCTTGGAATACATGGGCAGAGGTTGTCGACAAGTGTGCCTGCGAAAAGTGGAGACTATGTCGCCGGGGTTCCATTACATTTCCCCGGAGGACCCAGAAACAACAAACAAGCAAATCGAAGCCGCCTTCACCACCAACCAGTGCAACTTCTCGTGAAGGCACCTCAAACACACTGCAATTCGGTCACAGTGGGTAGGCGTCATTCCGTTTCCAAGTCACTGCAAGTCAGGCACATACGGTGGAACGCAGAGTTTTCATCATACGTGCTAATAGACTCCTCTCCTCACCTAAACAAACCTAAAAAATACTAAACCACCTTTTTTTTATGAAGAAAAGATGCTGAACTGATCTAAAGGAGCATTTTTCTCATCAAGAATCCTGACAGTAAAAATAAGAAAGTTGTCTTGCTGTAGCTTGAACCCGGTTTGCAAGTAATTTCAACAACAGTGACTTTCTCAGCAAGGCCAACAAAGTTTCAACGGCATGCTTGTTTCTGTAGCTAAGCAAGACAACTGCGGCATTGTTAAAAACTATCCACTGAACACTGCTAGGTTAACAGAAAGTGCCTTGCTAGCCCAAACCTGGAAACGGAACGTCGCAGTAGGGAGACAGTGATCATCACGTCGTGGACGGTTACCGTGAAAGTTTAAACTAAGTTGGCCAAAGCATTTACATGACACTATCATTGGCATGTTTGAGGAGGCAGCAGAAGTGCACTGATCCTTGGTTTGCAGTTATTGCGGGTAGATTTAGTAGCGACAGTATAATGCAGCACACCCTGCATTGCATGGAGCTCTTTCAGAAGAGCTTCAACAAAGCACAGTTTCTACTGGATTTTCCCTGTAGGGTTCCATAGGTAAAGAAAACCAAGGGATCCCCTGAAAACCGAATTATGATAGAGTTTTCTTTTGTGTGTGTGTTTATGGAATACAAACTTGAAAAAGGTTTGGCGACCTTACCAAAGAGCAATAAATTTGCACCGCACAATTTGTTTTTACCCAAATGCGTGTCGAACTAATTTATTTGAAGTTGCACCAAGTCTCTCTTGCATACAAATTACCTGCCTTGTTAAGGGGGCAACATGGACCTTTGGGACCAAAAAATTGCCCAAAAAAGACATTTTTTTAGGTGTCACATTTTCCATAGTTTGCAGTTTTTCCTCAAAAAGTTGGTACTTGAACAGTACCAGGTACTCATAAAAGCCATACAGGCCTCATTATGAAAAAAATAATTTTTTAATAATTTTCTCCTTTTTTGCCACGAGCGGTATTGCAGCGATAGGAAATTCTCGAGAGGTACAGCCGAGCAAGTATAGCAGCTAGAAAGAACTTCCTTTGCAGCGTACAGCTGAATGTTTAAACCATCCAGTAAGGGAAGCACATTTTGCATTTTGTGTTTCAGTAGTTGTTTAATTCGCATTGTTTTTAATTGGTTAGCCTAGAAGCCTAACTTCAAACCTAGAAGTTAGAATTGATGTAAACCTGTACGTGATTGCAAAACAAAAAATCTGCTTCCCACATTTCATTCTCCACAACTTCTGGTATCTTTTCATGCCTTCTTGGTAATTTTTCGTTGATTAGTTTTTTCCATTGCTTTCAAGAAAAATCAAAAAATATTTTTAGTTTTCCCAGAAATTAAATACCTTACACTGAAACTAATTGGATCTTTGGAATCAGCTTAAAAAAACCGAACAAGCCCATAAAGTTTCATGAAGATTGGTTGGAAAGCAAATTCAAAAGATTACCTCGCTATGATAACACTGACAGCACTTTTAATGCAAACTTCACTCAAATAAGCTACATAATGAGGAAAATAGAGCATGGGCATGCGACCCACTGGCTCATTTCCCACACTAGAACCTACGATGTATTATGGGCAGCTGTGCGATTCGCCGAGGCTGGCAAAATCAAACGCAAGTTTGGCGGGGCTTACCAGCTTGCAGAATGAGCACACTTAGATTTAATGCATATTCTTTTAAGTGCTGAACACTTTTTAGCCTTGTCACCGTAGCTCGCTCAAGCAGAGCCACACGGCGTTCTGTTGTCGCGGCGTAACCCAGCTTCGAAAGACAAGCGGTTTATAGAGTCACAAGCGTTCAAAACTCGTGAACTGCTCGCGCTTTTCATACATCTCCCCGTTGTTTAGCGCAAAGAAAACTGCAGGTACATTTGAGGCAGTGGAGTGGAATAAACTTTATTATGTGCCTGCAAAACTCGCGTGCACGCACGCTAGTCGACCGGGCCTAGGTCACCGTCGGGGGGACGTCTTGGCTAGGTTTCTTCTCCCCACATGCGGGGTGTCGGAAGCCTGCCTCGTTGTCGCCTCTTGGGCTTGCTGGACGGCCCAGAGTTGTTCTCCTTGGTCGTAGGATGTCAGCGCCGCTGCTTGTCGCGGCGGAAGGGTTCCGGACTTTGCTTCTTCGGGGTGTTCGTTGCAATTCCACAGCATGTGCGTTAGAGTAGCCGTCTCCCTTCGGCAGACCCTGCACTTGCTGTCTGGGTAGGCATCGGGGTATTGTCTGTGCAGAAGTAGTGGCGTTAGGAGGGTTCCGGTCTGCAGTTGTCTGAAGATGACAGCCTGGGCTCTGTCCAGCTTGTCGCTGGGTGGAGGGAGAGTCCTGCGAGCCAGGCGATACGCTTTGGTGATCTCTTGGTAGTTGACGAGTCTGTCCTTAGTGCTGAACCAGAGTTGTGTGGCCTGTTCGTTGCCAGCGCGGAGAGATAGAGCGCGCGCTGCGACGTGGGCCGACTCGTTTCGGTTTTCGTTTGTCTCTGAGACCTTGCCTTCGTGTGCTGGGAACCAAGTGATGTGTTTCCGGTTATGAAGGTCGGCTCGCTCCAGGATGCGGGCCGCTTTGGGTGAGATCTCCCCTTTGGCATAATTCCGTACTGCTTGGCGTGAGTCACTGAGGACTGTAGTGCAGCCTTGGTCGGCAAGCGCCAGGGCTATGGCCACCTCCTCGGCCTCCTCGGACTTGATGCAAGTTATGCTTGCAGCGGATCTTGTAGTGCCTGCAGCGTCAACTACCGCCACGGCGTAGCGGCTGCCGCCCGCGTATTCTGCAGCGTCGACGAAGCGAGCGCCGGGATCCTCGCTGAGTTTGTCCGTGAGGGCCTTGGCTCGGGCTTGGCGCCTGCCTTTGTTGTGTTCTGGGTGAACGTTCCTAGGTATTGGGTCTATGCGTAGGGCTTGGCGAACTTCGTTGCTGAGCGTGCTCTTGTTTCCTTGCTGTCGGTGGTATCTGATATGCAGTTTTTCAAAGATTTTGTGACCTGTATTTGTTGCTGATAGCCGTTCGAGTTGAGACACTCTCTGTGCTTCTGCTGTTTCTTCGAGCGTATTGTGGATTCCTAGTTGTAGCAAAATATACCTAATTAACCGGCAGCGCCCACATTCATTCAGTTATGAACGCTCGATGGGTCGGTTTTTACGACAGTAAGCGAAAAAAAGTGCCAGTGCAATGGCAGCACGTGCGGGAGGAAAAGCAAGCACAAGAGGAACAGAACCCCCGCTGGTGCTGTTTCAGGCAGGGGGCGTGCGAGCACTGCGAAGGCGGCAAATTTGAATTGCATTGGGTGGTAGCAGTAAGCAGCGAGCTACAGACCATTATGGTGAATCACTGCTCTGCACTTCCCGATAGCTTTCACATTGAGTGGAACGGCTTTAATTCTTCTAAAATTGCAGGCATTTTAATGCGTTGAAGGTTTTTTCTTTCTTGGTTTTTTAACTGCCAGGCGGTCGCCACAATCTTGGCCAATTTCCCTCAGTGGGTATGCTTGGCTTGACAAATGCGCACACGGGATGCTGGGCAGTCACCGCCAGGCATGCACACGAGCGCTATACTCGGTGACAACTTAAGAACGGCACTGGAAGTTGCTGCTGTGCCTTATCACCGTAGCCGGATGTTTCTCTGCGCGGCGCAAGTAGGGCGTTACTGGCAATATTTTGGACATGGCGTGAGACGTTCCCGTGATTTTTTGGACTTGATATATTTATAAACGACTCCAGTGACGACAAATTGCGTGAGACAAGGCAGACGATATCACGCATTCATAGCAAACCCCTTTCAAAACGCACGCGCACTGAAGTCACGGGTCCCGCGCTTTGGCGGGACCCTGAGGTGGTGCCGTTCTCGAGTTGTAACCGAGTATAGGCATTTTCTTTGCTTCGCTAACTTCCGGGCGGTCGCCACGAGGCCCGAGCTCACATGCACACGATCAGCAATTTTTTGGTATTTTTATCTGCGGACACGAAAGCTTTGCAGTAAAAAGAGAAGTGCCTACAAGCTGCAGCACCGCAAAGGGTGGTGCAGTGGAAAGCAAGTTGCATTGTAATCCACTTAAATTTGTGTGGGTTATACAGCACTCTTATCCAGCCAGAGTTGCCAGAGAAATCACAGAAAGAGCTGCCTGCACAAGCCATAGAGGTAGGCTTGCCTAACCTGGAAGGCCTTCAAAAAGGGGAGGGGGGCCTCTGTAGGGTGGTGGTGGTGGTGGTGATGTTTACTGACGGGTGGACGTAGCCTTGGGTGGTATGCTGGCAATTGCTCACCCGATCAGCACCTTTTTACCGCTATGCGCGGGAATTCACCATGCCTCGCTGAGGCTTGTGACACGTAAAAATTGCAGGATCAAACGAAAGGTTTCATGGCCCATTCATATTCACTTATAAACCTACTTGGCTGGGAAATAGACTGTGGGGTTTAATGGGCCAAAGCTACACCTAAGATGTGAGGTGCGCCGTAGTGGAGGGCTCCGGATTAATTTTCACCACCTCCGGATCTTTAATGTGTGCCGGAACCTCGATTTGTGGGCGGTTCGCTTTTTGCTTCCGTCTGAAAAGCAGCCACCGTGGCTGGGATTGAACCCACGTCCACTTGGCTGTGAAACGAATGCACAGCTTTCTATCTCGGTAGCAACCAGACCCAAAATTGTATCTTACAATAACATTAAGGGACAAGAAAAGCAGTGTGGATCAGGGAACAAGCACAGGTTAAAGGACATATTAGTAGAAATTAAGAAGAATAAATGGGCGTGGGCAGGGCATGTAATGCGAAGGCAGGCAAGATAACCATTTGTCATTAAGGGTAACAGAATGGATCCCTAGAGAAGGCAAGTGTGGAAGGGGGCGGCAGAAAGTTAGATGGGCAGACAAGATCAAGAAGTTGGCGGGGATAAATTGGTCGCAGTTAGTACAGGTCCCAGTTAGTACAGTAATTGGAGATCTATGGGAGAAGCCTTTGCCCTGAAGTGGGCATAGGTAGGCTGATGATGATGATGACAAGAAAAAAAGGGCCAACACATTGGGCACAAATCTGCATCATCTTTAATGGCCGGGGATCACAAATCACAGGGACTTTTCCTAGATGCACCACGCCCTCTCGCCGTCGCGAGCGGGCACTTCACCGAGTCACCACGTGCGGGGCAGTAGTCGGTCGCGAGGAAGACTTCGGGCCGGCGGTCACCACCGACCGGACGCAGTCGCAGTGCTGGGGCCTTCGTCCTTGTCGTTCACCAACACCTCACCCAGTCTGCACCAGGGGGCGACGCGTTCCTTCCTTCCTCGACCCTCAAGCACACACAGTTCATACTTCTCTCACACGTCTCAAGCAGCGGTGGGAAGCGAGAAGCAATCGGGACGGGCAAAGCACTACGACACGGCGTCCGACAAAGACAACAAAAAAGAAAAACAAAATTTTCAATCTCTACGATTGTACACAAGCTTGCGACACAAGCAAAGCTCCGGGAAATAACTTAGGAGTACTTCTGTCCTTTCCCCTACAAAGCGGACACATGTCGGAGGGCTCAAAGGGCGTGTTTTCGTGGGCGGCGGCCGGCGCAGCGTCGGCGGGGACGACACGGCCGCTCGGATGGCAAACAATGAGGAATTTGGCGTCTGGTGGTTCGTAGTGCGGAGCACCTCGAGTCTAGCCAGACGGATGGGTGGGGGGAGGGAACTCGCGGGCAGTGCCGGTATGCCTGGCACCGACCCAACGAGCGCTTTTCTGCAAAGACAAAAAAATAGAGGTGCAAACGTTTCGGGCACTGGTTCTCAAACAGTGGTCAGCAGAGGCATTCCTAAGTTTAGTTTAAGAAGCCTGTCTTGCTCCCACTCTCTCTTATTTTTGTTAGACCTTAACAGCAGTGTAAAAAGTTGGTTTCGACAGTAAGCAGACACACGCTCCTTGCTTGTCTGCAAATAGACTATTTTTCACACGTCATACCCATGTAAAGGAGGAGGCATTTGAGTGCTGCGGGCCGGGGAAAATAGCTTTGACAAGTGTTATTTTTCTTGTCTAAAACGCTTTAAACTGCCTGACTGCTGTTCTGTTTGTATTTCTTTGCATGTTTTAACCCCCTGGAACAAAGCCAATTCTAACCACCCGCAATGTAATGAAAAGAATGTCCACTTTTTTTCAGCTCATGTCAAGTTTCAGCTTAGAGAAGCCTTTCAGTCACAGCTCACAGCACACAGAGCAGAATTCTGACCAACTACTGTGCTCACACGATTTCGACTTGTCGCATTTCAATGTAAAGGTTGAAATCAGGGTAATAAGGGTTAAGAATTTAGCAGTTGACTACTGAAGTTTTTTAAATGTTTTACAACTTAGTTAGTGCAAAATAAAAAATATTACAAGTTAAACTTTGTTGTCACACGTTGTGAACCACAATAACTATCAGAACTATCAAGCTGCACCTATTAGAGCATTTAAACTGCGTAAAATTTATGCCTTCTAGTTTTGCATCTCAGTGTTGTGCTTGCAAGGGTTTTTTACAGACATGTAAAGAAATCTGGTGCAAGCTATGATGTACCACTGGTACGATAACATTTGAAACTAAGTTGCTGTGACTCATAGCCAGGGCCGTACCCAGAAATTTTTTTCGGGGGGGGGGGGGGGGGGGGGGGGTATGAATTTTGGGAAGGGGTAGTTTTGCTCAAAGCAACAGTAAGTATTGTTTACGTGCTGCCTGGAAAAGATTTCGGGAGGGGTTCGAACCCCCAAACCCCCCCTCTGGGTACGGCCCTGCTCATAGCACTCGCAATGAAATAACAAACCTATCAATTGACAAAGAAGCACGTGACTGCTGATTTTGAACCACCAATACTGAAAGTGGCACTATTCTTTCAGCACCACCATGGCATTAAAAAAAAAAAAAAAAAAAAAAAAAAAAAAAAAAAACGAACTGGCAGTATGAAATCTGTATTAACATTGGAAAGAAGAAAAAAAAACTGGCCAGTAATAACCAAATTTTGTGCCATTCATCAAAAAAGCTTTCAACAGCCAGGCTGCTGCTACTGCTGCCATATGCAAGATTTTGACACAGATCGCTTTCAAAGGTTGCGTATAAATTGTTGCCATAACTTGAAATTCCGATACGCAACTGGCTTGGGTGCACTGAGCTTTAACCGACTGCATGCAAAAGACCACGGACGGATGCCAGCATTCTATTATTGCTGGTATGCGGTTTATGCACGCCTAGTCTTGGTCACAATGAACAGCACTAAAGGAGATAAGGCTTCGACAAGGTGTGAGCTACACAGAGTGCGCAAACATAGCCACTGGCACTTGACCTCAGATCCTTCTTTGTTGCACACAAGAATACAGTATGAAGGGAACGACACTGATACTTGCCAAGTGCACATTAGCCAAACTGAAACAGCATGAGCTAAAACACCTTATGCCAAACAGGTTCTGCTGGCAACGTCACGAAACATTTTCATTGATTGATTGTAGGGTTTAACGCTCCAACGCAACGCAGGCAATGAGGCGCGCCATAGTGGAGGGCTCCGGATTAATTTTGCCCACCTGGGGATCTTTAACGTGCGCCGAAATCTAGTACACACGGGCGTTTTTGCTTTTCGCCTACACCAGAAAAGCGGCCGCGGCGGCCGGGAATCGAACCGGCGACCGTTGAAGCGAACCGGCGACCGGCGAACCGGCGAAACATTTTCAGACATGTTTTTTGGCTGTACCTATGTTATATAAGGCCAACATGATTACTACTGGCAATGATCACACTAAACTACATTGTAACTTGATTTTATTTGATTCTGCACATGAGGATAAATAAATACTAGTTAAGAAGAAATAAGGGTAGGCAGTTAAGGAAGCCAAGGAAAGCAAAGGGAAAAATGTGGTAAGTGGTTTATTATCCTTGAAACAGACACAGAATTTTTTTAAGGAAAAAAAAGAAAGTGTAGACTAACCTGCCCGCAGGGTGGGAGCCGATCCCACCCTGCAGGGCATGTTTTTGTACACTTTTTTTCTTCTTTCAAAATAATAATAAAAAACCTGCATGTTTCAAGAATAATAAACAACTAACCACATTTTCCCCTTTGCTTTCATTGGCTTTCTTGACTGCCTACTCTTACTTCTGTCTTAATTTACGGAACCCCTCATTTTCCATTCTGATTCACTACTAGTTAAAAACGTGTTAAAACTAAAAAAGTGGTAATTGGCATGCACATTACATTTTTTTTCCTCAGCAAAGTTTTTCTTTTGAGCCCGTCTGCAAGAAGCATTTCAATTTTACGCATATGGAGGGCTCCAATGGTCCACGCAAAGAACAAAACAAGGATAGCAGATAGCGTTCATTTAATCTCTAGATAACCAGATAAGTGCCATCGCTGATAGTGGTGTTAGAATCAACCGTAGAATGTAATCTTCCCATGAAGTGTAAGCACAAAGTAGCATGCTGCTAGAAAAAGCTTTGAAACATGTGTAAAGAGGTCGCTAATGGCACCTGTACTATAATCCTAAAACAGAGAAGTTTAGGCAGTCTAGATAAAAATCTACATGTACAGATATCTACACATAGATGTTCCAAATTTCTTCCTTCCTGTGCTAAGAAGCAAAGCCTGGACAGTGCCAGGGTATATACTCGACATGTTTACCATCCACTGCGTGAATGCAGGGCTGTCAAGAACGCGGGTGAATCTCACAAAGGCCGGAAGGTTGGTAAGGTCCGCAAGCATCAAAGGTGCACCAATAAAAGGCAATCGCATTGTGCAGTGAAAAAGCAACGGTACCAACCAAGAGCGGTGGTCTGGGCTGTGCGGGCGTCGTCGGCAATTTGTTTTGCACTCTGCGACAGAGACGAGATATGGTACATTTGTGGTACATTTGTGATACATCCGCGGTACATTTGCTCAGTGGGGACGCTTATGTCACATGGCGTTGTAAACTTTCGCCATTTGAGCTCCCTCCGCAGTTGAAAAGGTGCAGTTTTCATGCCGGCATGCACTAAGCTTTCGCAATGAGGGAAGTGTGAAGCTGATAATTTAGTTGTGCTTGTAGCATTTCTGCAGTGTTTACTGCTGTGGGGTAAAGCCTGATATGAAAGCAGAGTGTGATGAACAAGTGATGTATTGCAACAACACCTTATGCCTGCAGTGGATAACTTCGTAGTATAAATGCTGTTCAACCGGTATACCTAGTCTATTTTTTTCTCTCTCGGTGCAAGCGAAGTTTAGGTTTCCCAAGTTGCATTGCTGAATAAGTTTCACCCGCTATATTCAGCCACCTTTGCGTTTTAAGTGCTCTCTGGCGGCAAACTGTACGATCCTGATTAGAGATGTGCGAATATTTCAGCTTCAAATTTAAATTGGGGAATAACTACTTGAATAGTTACGCCCGAAGTCTAAAGTTCTAATATCCAAATCCAAGACTAATTATGAACTTCAAATATTACAAGTTTGTCTCCAATATTTAAAGTCCAGTACTTGTCCCAGCCCCCCACCACATGCCTGCAGGCCTGATTTGCTAAATTTAATACAGCTCAAACTGGCTCGAAATAACTGTAACTACCAGGGCTAAAAGGTGCTTTTGTTTTGTTCTACTCCCGCAAATGGTCACGTAATACAGCCAAACATCGCGATAACGAAATCCCATGAGTACGAAATTCCCGCGGCAACGAAGTACTTCCGGATCCCTGGCAAACGTCCATTGACGCCCATGTATTTCATATCTCGCGGCAATGAAATGTTTTAGGAAAGCGATCCCGCGTGAACGAAATTCGCTGGAAGTCCAGTCGGAATTGTGCCTACCCACCTGAGGCTAACAGTGTCCAAAAATGTTCAAATGCATTTTTTTCGGACTCGAAGTGCGTAAACTTGCCACAGCACACTTGTATTGCCGCCACCATGTTTGTTTACAAAAAAGACCGTGTAGCGGGCGGCCGCGAAGGCAGCCTCACAGCGACACCACCAGGGGGCGACACATGGTGACTCGGGGATCGGCCTTGGCTTGGGCGTATACGCTAGCCGGCTGAACAGCGCATGTGTGTTTGTTGTGTGTGGCAATCGACACACTTGCTCTCAAATATGCCTCTGCCACCCCAAATGTATAAGGTTTTATCGCTACAAGATAAGGCAGCCATCATAGCTTTAGTCAGTGGCCCAGGTGGGCAAAGGGAGGATAGCGGAAACGATAGAGTTTCATACTAATATATACTAGAGGGAAATCTGTCACTGCAGTCGCGGGCCGCCGTGGGCGGTGCCATTGCTGCTTGGCTTAGCCATACGGCTTCTTTTTTGTCTCGAAGCCAAAATCAACAAAAAAAAAGTAACATTTTTTTTTGCTCATCGTACATTAAGCTTCTAAAAAACTACTGACATTTTGGAGGTTCAATTTTATAACAAAACAAATTTAATGAACCATCTACGATAATATTGTTGCCTCTTTGCAGTCATAGCCAACGTTTCAGCCTGTTCATGAGCCATGCCCAGGACAAGTGGAACGTGCCTGCCCGGTACATGACAGTACGCTCGCTGAAGCACGGCTCCCCTAGACAGTGGCGCCAGATTTCCCTCTAGTATATATTAGTATGAAACTCTATGGTGGAAACGAGTTTGGAACAAGGTGTCAGGATGTTCCTCCTCGCCACCCCTTGGTGGGTGAGGGGGCACATTAGGGCACCCTAGTTTAGAACACCCTGCAGCTCGCTCTCCTATTTCGAAAAGCAAGGACACCACTCTTTAATTGAGCACATGCAGAAAACAAAACAGTGATGGCTGTGGCCTGTCTGGACGTCAACAAAGCGGTGCTCACTTATGTGAACAGCATTGGAACAACGAGGTGCCACTTTGCTTGCATGCTTGGAGATGCTTGGTGCTGAGGGCCAAGGAGAAAACGTGCCGACAAGACGAACACGCGGGATGTTTTGGGCGCGTTTTACACGATTCGGTCGTCCCTGGGCACGCACGACGACTAGCACTGAACACTTCTTGTAGTGCGAGAGCTGAGCTGTGACATTGCTGCAAGGTAAGCCTCGCAAAGTAATGTAACCGACTTTCTGAAATAAATTTTCGGTTTGTGACCGTTTTTTCTGTCTATGTTTCATTCTCGCGGCAACGAAATTCCTGCAAAAGTGGATTTTTTGGCTTTCCCCGGTGGTTTCGTTATTGCGGGGTTCGACTGTACTGTCTATGTGACCTCACAGTAGGCGTGTACCAACAAGCGAAGGCACAGCCATGTTTGGACAGAAGGCACAGCAATCACCTCAGCTGCAATTACGCACACGTGACCTTGCATGTGACCTTGAGTTTTACAAGTGGTAAGAACCAAAGGAAGGGGAAGGTCGGATTGCGATGGTGGCTTTCGTTTTGTATCAGCAGATAATTCCTTTTTCACGCTTTTGCATCCCAATCGAAACGTGTGAGAAATGTTTGAAAAGGAGAGAAAAGGCACCAAGGCCCCAAAAAATAGACTAGTGTGCATTTAGTTTCATCTTTTATTTTGGCGGTGGCTTTTATATGGTGCTACAAGACAGCTGCAACAAAATGAAGTTTTTTTAACATTAATAACACAGTGCAACCTATTACACTCATCCAAGTTGTTAGAAAAAGAAAAATTGCAGATTTTACTCAACTATGATTTTTATGGCTTAAAGTGAAGCACTCCATGTTTAGTAAGCTTAGAATGGGAAGTGCAACTAGCACAGAGAGATTTTTAACGTTAGCATTTTTTTTCAGGAGGTTTGTTTGAATTTGAAGCGCCTAAAAATTCTACAACTTGATTATCTGTCCCTGCAATTATGTCAATTAAATTGGACTTCAGCTGAAATTTTGCTACTTGCACACCAAAAATTGTATCTGACAGTTAAAAAATAAAAAGGGAAATAAACCATTAGAAAGACAACGCATCATTGCACAACTATGTCAATGTAAATTTACGAAACAAAGCTCCTATTCGAGCAACAAAACAATACACTCATTTAATTTTTGAACAACAGAGTAGCGCGAGCTGAATTCTGCATGAGGCCGTTTCCGTCCATCTCCTCAGCGTGCAATACAAGCGACTGCCCCAGGGTCAAATCGAGTGAGGTTCACAGCAGCTCGATAGGCCTGTACAGCACAAATTGACAGACCATGGTCGCAAATGTTTTTAAGGACATTAGCCTTTCTTGGGCTACTTAAGCCAGAAAATTTTGATCTGTCTGTTTGCCTGTCCCTTGATTAAGCCACCCGGCCAACAGTTAACAGAATACTCGAACACTATGTTTACATAGGAAAAAACATTGCACACTAAATTTGGTGGAAATCAGACTTTTCAAGATTCTTCATAAAAGAAAAGAAAAAAGGCATAAATTGATGCAAGACATCAATACATAACTCGTATTTGCAGTGTTCTGTTAATTAAAATACTTTGCTACATTATTTCCAAGTTAAAAATGACGCACTGAAAAGAATGTTTTGACCCGAAACTACAAAATGCGCTGGCCCCAGACCCTAGACGTCGTGGTGGCATTTCAGGAAGTCCTACGGTAACGAATGGTTCCAGTAGAAACAGGCATAATTGACGAAGACATCAATACATAAGCGGTGTTTGCAGTGTTCTTTTAAAATGCTTGGCTGCATTATTTCAAGGTTAAAAATAACGCACTGATAAGAACGTTTTGACCCAAAACCACAAAAAGCGCTTGCTCCAGACCCTACACGTCGTGGCGGCATTCCGTGAAGTCCTACAGTAACGAACGGTTCCACTAGAAGCAGTGGAACGTGGCAAAATTGAATTGACTTGAGCAAACCCCCCCTGTGTTTATCGTGGGAAGAGTGTGAGAGGCTGGCGGGAAAGAGAAGAGAAGGCAGTTGCGTGGCAGAGGCAGCAGAAGACAGCAACCGTCTTTTGACGCCCCTTGCAGCGGAGCGAGCAGGTGAGAGGCCAGCCTCTTCTACCTCACCTTATTACAGGCTCGTGCCACGGGCCTTGCCAGTCCTAGTCGTCGTCGTCGTCTCCCTCGTCATCGTCCGGTACCGTTCCCGGCGCCCGCTTCTCCATGAAGTAGTGCTTTTTCCTCATCTCCTCAAACTTTCTGTGCTTCGCCGCTGCAGCAAAAGCAAAACAGAGAAAGAAGCATGGTCACTCATGCGGTATGCACAACAACAACAGCAACAACAAGGAGCAGGAGGAGGAGGAGGAGGAGGAGGAGGAGGAGGAGCAGAAGAAGAAGAAGAAGAATGAGAAGAAGAAGAATAAGAGGAAGATGAGGAAGAGGAAGAAGAAGAATGAGAAGAAGAAGAAGCAGAAGAAGAATGAGAAAAATAAAAAGAAGAATGAGAAGAAGAAGAATGAGAAGGAGGAGGAGGAGGTGGAGGAGTAACAACACAGACACATTCACGGTCAATTCCTGTGCCAGCATAAGGACAACCTGAAGACCGATCATTGCGAGAGACTGTTTCACTCATCAATCGCTGCCTCTTTTAATCCTGCTTCTTGTTTCGGTAAAACCTGCTTAACTCTGTTGCTTAAGAGTGGGATTTTTATCATACTCATGACATCATTTTTCATTAGCGAATAGGGGAGTCAGGGTGATACCTATGACAATGATGGTGTGCTGTGATCTACGTGCAACGATGTCTGATGCTTTAGTGTTTATACGGAATTAAGAAACTGAACTTTCGAGGGCACTCGCTTGTGGTACCCGCCGTTTTCGTCGCGCACCCAGTTGTTCTGCACACTGAACTTTAGCTCGTAGAGCGAGTGTGATCTAAATGCCACAACTGCGGAGCGCCTAGATTGAAGCCAGCCTCCTTTCTAGAGCTGCCCAAATTGCAGAATTCAAGCTCAAACAGAGGCAAAATAGTCTCAAGTAGTCGGTTGAAACAATCTGATTCTAGACTGGAATACATCGTAGAATTTGGGGTTCAACAAGACAAATTAAACCATCAAATCTGCACATGTGCCTGCGTAAAGGCTGCACTTTTGTTTCTCACAACTGTTGCCGCCTAGCGCATGCTAGTATATCGATGAACCACGAAGTGCGTGAGAAACCCCATACAATTGAACTGATATATACAATAAATAGCTGCAGCCCCATTAACTCCACTTTACGTCATGTGGTAAACTAAGCACCTCATTACAACGCTGATAATCCCTCCGTTATTGGCTATAACAACTGAACCCTATGATATGTGGCAAACTGAACTGCTTATCAGTACGATGCTGATTGTCTCTGCCAGTCATAACAACAAAACCTCATAATAAAACCTAAGTTAACTTGAAGTATAGCGCCTATGCCTGTCCCTCATTCAAAATTTTTTTTGTGGTTAAAAGTCTAGATCATGGAGTACAAACTACTTCGTACCTGTACACGTTGTCAAAATATAGCATTCAGAAACATATGCGAGAAATGCTCCACACGGCTAAGGGTCCCTTACGTGCGTGAAGAATGTTTGTAAACACGGCAGGAGTCGCACGGCTCTTCAGCGCTCCGCATCTTTTATCTTTCCATTAGCCAGAAGACGTCCACAACTGCTGCCGCCCGAGTTGCCCCACTCGCAGTTGAGAAAGTGACATCCGAACTGCCCCCCTTATCTCGTGCTGGCCCAGAGGATAACAGGGGCAGGGAAGATGTTTTTCAGACAGCTTTTAGGTCAAAAGAAAGTGCCGGCGCTGCGTCGTTATAGCCGAATGAACCGGCTCCTATTAATATTGAACGCGATTAATAAACGTAAACGCACCTACGGCAATTACTTTAAGGGGGACACCACTGTTAAAACAGCTTCCTTTACTGTTAAGTAAACTGTGTGAAACTTGTCAGTCTTGCTGCTTTTTCCACACTGATTTCAAATACGCCATTATTTCTTGAGTCAGTCCCCACACGATAATACAACATAATTAGACATTTTTGGAGGAACAATAGAGAAAACAGTGCTAGTCCAAGAGCTGTAATCTTTATATTTTTCACTAGCCTCCTCAGTCCCGGGGTACCCAAATGGGTACCACAACCATAAAGGCAATAGCTTTCCCCCATTCGAAACTAGCGTGTCAGAAGTTGTCTCCCCGCCAAAAGCAGGCCTTGCTTTCACTAAGCCCCTCTAGGTGGCGCGATGTGTCCAGGAATCTCTGAAGAGCGAGGCGCCGAAAATGGCTTTCAGCGGTGCGAGCGCTCGAATGCGTCCACCAGGTAAGAAGACCCAGAGTACCCAAATGGGTACCATCAAATTTTATAACTTTCGTATGCTTTTCTGCTATTGCAATTTTTTTGCACTTATTTCTATGGACAATGAACCAAATAATAGTGTGTTGTAGCATTTTTGTAGCACTTTCGAAGCATTGTAGAATTTCGAAAATATTGGCTCTTGCATTCCACATGCACTGAAACCCAGAGTACCCAAATGGGTACCATAAATTCTATTACTTTCGTTTGCTTTTTTGCTACTGTAATTTTTTTGCATTTATTTCTATGGATATTGAATCCAATAAAAGTGTATTACGAAAGATTTTTCTATTTCCGCATTCTTGGGTCTGAAGAGGCTAGTACTATGAACCCTGGTGAATGCAGCAAGAGAATCGGTTCTTTGATGTACCGCTTCGAACTAAATTTTACTGCTCCTTAAAATTTGGTGGCACCAGTGGGAAGGAACCATTTTGAATGCCCATTTCAAACAGCAGAGTTTAATGAGCTTTACAATTAGTTCGAAGCAGCGCATCGAAAAACCGATTCTCTCATTGCATTCCACAGGGTTCACAGAATTGGAAAATACAAAGATTACAGTTCTGTGACTAGCACTGTTTTGCCTATTGTTTCCCCAAAAATGACTAATTATCTTGAATTATAATGGTAACTAATTGGATGACTGAAAAAATAATGGCATATTCGAAATCAGTGGGAAAAAAGCACCAAAATTGGCTCGTTTCGCAGCGTTCCCTTGAAAATTAAAAGAAATTCTTTAAGAGCCCCCTTAAAAAAATAATAAAAAGGAAGTCAAGGAGGTGATGCGGAAGGTTTCGTCTATTAGGATGGCGGTGGTCTTTTCTGTGTGTTGCACTGAGTCGGGTCCGCACGAGCACTGGTATAAAGAGAGTCTGCGCTGCTGTATAGTCACATTTCTGGTTAAATAAGCACACCTTAAATGACCTTTTTCTGCCCAGCCCAATTATATAACAACTGCTTAGTGGCAGTTCATGATCGTTACAAGTAGGTCAGACTGCACCCCAAACTGCCAAGGTACAGGATGCAATGGACAGACAACTTGGCTTATTCCCAGGCCCTTGTTACGTGCATGCACTTTGGCATTTACAAAGATTGCACGCGTACCCAAACCCGGAAAAACGTGCGCCAACGATCGCCCACAAGGAGCTTGGTGGTGGCCCCACCTCCTTTGTCAGATTTTCACTCCTTCATCACTCCTTCACTCACTCTCATAAAGCAAGAACTTTCTCAGTGGAAATGACGGCGTCCTGTCAAAAAAACTGATGCATTTCCCCATAGACGGGTTGGTCGATCTAAAAGCAATCTCTGGACACATGGAGCGTGCGCAAAACCAAGCTTCCACTGTGTCAAAGCTTTCACTGGTGTTTGGAGTGGGCATTCGAAATGGTTCCTGGCCACTGGTGCCATCAAAGTTTAACGAGCCGTAAAATTAGTTCTAAGCGGTGCATCTTTAAAAAACTGCTTCCCTTTATTGCATTCACCAGGGCTCGCGGTATTGGAAAATATAAATATTGCAGTTTTATGACCAACACCGTTTTGTCTATTGTTCCTCCAGAAAATGGCTAATTATCTCCAATTATCTTGGGAACAAATTGACTCGCCCAAAAATTAATGGCATATTTGAAATGAGTGGGAAAAAAAAGCAGCAAGACTGGCAAGTTTCACAGGCTTTACTTAAAAATTAAAAGGAGCTGTTTTAAGAGCCCGTTCCCCCCACCCCCCTTTAAAGAAAATCACAATAAAACAAAGAAACTGGAAGGTGTATCTGCTGCAATGGGCACACCATGCAGTGCCACTGTGTGTTGGTGATAGCTACAGCTTTCACAGTGCTTCCAGGAATGAAAAAAAAAAAAAGAGTGAAAGCCTCTATCGATAGGGTTGCAGGGCCCCTTTATTTAGGGCAAGCCTTACAACGCGTCCTTTGCCTAACAAAAACAAGAAACTGCCCCAACTGCTGAAAGCTACCAAGCACCACAGGTGCCAGCCAAAAACCAGGCCCCGCAACGCACGCCTACAAGACAAGCCTCGCTCACCTGCCTCATCTTCTGCCATCTTCTTGAGTTCTTCGGGAGACATTGTTGCTTTCGGCGGCTGTGCTGCGGCCGACTGAATTCTGCACACGTAAGGGAGGAATGCATGAAGTGTCGGGGCTCTGTCCAGGTGTGCGGCATTGTTTCTGTCACACCAGCTCATTGCTTAACAGTCAATCCAACGCAACTTTGGTTGGCCAATGAGACTTATGCTGCTACTTTCAATACGGCTCTGTTGAATCCGGATATAACGAACCAAAATCCCGTCGGAGAAGAGCTTGATACATTAGATAACTAGATCTATAAAATGCACAACACATAACAGAAATTCTTTAATTAAATGGATTGCTTACTATGCACCATAAGTAGGGTTGTTCCTTTTCGGGCAAAATCCCCCGTTTCTTACACCCAAAACAAGTTTCGGGAGATTCGGGTTAAACTTGATTTCTCCCCGAATGGACCTTTTTATTAAAGGAGCAATCTGCACAATGGTGGTCTGACGTTCCGCTGTTCCCAACCAGTACTTGCTAGAAGCAAGCCCCACAAACACACCTTCCGAACTCATTGGGTATCGAAATAACTCTACCCCCTGCAATCTCAGACTGGAAAGTGCTACCCTGACATTATTGTGCCTAGCCAATGGAAGCTCTGTTGTCGAGAGAACCTTCTCCCAGTCGAGATACGTTCAGCGATCAGGCAGGCCTCGAACGAAGACCGACAAGTTGCGCAAGCAGATCACAATAATGTATGCAAACAAGGATGAGGAAACAATCGATGACCAGCTTTTCGTGAAGAAAATGTTTCATTTGCTAGAAGTTATCAATGCTATTTACTGTCATTATTTATTCATTTCTAAACAAATGCCCAATTTCGGAGAACATTTAAAGAGAATCCTGAAGTCCCCCCCGATTGCCAGCTTGAAATAAACGCCAATTTTGGCCCGTTAGAGTAAAAAAAACTCACGATACCTTTTACAATACACTGCATGTATTAAAATAAACTTAGTCCATCTATTGATTTAACCTGAAAAAAAAAAACAATTTCGGAATGGCTTCACAAAAACCAGATTTCTCCCCAAATATCAGTTCGAAAAATAGCGCCCATTTTTACCCTCCCGATTTTGAAAAAATATAAAACCTGAAAACGAACAACCCTACCCATAAGCAATCGTTCTGTACATCCGAGTTCAACATAGACAGGTTTGACTGTACCCATCAACATCTTTGCCTGATGGGTTCTAAAAGCTTGGTGGCGAGAAAACAAAAATACAGCTAAAATTTGGGGAGAAAAAGACAACTTGAAAAAAGCGGCAGTGGGAAAGACACACACAATGAAAAAAAAAAAAAAAAAGCAGTGGCTAAGCTCGGCTACGCCAGGATATACGTAGCGTGAGATAAGATTCAGCTGGTTCTCCTTAGGTCTCCTGGTTGTCTAGGATTAGCTTATGCTTACAGCTGCTTCAATGACACACACACGGTATACGCATTATGTGACACATGTATATTTATCAAGCGGCTCCGGCGCAGCGTCACGAATCGCCCCAGAGCTAAGCTGGTTCCACCGGTGCACGCCAACGTTGCTGCGACGCACGAGCCATCGGTTCCACACCCGGCCACACCTCGCATGATCATAAAGTGGACCGGGCCGCCATGTGCGGAATGGAGGTCGGCAAAGACGGTGGGCGCGTGGGGTGCGTGAGAGACGCCGGGCAGCAAGCAGCGTTCTGTGCGCCGTGTGACGTCACTGCTCCTAGAGCTTGCGCAGCACAGCTCTCCAGGAGCCACACGGAACTGCTCAACCTCGGCCAGTGTAGCTCACGCAACAAGACATACATGCCGAGGCAGGCGTACACTAGCCCTTTCTCGTGGAATGTTATTTAAGCACGGGTTTTTCTCACAATCCACCAACTAGCCCAATTGCATTTCCACTGGATAGCAGTAGCGGCTGAAGCTCTTTTTCGCAATTCCGAAGTCCCAGATATGTTTAATACAAGTTAGTTTCGTCCGTTCATACTTAGAACGCACACAAGTTTTCACTGCAAGGTGACATACAAAAGGAAAGTAGCACCCCTGCTACACTAGCATCCGAATGTCATTCGGATCAAATGACATTTGACTCAAATGCAAAGTTTTGCTGCTCCACTGGGTTTTGAAATTCCACTCAGCTCAAATGACATTCGAGCCAAATGAGCACCCAGACACACATTTGAGGCTTTCTACTGCCATTTCTAGCACTCACGCATAGCATTCCAAGTCAGCTTATAGACAAATACATTATTAACATACTTAAAACAAATAAAATATTCTTAATTGTGGGACTTTATGTACTTCTCGTTCACTTTAATCGTGATATCAAGATGTAATAACTCTCAGCGCCAGTGCGAGCAAGCGACAAACCAGTGTGGCCAGACAGCACAAAAAACATCGATTGCGATTCAGAATTAAGCAAAAACAGTGTCAAGGCTAATGCTATTGATAATTTGATATAATTTTAATGCCAAAGACTGCTGCTAAATTTGACTGTTGCATTATTGTGTAAAAACAGAACTCGACAGCAGCAGCGCCATGCAGCACGGCAAGCTTTTGTCAAAGCTTTCAAATGCCATTGAAATTGTAGTGGAGTATGGCGGATTCTGAATGGCATTTGAAGCACACTATTTGAGTGAAATGACATTTAGTTTAAACGAGATTCGAACCCTAGTGTAGCCGGGGTATAAGCAACCCACGTAAACAGCAAATAGTACCTCCTCATAAACGTCACCGTCTACGACATAAAAAACCACACAGTGACGATCAGCATCTTTTTCTTTTCTTTTTTCAGGGCAGTTATTACTCAATTTGCCCCCTATCAGCCGGCAAAAGGACGCATTGATGTTTGCCACTGCAACTGCACTCTATTATAGCGGTATGGCTTGCGACCTTGAGATGGTTAAAAGGGCCATGAGGACAAAATACAAGTTTAGGTCATTCGAAAGATTGCCTCGTTAGAATCGTACTGACACCACTTTTAACACACACTTCGTTCAAATAAGCTACATAATTAGGAAAAAAGGGAATGGCCGTGCGACCCACTAGCTCATTTCCCGCAACAGAACCTGTGATGTCATATGAGCCCAGCTGTGCTGGCCGAGGCCAGCAAAAGCAAACGCATATTAGGCACGGCTTATAGGCTTGCCGAACGAATTATTTGCGCTTAAATGTAATGCATATTCCTTTTACAGCAGTAAGAATGGTGCAGTAAACGTTGAAAGTTACGAAAATGCACGTAAGCATAGAAGTACCGATGCGCACTGCTGTTGGTACTGGGCGCACTACGCTTGTTTTTGCTGCACAGCACTCCACCGCTTTGAAGTTATTTTACGCAACACTGGTCGATTGGCGTAAGCGACGTTGTCTTACGCGACACTGTTTGTCGAGGATACCCCATGTTTCACGAAACGATTGCTTTCTACAGTAACAAAAACAAGCCAGGTGCAAATACGCTCAAAAACAAAGCAACGGCGGACAACGGTTCGTGGATGAGCATAGTAGCACCATCTGGGAGGGCTGACGGCAAGCAAGGCCATGGACCCAAATGACGCAGTGGAAGTTCGCTTGAATGCACGCGCTTATGACTTCACTGCTGACGTTGCGAAAACACACAATTTGGCGGGACAATTAAAATTGATTAATTTCTCAGAGAATACAGCATCATTTGCTGCCGGATGTGCGCTGAAGACACTATAAAATGCAAAATCTTATGAATAAAACAAACTTGTATTCTGTCTTCATGAGCCCTTAAATGTACAGAAGCCACAGGTGAGGGAAGAACCTGCACTAACTTTTGCGCTAGGACTTCTGCACTGACGGGACCCTTTTCGTGCGACATGTCGTAGCTGTACGGCGTCTTGGGCTCGTCGATACTCATGAAGCCGTAGGTTTTGTTGGCTGGGTGGAAGGTCTCCTTGATGTTCTTCTCATCCCACTTGAGGTCTTGCGTGCTCCTGCAAAGTGCACAAACTTAGTAACGGATCCGTGGAGTCACCCTCGCTGGCTCCATTTTTACCGTACAACGGCAGGCAGAAAACGACGCGTTCGTTCAATGCGTACACGCTAGTTTGCAAAGCCATCACAGTTGTAATCACTCGCAACAGGTCGACCTTGACACATTGCAGCTCGACCCCCATGCCCAAAATGCTCCTTATCCAACTCTCATGCACCGTAAAATTTACGTTAAAATCCCTGTTGACTAAAACTGTCCTAAATATGTAGTTGGTAATCAAAACTAAACGATAATAAACTGCAAGCAGACGGAGACTTGCGCCGCACGCGGGAAACCACGCGAGGCGTTACCTGCTACAAAAATTGCGGCCTCGACAAAGGTACGCAGTTAGTCGGCCGCTGTACTCATGTTACAAGCTTACGGCCTTGTCTCGTAGCTTCCCGATGGTTTGAGGATTCCGTGCGAAGGTCCCGGGCTCTGAGCGTAGCGTTGCCCGCCCTGATTATAGGCTTGCTGCTGCTGCTGCTGGTATCCCGGCGGAACGTTTTGTCCTGGTTGCAAATACGCACGGTCTAAGTACTGTTCGGGAGGGTACGGTTGATACGGGCCCCCACCCGGCGGATAATGGGACATCGTTTGCACATCGGCGCCGGCCCACCGACACCAACGGGCCGCCGGTGCCGCCCACTTGGTCGGTTACTACAACGGCACATACCCAGCCGGGAGATTGGCCGCGAAATACGGGGTCCTCTAATTAAAAAAAAATCACTACAACCCACAAATCGCTATGCGCCAATGTCAACGGAAGCTTGTTGACACAAGATCGCAGTTCCGTCAGCGTTGATGCATCAGAGCCGCCTCTCCTGCGAGCGAAAAAAGCGTCGGTAAAATTAGCTTTAGCCTCACCATTCCCTCTTCGTCTTCTTTCCGAGAAAGCTTAAAAAGTATGAACTCCGCGCTCTCCCTTCGCGGTAGATCCAATGACATTCACGCCACCACGCACGAACGGTGGTCCGGAGCGCGTGGTTGGCGCGACCTGAAACTGTATCCCTGGAAGAAGCGGCTTCTTGGCTCTAACCACACAACCTGAAGGGATTAACAAGTGATGTCTCCACGGCCCATCCCGTCCAGCGCGTCCTCTCGTCTACGACCAGCTTCCAGCGATCGCTGCTACGACGGCGCTGGGCGGGTGGAGAGCCGGAACGCACTTGTCACGAGGAGAGGACGGTTGCTGAACAAAGTCGGCATCTGCTGAAACAAGTTACACTTACTGACGTCTAGCCTCGGTGTACTCGAAGCTGCTGGATGGCTTTAGAATTCCCTTAGCAGGCCTCTTCGCTAGTTGCTCCGCCATCTTTGGGTGCGCTTGAATAAAATCAAGAGGGAGAGAGAGACAAAATGGAGAGGATATTGAAAAGAGCTGCTTTTGTGGAAGCAAAAACACAAGTTGACACTCAATGCGCTCTAAATTAACAGTTTAGGAAAAAGAGCCTTACCAAAGGATATTCCCACTGCATGAATACAAGCAACAAAAACAAAAACTAGAATTGACTCGTTGGAATTGACTAGCGCTGGTAGCGCCTCTTACGGGTGGTTTTGCCGCCTAATTCAAATTCAAGTTCACTCTCAAACCGTTCAAACTCTTGTGCGAAGCGTTCCCACGACTTCAAGTGCTTCTTGAGTGCTTCTCACCTGACCTTAACAAGGTAGACCCGCCTGGTTTTATTGGCATCGGAAAAGTCAGCAAAATATGCGAGAAAATTGAGAACAAGGCACTGACTAGTATCAAGTACTAGTAGCAAGAAACCCGCGTATGCCTGGGTTTCTTTGTGTGGCGCTTAGCGTGACCACCGGATCTGTGTTGTCGGGGCTGAGTTAAATACTCGTTTTCGGAGTGGAACACGCACTAACTGCGCGCATCCGCCATGTGCAATACTGGCTCGTAGTGGTCAAGATCGAATGGAGACTGCAAACTAGCTGTTGGGCGCCCGTGAGGCTCCCTTGCATCCCTACCCGTTAGGTCATGGTGTCAAGCAGATGCCGTCGTTACGGCCATTCAATCATAGCTCAAACTAAGTCCCAGGATAACGCGTGCAACGCGCTCGGGGTCGCCGTGACAGCTAGCTGTTAGTCGACTTTATCTTCAATAGACTTTCCTATGAAAATGACCCGCCGCGGTGGCTCAGTGGCTAAGGTGTTGCGCTGCTGAGCACGAGGTCGCGGGCTCGATTCCCGGCCGCGGTGGCCGCTTTTCTGATGGAGGCGAAAAGCAAAAACGCCCTGTGTGCGAGATTTCGGCGCACGTTAAAGATCCTCAGGTGGTCAAAATTAATCCGGAGCCCTCCACTACGGCGCGCCTCGTCGCCTGCGTTGCGTCGGCGCGTTAAACCCTACAATCCATCAATCACCATGAAAAAGCTCTCGACTAGTGACTACTTGCAACGGGTACAACACCTTGCTTGAGCGCTGCAACTCATTTCCATCTACTATATTTGCAGAACAAACTCGAGTTCTGCGGTCCGGCCTTGGGGAACTCCTGTGACTATGTGCATGAGTTGACGGGGCTGTTTGGTATATACTTTACAAGAACGACGTCTTCTGGTAACAAGCAGTGTTTGATTTTAGAGACGGGAATACCCCATCCACGCAGGTATTAAAGCGAAGCTTTCTATGTCTCACTGATGGCGACCGTCCGTCCCCAAAACGCACTGCAGGAAAGCCAACTTTACACAATGGGTTTCCGCAAAGGCACACCGAGCGCCTATAGATAAAAACGCTTATTCTCGCGATCGGAACCGAACTTGGGTCTCTCGCGTTGTGAAGTCGACGTCTATCCGAGTGCACCATTCCGGCGCGGTAGAAGCAGTTTGGATTTTGTACTTTGACTCAGGTTGTATGAGAGAAAGTTTCGCGTTTTAACCCTTTTTCTCGTAACAAAGGGTCTTCGATTTTTTTTCTGTTGCCCACCTTTGTCGGAATTAGTTCATGATGACTTGCCGCCGCCCCCACAGGCTTACCTCACGAACAAGCGTGGACCAGTACAACGAGGATTCTGACTCCTGGGACTTAAGAAGTCGGCGATGTGCCGTCCTGCTTGTTAGGCAAGGCAAATGTACTTTCTACCGAAAAGTCACGTGACTCATCAACTACCTTATTGAACAAAAAGTTGATGCTTCAACAAGGCGGACAACGCTTCAACCAACACCACCTAGAGGAATTTCTTTCCTTTTTTAGTCTAGGCGGCGTTGCTTCAAGAACACGCACGTTCAAAAACGTGCATGTTGTTAGGACGCGGGCAAAGAGAGCCGCTTGCTCGAAGTGACATTGACGGAATGCTTCGACCATGGGCCAACCATACGTCCATTCAACTGAAGGCTGCCTCAGCTCAAACGATCTTTGATATAACGCTGGTACACTGTAAAATACACCCTTACGGGTGTAAATTATTGGCTGTAATCATCCCCAGCTTTCCGGCTCCACGGCCGGGCTGGAGGAGCGGCGGGCGCGCACTTTCATACGGCCTGCGCTTCGGGTATAGTTCCCACCTTTGACCGCCGCTAGTTCGTGTCGCTGCGGACCAACCCTCGCCGGTTGACCTACAGCACGCGCGGGGTAGGTAGAGCGGCGGCGCGCGCGCACTTGCCACTGCTCTAGCCCTGCCGTGGTTACACGCGATACCTGTCCGTGTAAATTTACATGTGCGTCATTAAAATAGGCGACTCCTCCCCCTTCTGAATTTTCGGTCTAATAGGGTCAAACAGCCTAACATTATCACTCGGAAGCGCCTAATCAAAAAATTGAAAGAAACATTTTAACTCGGGGCACATGAAGAAAAATATGCGAGGCCTTCATATCTTATCAGCGACTGTATTATATGAAAATGGTGAGACAGGCAAATAGACACGGCACTTTCCGTGACTGAAATATCATTTCTTATTTTTTATTTTTCTTTTCGGGTGATGTCTTGGTTTGCACGCGCACAGGGCACGACCAGTGACGCGAATGATTTCCCGTCGAGGGAGATAGGGTTATCGCTTAGCTAAACGTGATTCTGCTATTCACGCTCCGGTCGGGCTGAGCGGCCCGCCGGCAGCGAAGCGCACTGTCAAAAACACACAGCTGCTCGGCCAGAGGCGATGCGTCGACTAACAGAAAGGCGGGTTGGAAGGGCAGAGGGTTGGTTCGAAGCGCCCCCACTGTAAAGAATCTGCTGTATTGGTTCCTTCTTGGGTGCGCAGGCCGTATGAAAGTGCGCGCTCGCCGCTGCTCCAGTCCGGCCGTGCCGGCTCACGCCTAGTTCAGCCATCGGCCACTAGGCGCTCAGGAGCGAACGTAACTCTATGGCGGCGATCGTTTCAGCGCGATTACTGATAGTTTTCGTAATATTCTGTTATTTTTTTCTTATCATGTTATCCTGGGAAGGAAAACTACCAGTATATAAAATATAGCTTCAGTATATTGGTTCCACTAGGTTCCTAAAGGGTTTAAAGTGTGGGTATTGAGGAGAAGCTTCACGCATTGCGGGAAAGCTCCTGTCGTACCCGGAGCAGATCACGTGTTGAACATTCCGTGTGTGCTTTGCCTCGTCGCTGTATCAATCCGGGTCCCAAATAAGTCGCGTTTCTTTATGCCTACGCGCTTTGCTGGCGCGTTAGTAGCGAACAAACACCCTTTAGGGTGTTTTTTAGTTTATAACACCCTTGCACCCTTGAACAAAACGCAAGAATACACCCTTTAAAGGGTGTTTTATCGTCAATTACACCATTTCAAATTTTTTTTTTGTTTTTACGGGATGTAAGGGCGTTAGTTATAGACAAAGAAGGTGTAAATAATTTCAGTGTAGGTCCCGACGGAGGTTTCCAACCTTGGGACCTCCTCTTGTATACCTACAATGTGTAACTCATTCAATTGTACTTACAGAAATAAACATTGAAAGACTTATAGTTCATACCCCAAGCTAGCTGCAGCACTGTGGAGGCTACATTGTTATCAATAGTGCGCCCACTGAGGGCGCCTAACTCGCCGTGAAGGGGGTCCTAAAAGGACATTCCCTTCTCCCCTCTCGGCAAGTGGCACCGCAAGGCCTTTTGTCGCTTCCTTCGCAGTGAGTTAGGCGCCCTGAGGGGGACAGCAAGTAGCCTCCACAGTGCTGCACCTAGCTTGTGGTATGAATTATATATAGTTACATCCAAACGTCCAAAGGCCCGCGCATCTTCGGTGAGCAATGAACTCTTCAACTGATTTTTTTACGAAGGCGCTGTAGTGTCGCCGCTGGACATACATTTTTGCGCCCGTAACAAATTGGAGTAGATGATATCATAGTTAAAATGAAGAATTAGAAATGGACTTGGACTTGGGCTGGCCACGTAGCGCATGTGCAGTTTTCTGGCTCGTCGCAATTTTTTCAGAAGTAATTACTCTACAGCGTAATTTAAAGATTTTTGGCACTACTAATACTGAGGGCGACAGCTCGCATTGTGCGGAGCTCCAAGTTTTGCGCTCAGCTCTACTACGTTCCAGAGCCAAGGAAACTATCCCTTTGAAATGTATGGGCGCGCTAACCTTTGACAGCGAGTAAGGCAAAAACTATTCAGAGTTCTGGAAAGTTCTTTCACAGTGTTCATGTCCTAGTCAACTCACTGATCCATGCGAAATATCACTTTCCTGCAATGGCTCCACTATAGGTTCGTGATAATTCGGAATTTTGAGTGAGAAAGGTGGGGATGGAGAGAAATTGCAACCGGTGGACCACCAACGTAACAGAGGGGATACCCAGAGAAGGGTTTAGAATGAGGGGATGGAAGGCCGATAACACGATGGATGGATGAAATAAGAAAATTTGGGGGCAAAGAGTGGACTCGAGCAGCGCGGGACAGGAGCGGCTGGAGGTCAATGGGAGAGGCTTTCGTCCTGCGGTGGACCTGAGTAGACTATTGATAATGTTGATGACCTGTCGAAAAAAGCATGTCCAGTACAGCAATAACCCCTTTCACTGGCGTGTGCATCATTCGACACCCGTAAAGAACGCACGCGGGCACACAGAAATGCCCTCATTTCAGTCGTGGATGAATCACTCATTGCAGAGCGGCTTGAAGCTGAGACTGAAAGCGTGCGTAAATAGACGGTACGTGCCGAGATCCTTGGTTTCCATCCATCCTGTCAGAACTGCCACACACACACAAACACACGCACACACAAAATGTGGTTGATCCCTCTTCCATGGGTTAACCGGTAAAACACGAAGGTGACATGTGTCTTCACAGGAGCAGTTGAATGTTTATTTGCATCGATATGAATTTGCACATCGCTATTTATATTTCGTCGTCGGTATGGCATCGTTATACGCATCAACATTGGACACTGGATTGTACGCGCCGGAACATTGCGTAAATCCGACTGAAACCACAGGCGCTCGCAAACCGTCCGTGCGAACGAAACCAAACGGGTTGTCAGCGAATCGTTTGGTGAACACACCGTCCGCTGCAGCGATAGGAGCAGCGGATCGTGCCACGAGCGTGACATTCGCAAGTCGGCGTCGATCTTACTCCGTGGTCGTTGCACAGAACAGGTCGTTGCCTTAGAGGCTTCTCCGCAGGTTACGCTGCGCGTCCCCCGTGCACGTAGGCGCTGGCATCGAGGCGCCAACTGTCAGCGCTCATTAGCGTCAGGATGCCCTACTTCGCTTCGCCTCTCGTAGACGGCAGCACCATCTGAATGGAAGGATATAAGGCGCGTTTGTCGTCCTGTTTACGCGTCTGTTTATAGGGCAGTCGGGAGCGCGCTTTGTACCTCCCATTGCGGCGAAAGAGCTCTTGGTTCAAATCCCGGTGCATCCGCGGCAATCGATGTTTTTCTGATGATGTCATTTCCGTGACGGACATGACGTCAGTCAGATCTTGGTGCACTTCGGCAAATCACTTTCGAGTTAAAAAAAGCTTACTTCAAAACTTCTACCTCACGTATATAGCCCCATGTATAACGGACACTGTGATTGAGCTTTCGAGCTATAGTTTCGAGTTTTCGAATAGGTGTCCCTGGGCGCCAGTATGATTGTTGTAGGTGTAGTGGCGGCAACATCATCTGCATTTAGCGCCCCTATCATGATCATCCGCATCCTTTCACAATCAACATCAGCGGTGCCTGGCCAGCGTCGGCAGTTCCACGCGACAAGAGATCAAACATGACCGAACGCCTGGGAGGTAGTATGCCATCACCGCTCTCCAGTTCCGGCCGGGCTTACGCCCCCTCAATAAATGTAGGAGGCCATTGCTCACCGAGTCCACAGCTCCTTTCCTACAAGTGGTGACCCGGGTGTGATCCATCTTTGCTCTTTGAGAATCTACTTAGGAATTCGAAGGCAGGAAGCTCAGGACACGTTGTCGAAGTTTGGGGCAGCTCCACAACATTAACAGAAGCGACTTGCTGAGTTTTCGATGGATATACTCCGGGAATTGGGAGCTCCGGCCAGTAGCCCTGACCATCCCTTAAGATGTCTTAAAGGAGGCATGAAGAGAAAATACAACTTCGTGCAATTTGGAAGAACTAGGATTCAATATCTCACTCAGCTCCATTACAGCCCCAAAAGATGTTTTTTAACGAAAAAACAGCAAGAAGTATTTAAAAACTTTCAAGTTTTGCGCCACAGTGACGTGTTATGAGCAAGAATGACGTCATACGGACCAACAATAAAACATAATTTTCAGTGCGTTAACTGCACGTTAGCATTCAAGTGATGTGGTCAAATGGAACTAGAGACCCCATTACAGACGTCCAGTCATGTGTCGTCGCGACAGGCCAGTTAGCCGGCCGCCAATCGCACATACAATATTCCGTGACGTCATAGAAAAGTTGCGGGAAATTGGCTAGGGGTCACGACTGCTTCACACGTTTTATTTAATATCTCCGTTATTTGTTCAAAGATTGCGATGATATCGGTATCATTGTTATCGGGACTAAGCAGTCTTTCTAATAAACCCAACTTGTATTTTGTCTTCATGGCTTGCTTCGTGGCTTGCATCATGGCTTGCTTCATGCTTGCTTCGTAGTCTCGTCAGCCAATCTAGAAGCATGCGCTGCCGCCTCTACGGTTAGTAGCAGTTTCTGCTAGTGATTAGTGAAATATTTAAAACCTTCAGCACTGACATGGACTACAAGGCCATGCAGATCTATCGTTTTTGTCATTGGCATCCCTTTTCGTGTTTGCAGGCTGTATTTTTTGTGAGCTCATTTTTTGTCGCACATTTGTCGCACGGCTATGAATACTAAGATTTTCTTCGGCGTTCGAAATTAGCAACAAACAGACAGCCGTTGAAACTGTACAGCAGAGTGTCGAGTCAGGAATGTTACAGTTCTCATGTGTGCATCTACTGTTACGAATCAGGACGCCGCTGTGCTTCAAGCTTCGTGCAGCCCTATTCGGCTTTGTGGCGGAGCTTCCACGACGTGCGCCCTTCGAGTGGGCGCCTCTTCGCGGTAACTCAGGCTTGCAGCGACAGCCAACAGATCCCAACAAGCCACTACATGCGTGGGAAAGGTCGGATCACTGGCGCCTCGCTGTCTTCGTGATTCAAACTTCGGCGGCGGCAACGCGACGTGTGACTACACGCCCGAAGGACGCGGACGCCGTTGCGGAGGCCTCCTCTCTCTCCTCTCTCGGACTCAGCGTGCGCAACTACAACCGACCCGTCCCGAACTCTGGAAAGAGCGTTGTGTGTGTCTGTACCATGTCGCGCCGTGTGCAAAAACCAGAGGGAACGCTTGTTTGACCGTTCACGCTCTGGGTATAAATAAGACCCTCCGAGCGCTGCAGTTCATCCCTGTTGGAGCAGTGAATCAATGCTGTCACTCTGCTCGAGTCCTGTACTGTAACCTCGCCCGTCAGGGCATTGTTCTTGTTTTGCTTCGGCTCATCTCTCGCCATGCAGTAAACCAGTTAAGTTTGCCTTCGGCTTCTTGTCGTCATCTTCAAGGCAGCAACATTTGCTGGCCGCTCCCTTCACCACGCTACCAAACGCATGGCGGAGGCGACGGAGCTCGGCTCGGGCACGCCTGCCCGAATGCAACACTACATACGCATTGATTACGCAAGATTGTACATGGGGGATTTCGATCTCCGCATGCATGTGCATCTATTTGCTGTAACGAAAAAATATATATTTTTCGTATCCTCTTGTCCAGTCCATTAAAAAGGTTCCCCTGCGATGCGAACTAGCTACGAGTGGGCGCCAGACACAGCTGTTCTGAGAGAAAACCATAAAAGGCTAAATGACTAAGCAGTCGCCATTCTAGTACTCGACCCCCTTCCCCCAAGTGCATTCAAAGGCAGCCCTGCTAACCCTATGATGCCCAGTGTTGCTGAGCAGCAACAACTCAAAAAAAGTTTTTTTTTCTCTCGCACTATGTGGTTTTTTCGATATTTAACACCATCTATCGACAGACAAATGATCCCGGATCCTGAAAAGTTAAAGAAGAGATGGCAGCACGTACTTCCGTTTGCTAAAAAAATGGTGTGGTTGATTCCTCTTTCATAGGAATCGGTAAAGCACGAAAGTGAAATGAGCAGCGAAATCTGCGGCGAAAGGAGCATGATTTGCGGGATAGCGGCTGTCTTGTCGGTGTGCTTGGCGAGCGACGTCCTGCTAGCGGGTCGCTTTAGGAAAGCTGCGATAGGTGCGACCGCTTCAGTCCTGCTTATCTCAGCTTATGGAACGCGAGAGGTAGAACTTGTAGCTTGAACCGTGCACGCGCGAACGCGTTCCGCTACCCGCTGGCGTTTCTCTTCGCATAAAATCAGTCGGCGTTCGCGTCGCTACGCCGCAGCTTAAGCCAACTGTCGGCGCTTGTTAGCATCATGATGCACTACTTCCCTTTATCTCTCCTAGATGACAGCACCATCCGCTTCAATGAAACTAATTTTCTGGCGTTTCTCCGGTGTTCGTTTTGATGGCGTCATTTCCGTGACGGATATGACGTCATCTAAATCTTGGGGTATCCGGGAATCGCATCGAACCCGGGTACGTGGCTCAATGGGCTAGTGATACGCAACCAAAATTACGCAATTTCGTTGTTTTTACAAATGATAGCAATACAAACTTTACGTTATTGTCTTCACTTGAACCATAAACCATGGTGATCAAGGTCGCTCTTTTGTTCAAGTTATATATGGTCAGCCAGTGCCCAGTGTTTCCCAGTGTTTCCCAGTGTGTCCCGGTGTCCGTCCTAATGAACAAAATTTTTTTTCTAGCTTCATATTTGTGATGTTGGAAGTCCTTTTAGATAAAAGAAACTTCTCACACGCTTAAGCAAAATAATAAAGTTTTGGGCATCAAAGGGCTAAGCTTATAGGACATGCCAAACCCCCTCCAGGCCATGATCCGAAGCCATCCTGGATCAGGCTCTGCTCAACTCCTTACCTAGTTCAAACGGTGTCTCAAGCACTGGGTCATCGACGGCACAGCGCTTGCGGCGAGCAGCCACCTTGATGTCGTCGTTATTCATGTCACTGGTACCCACGGCGTCGTCGAGTGCCGTTGCGTCGTTCTCGTAGGAGACATCATCTGCATCGCCGCCGCCCCGCTGTGTGTCATCCTCACTCCGGTTGCTCGGCTTACCCTTCGAACAGTCTGGCGGGGCTGCCCGCTTTCGTGTGGACGCCGCTTGTATACCTAACATCGTGGCCTACCAGACCCTGGTGGATCTGCTTCGCTGGCTCGCTCACATGTGACAGGGTGCCAAAGTTAACTTGGGACAAAAGTTAACCTCTGACCCTTTAAAACTTTGGTGATCAGAACGCGAATAGCACTTTTCAAGGAACAGCCTAACAAACTGATGGTGATGGTGGTCCACACAAAAATGGCGCATTCACACTTAGGGGGATTGGCCAAGGACAGCTTGCTGCGGAAACCAAATATACAAGGCAAAAATAAGGGGGGAGAAGGAAGGATTTAGTCAGTATTGGAAAGAGAAGGGGAAAAGAAGAGGAGAGGAGTGGTTGTTGTTGTTGATTGTAGTATCCGGGGTTATCGCATCTCGGCGTTTCGGTGGTTCTACCACTAGGGGGCTACGCCGAGGGTATATATGTGACGCCACTCTGAATAAATTACCTTTTTGGCTTGACTCTTCAACCCGAGCGGCGCACGTCTCCTACTTCGCCCCTTCGGGGCCGTCACCGACGCGACACTACATTGATGATAAACGCTTGTTAGCACGGAAGAAGGTGTTGTGGGTGGCCATCTTATAGCTTGTAATCACTGGCGAGGCACGCATGCAGGCAACCATGTCAGTGCGCCGTCACTGGTTACGTCGGGCTCCGCGTGATGGCGGTACTTGTCCGTGCTAAGCACATGATTTGTTTTGGACGTACCAAAGTATACCCGACCGAACGCAAAGGAATGCATCGAGTCTAATGTAAGTGCGATTAATGACATCTCTGTTGACACCACCGTTGAGAAACGGGTTGAAACGGAGCAGACGACGCACGCCGGTGTTTCTTTCTTCGGCGTGCGGGCGCAGTGGCACAAGCCGCGCCATGTCTGTGGCACAGCGGCCATGTCCGTGGCCGTCTCCAGTGTTGCCAGGCGAAGAAATTGACAGCTAAACTTTTCAATAAACACCACCTATAGTCCGAAAGCCGCGAGCCGTGGCAGCCGCTCTTGCTTGAGACACAAAGTTAGCCTGCGTCTCTGGCAGGCAGCTCGTTAGCTTGCAATCCTACTGCTCCACAGGGAGGAAGGGATGGAGTATAGGTATTAGGGGTAAGCCCACACTAGAGGGTGGCGGTACACGAGAGGAGTGGGGATAGAAATAAAAGAAGAACCTGGTCAGAACATCCCTAGCACGGCAGACAAGCCGAGCCGTTCTGCCATTGTTGTTGATGATGATAATCTTATTTTGTCCTAAAGTGAGTGAAAGGAGGGAGTGGAAGTGGGAGTCTTGCTAAACTGCTCCCCCCCCCCCCCCCCCCCCCCCCCAGATGGCGGCCTGCAGCCCTTGGGCGCGAGCGGCGTCTGTAGCTGCTTCATTGGCCCTGTACTCAGCGCTGTTTAGCGGCGAAGCACCTTAGGGGCTGGTACTGTTGGAGTCTCTCGTCGTCGTAATCGTCGTCTCATGTAGTCACGGTACTAAAGCACCGGGAAACTCTTTTACGCCTCGCGCTAGAACGTAACGCGGACTAAAACAAGAACACCGGGACTCTAGTTAACGCTTCGCGCTAGACAGTTTCGTGCTTCAAAGACATGCGGCTTTTACAGCACCTGTACCCCACAACGGTTTCATCACCGTTGGCAAAAACACCAAGGCGCCAAGAATACACTTAAACACTGCATGCTTCACCCATCCCCAGGTTTCACGTTAGTGGAGGTGGCTCGGGATTTTTTTCTTTGCCCCTAAACGGACTAAACCTTTTTTTCTTTTATTTGCGCGTCCGGTAGCATCAAGAAACAGTATGACAGCGGTGAAACAGCCGTGTCGAATTGCACCAACATGACACAACTAAAGAGCATGCAGATTTCGTGAGCTTGGGAAACCGATGTGTGGAAGAGGTTTTTACAACGAAGCTGATAGCCTCTCGTTGGTCGCAAAATTTCGTGTCTTAAACAAAACAACCCAGGCTGGATCCAGTATAGTTCTCACCCAAGACGCCGAGCGCACGCGTCAGGCTAGGCAGGACCACGCATTTGCCCGCCAGGGAAGCCGTATTTCTTTGCAATCAAGCATACAGCATAGAGTTCAGTATTCGTGAAAAAATCTCCACAAAACAAGCATCGAAACAGCACGATAGATAACAAGGCACCTGTGAACAATGAGACCCCCCTATATGTTCCTGGGAAAGGCTAGGTGTGCTGCTACTGGCAAAAATGGGGGTCTTGACGTCATTCGAGGGCGAACGCGTTCGTCAGGCTCTGCCGCCTGAGAAGCCGAGCGCAAGTGACAAGCCCGCCGAGACGACGAGGAACATTTCATACCCTCCCGGCATCACCACGTGTAATGGTTTACAACAGCTTCGCTGAACATGCACTTTAGCACGGCGGATCGGCGGACAATTTTTTACTGCGAAGCAGTATATGTATGAACCCCCCAGTTTTCATTCCGGTGAAGCCGATTTACTCGGCGCCGCTGCGGCACTCCTCGTCACCGCCGACACGCTTTCACAACTGTCATTCCCCTCGCCACCCCCGATGCCTCTTTAACAAGCTGCACAATTCGCTGATAATGGTGGTAGCTCCCTTATCAGGCGAAACCACAGCAACTTTCCCGCTGTGAACGCCGACATGAGCCCATAATTTTTCTTCAGCTTGAAAAGTTTTCCGAGGGACGTTTTCGCCCGTGTATTTCACGCCTAAGCACGCGCTTATCACCGGTTGCCGGTTTATGCGTGCACTGGTTGGAGGTGGAAGCAGGGGGACGTGCATGCATGCCGCTACAGATGACATTTGCGTTGTGCTGGGGGGGGGGGGGGGGGGGGGGGGGAATTTAAACGTGGAAGTATCGCGGCTCGATGCGACCTGTCAGCTGTCCTCAATGGTTGAGGGATTTGGGTTGTTGCTGCGTTACACAGACAATGAGATGCCTACTATGTGGGACGGAAACGGACAGCCACATGTTTGTCCACTAGAGTAAAGCTCGAGTCCTTCCAGGTTTCAACTCCTTATGGACAGACGCGTGTCGTTCGCTCGGAGGAAGTACAGCGGGAATAAAAAGGGCGGCTGCCGAAACAGAAGCGCGAATGGGTGCGAAAACAACAGAAATCCTCTGCCGTCGCCGTTTCCAGCGCAAGTTCCAGATCGCCGAGTAGGTGGGAATCTCTGCCGAATGAGCAGCAACTTCGACATGAGCCAATTGATTCCTTGTTCAGCTTGAAGGGCTTTCAGAGCGACAATTTTGGCAGGTGGGTGGGTGGGGGGGTACGCGTTGATGTAGGTTTTATGCCCTCATTTATGACATGTTCGTTGTGCTGGCGGGGAGTTTAAACGTTTACGTCCACCGTCCCAATGCGAACTTTCCGGTGACCTCAGTGGTCGAGCGGATTGGGTTGGTGTGTTACGCAGACAGTAAGATGCCTACGGCGCTGGAGGGAAATATACAGCTCCATGTTTGCCAACTAGGATAAATCTCGAGTCCTTGCGCTGGAGGGAAATATACAGCTCCATGTTTGCCAACTAGGATAAATCTCGAGTCCTTGAAAGTTTTATTGAGATAAGTGCTAATTGCTCGATCCCCATTTACAAATAAACGTGTTTTGTTTCGTTAATTTTGTGCACTGCGCCCATCTTCACAGGTCATCCTTGTCTGTGACGATTTTGGCTGCACGTGTGTCTGCCCCTTTGCTCGCCAGGCGGCATTTTTGCTTTCCCTTGCATCTTTTTTTTTCCTTTTTTGAGGCGTACTTCCGGGGGTGACCACATTTCACAGCTGCGGCTGAGGCAGACGCTTCGGAGTCCGTCGCAGTAGAGACAGCATTGACGGAAGAAACGTGTTCAGTGGTGCAGTTGTGTCCCACTATTACGATTGTCGCAATCCTTTTCCCATTGCATTGTTTTCTCTTTCTCTGCCTTACTATGACTCTGAGGCTGGTTGATCGCCCTCATCAGCTCTGTGTACATATCTGCTTTAACGTATACGTGTTTGCTACACTTGTGATTAGCATGTTTAAAGCAGCACTCCAGCGGTTTGGTCCTCTCTTACCATGGCCATGATCCTTTTCCAAGTTTTCCCTTTGTCTCATTTTCGTATTTTATCTTGTTTTCCTTTTCCTAGCCATTGTCGGCCCTACATATACATATAAGCAATCCTGTGGTTCAGATTCACCGCAAAACACTCGATTGACCAAATCATGCAGCCAACAATGACATTTAAACAAATAAGGACGCGGAGGATACAATTTGACTCAAAAGTTCGGTCCTGCGCTGTCGCATCACGCAGTGCCACGGCGCAGACCCCGTTTTTGCGTCAAACGGCATGCACATTACTGTAATTCCACGAATTTTCACTTTGTTGGACGCATGGATTGGTCATTTAAGCGCATTATTGGGAATCTCAAGCGCGGCATCGCCTTAGAGTGTACGCTATTACCGTAAACGTGCTGCGCTACTTCTGTGATTACCATGCTCACATGACTCCCGTAGGCCTCACTACACGTCTATAATACGCATTTTTTCGAAATTAATTCGAATCCCCCTCCACTACGGCGCGCCTCATCGCCTGTGTAGCTTCGGCGCGTCAATCCTCATAATCAATAAATTATAATACACATTTTTATTTCGAAGGTTCCAAATAGCCCACCTTTTATGTGGCTAGAGCCAAGGATAGGACTTGGTGTAGAAGATGTGTGCTCGATTCGCATTCCGTAGGCCCATAATTGAGAGGGTCTTGATCTTAATCATGAGTTGTCTGTGAGGAGAAGCTATAACTTGTCGACGTCTAAAGCCCAGAAAGCCATCTGAATTGTAGCGGTTTCGCTACTCGGAATTTCTGTTGAAACAATCATTCGAATCAATTTAGTCCTCGCTTCTAATGGCCCTCGAAGTAATAATTCACTATTCGCTCAAGCTAAATCGCAAGTTGGACCAGTTATCCATCGCGCTGTATCCTCTCTTGTTTCTTTTTACAGCGAAAGCCCTACTAGGCTATATTTTTCAAGGTTATTCATCGCGTCGCAATGTCCTTTATCCGCCGGCCGCTCTGATGGGGGCGAGATGCAAAAACGCCCGTGTGTTCGAGATTTCGGCACTCGTTAAAGATCCGCAGGTGGTCAAAAATCCGGAGCCCTCCACTACGCCGCGCCTCATAACCTGTGCTGTTTCGGCGCGTTAAACCTTTCAATCAATCAATCAATCAATCAATCAATCAATCAATCAATCAATCAATCAATCAATCAATCAATCAATCAATCAATCAATCAATCAATCAATCAATAAAATCGCCTGCAAGCTGCCGAGAGTTCGCGGCAACAACAAAATGCGTGACACTGATCCCGCATATCAACACCGTATATACTGTCCAACCACTTTGTCGTGAACAGGAAAGCAAATTTTTTCACTCCACTTTCTTCTCCCACATATCTCCGTCCAATTTTCCACACAACTGCCCACAATGTGGCACCCCTCTCACAACCTACCACCTTGTGTATTCATGTCCCCACCACCCCCACCCCATTCACTCCACCTCCCTTGAGCAGTGGGAGTCTGCGCTGACCAGCTCGGCGCCGGAGCATCAAATAGCCGTGGTGCAGCGAGCCCTGGATTCGGCGCAGGCTCGCGGCCCACTGGACGTAGGAGGCTGACCACGTCCCTTTCCAGCTCCCTTGGCTGCTCAATAAAAATGCCTTTATCACCACCACTTTCCGTTCAGGTTCAGAGGGCTGAAAAAATAACGGTGCGGGTTCAGTTCCAGCAAAAACGCTGTTTCGGTTCCGCTATTCTGCTCTGGTTCGGTTCCGGTTCGACACCCAGCTGCTTCGAACATGGTGGCAGGTGAGTTCGTCATTAGGTCAACGTCAATTTTAGCTTCCCGTCATTGTCTTCTGGCAATCGGCTGATACTGTTATCCCTGGAATGCTGCTTGGGAGGAGGGGAGTACTACGATTTCCGAATGGAGCTAAAGCCATGTATTGGCCCGCTGAAGTTCATACACATTGAAAAGGGCTGAGCCCCTTTCACTGGGTTTAGCGTATTAAACCTTTCGACGATGTATGAGCCTCCCCCCCCCCCCTCACCCCAGGTGGCCTAATTGTTCCATAAACCTTCCCTGTACTAGGCGCACCTGTACCGAGTAGTTGTCTCAGCACATTAAGGTTAAAGTTTATGCATATTAAACTTTGGGTTATAGTTTCGCAGAATTTAAACAACATCGGAAGTTATCGTGACTTCGCATGCTTTTTTCAGCGAAGCGAAATGTGGAAGTGCGCATTTGAGATGCTCCAGATACCTTCTAACAATGTCAACATCGTCCGGATGTCATTTGGCGGGATAATTTTCGTGTCAATGATACTCCTTTCAATGTACCGGCCGGCGCCAATTTAACTTTTCAACCTATTGTAACGTGGCGGCAGATGACACGAGCCATGTGGAGATGAAGCGATATATTTACATCAAGTGAAGAACTATTTACATGCAGCCATAACTGCAGAGCCCGGGCTGGCTGCGCCCCGCCCCGAGCGTCCTCCTTGTCATTTGTTGGTGGGCCATGGTGTCGCAAGGATTGTCCTGTCCCGTGACAATATAACCATTGCCCTGATTTTAATATCACCAACATGAAAAAAAGGCCGCCAGAACATCGCCCGGGCCTTCCTTCTAGGTCATGGGATAAAATCGGCAATGTATCAGCTATAGTGGCATTCGAAAACTCTCGCTTATTTCAGGCGCTTATATAAAATGCCTCGGATGCCTGCGATTTTGAACGCGAGATTCGCATAGGAGCTTGCCTTTCTGTTCGCAGAAGTAAAGTAATGACACGCCGAGCAAGGGCCCTCAGCAACGGATTTAATAGACCATGCACCGCAGTAAAGCTTTTAAGATTGGGACATCTCAAATACTCGAAAAACTTTAAGGAAAGGGTCAGCCGCGGCGATCTCAGTCGTGGGCGCGCGGCTCAACACAGTGGAAGGCAGCTTGCACGTTGCACCGGTTGCTTGCGTCTCCGTACAACGTGTCCACCGAGTTGCTGCTTGAGCACAATGCGTAGCAGGAGGCCACACAGAAAAGCCTGTCCTGAGCCATACTCCACTCGTTGTCTTTGGAATCTGTCGGGTTGCGCATATATTTATTACCCACAGTGCCACAAAGGCATTACAGCGGGGGCAGGGGGGCGGGGGGGGGGGGGTTGCAAACCAAAATAACAAGGAACAAAAAACTACAGCAGATATCAATTTGCAACAAAAGAAGGCAATCACTCAAGTGTAAGCGAGAAAAATATAGCACTTTGAAAATTGAAAAAAATATAGGTACTTATATTATTCAATACTACAAAAGTAGACATGTACACAAGTAGGCACCCAGCGCGGAAAGAAGGGCTTTTGTGTCGACGTTGGGCTGTTGAAAGTCCCGCGACGATTCCCCAGAGCCGCTGTCGTTGCGAAGGGGATGGTACTCGCTGCGGCCTTCATGGCTGTGCGGATGGCCAAGTAAGTGTTTGTAGCGAGGCTCGTAGAACAGACCCCTGAAAACTTCATCGGCGATAAGGTGCCCGGCACCCCCATAGTTGAGGGCCGGCGGGAAGTCCGGGTGGTAAAGAGGGAAAACGAAGTAGCCTTCAGCGACCGTCAGGTTGCCGTGGAAACTCCAGCGGTGGTTCAGCACGGATCCCGGCTTGAGGACATTTGAGAGGTCTTGCTCCTGGAGCCACCAGCGCACGTTCGTCAGGTTCATCCCGTCTCTGAAGAACCGTTCTCCGGGGGTCGGTTGCGGTAGCGCGATCGCCAGGGGACTCTCATGGTTCCACTGGGCAGACGCCGCTCGCGCCTGAAGCCTGAACGGAGGCGTGCCTTGCCGCTCGACGGTGTCGGTCAGGACCAGTCGAACGTCCTCCACGAGGGTGCCAATCCCCGACTGCTCTGTAAAAAGGCTGGTCCATCCGACGCCCACGGCGCTTTCAACCTGGCGGAGGCACCGACGATAGTGTGCGGAAGGTGGCAGACCCGTGAGGTCGAGCGTGACGTCCGCGATTCCCCGGTGGACCGTACAGCATACGACTGATCGCATTAATCCCGGGTTCCTCACTTCCACGACGTCCCTAGCAGAGAAACGGCGCGCCCATATAAAGTACTCGTCAAAAAGGAGAAGCAGACGACCGGCCGCGATTTCAGGAGTCGTTGTGTAGGAGAGATTGCGGATCGCCATACGCAGAGCCCTCGAATCATGCTCCGCCATCGCCGGCTCCAGCGCTCCCAGTGTGAGCCGGTCCATCTCCACGATCTTGGGGGCCAGTTCTTCAGCTCTCGACTCAGAAATGTCGAAAAACCCCAACATATCTTTAAACCGGCAAGCGGATGTCGATGCTACCGGGCGGCCAGCAAATGAACGCATGGTAGCGATCCAGGCGCGAAAGGCAGCGCTGTGGCTCATCCGGAATACTGGCTCTCCAGTCCCACCGCGAAAGAGATCCACCTCAAAGGTCACCTGGAACCAGTGAAGGTTCCAGTTCCCGGACAAGTCAAGAAGCACTTCAAGCAGGTCCCAGCGAGATGCAGGAGGCCAAGACAGATGTCGGCGGGCCATACATTTCTTCGTATCTGCCAAGCTTATTTCGGCGAAGTGCATGCCTGATCTGACAAACCTGATCACTTTCTGTTCAACGCCCCATGCATCTGACGAGATGAACTCCTCGTCAAGGATGGTGTTAAGGGCGCGGCTGTACGCAGCTTCTTCGGTGGTGTCGACGACGGAGAGATGGTAACGGGGCTCCCATCCGTCACAAATGAACCGATAGAGGTCTTTGCAGGGATCCTGACTTCGGTTGAGAGTAGACTCAAGTGCTTCCCTGTAGACCTGGCATGCCATTTCTTCACAGCCCGAAAACAGAGGCAAGTCCGCGGGATCCGCGGCTGAACTCCGGCTGTTAGTGCCAAGTAGGTTGTACTGATGAACAAGAGTCCAAAGCCATGAGCCCAAGGCTAGGCGGCAGATAAGGCAAATCGAGAACAGGACAGCCTTGAACCTTGGATCCATGTTACAACAGCTCGCGTGGCGGACCACCACGTCGACCGCGTTCCCGTCCTGCCCCTGTAAAATATGAGCACTGCTGTTCATAAAACGAGCGTGGCAAAACATTTTTTATTTTGGGGCAAAAAATATCGATCACTATTCGACTATTGTGACGACATGCCATGACAGCATCGAGCAATACAATTAAGAACAATTGTTACCGTTAGCCTATATTTATCTTGTGCAGAATTTATTCTACAGCTGCAGGCACAGCAGGACAAATTTCCTTCCGGTTTCACTTGGTACGGCTGAATCCTATACAGTTAAAGCTCGTTAATTCGAACTCGAATGGGGCCATAAAACTGCTCGAATTAAGAGGAGTTCAAATTAGCGGGCAGGCGCTAGAATGAATGGAAATCGCGCCACACTGCGCGGGTGCAACATAAAGAAGCCACCTCTGGACTCGTTATCGCGAATTAGGCGCTACTACACGTTTGTGGTAGGTGGTTTCGTAAATAATGTTTCGTAAATAATGATGGCACGCGCCGGAGCAATGATGATGACGATGATTACAGGCCCTCCCTTTGTATCGGGACGTCGGTTGCCACCTTGCCTGCGTTATTCCACCCACTTGTCCCATTCCCCACTAACCTAATGGATCAGTCCCCCCCCCCCCCCCCCCCCCCGCGGTATTAAACCAGATTAAACTCCCATCGCTCCCCCCCCCCCTTCCCCCCCCCCCCCCCCCCCCCATTTCCTGGCGCCGGTGGCGCAGCGCCCTCTGTAGACGCGAAAAAAGCTGTTGCAAGGAGCGTAGCGCGCCTTCCGCGCTGTTGTTTTGTAGCGTAAGCTGCACCGAGGTTGAGCAGTTTCGCGTGGGCCGTGAAGGGCCGTTCTGCGCAAGCGCGAGGAGCATTGGATTGGTTTGGATCGGATCCGATCGGATTGGATTTAATTGGATTGTGTTGGATAATTAGAGTACGGGTGTGTAGAGAATTGGGTCTGCACATTCGCCGGTCTGCGCATTCAAGAGGAGTGACCTCACAGCCGCGGCAGACACACTGGCGCCGTGCGGGCCTAGCTGTGCGCCTCCGTTGCGCAGTAGCTAAGTCTGACGCTGCGCAGGAGCCGCTTGATAGCCGTTTCGCGTGGCTCCTGGAGAGCCGTGCTGAGCATGCGCGAAGAGCAGTGACTGGACTGGACTGGACTGGTTGGATTGAATTGAATTGGATTGGACTGGACTGTACTGTACTGTACTGTACTGTACTGGACTGGACTGGACTGGACTGGACTGGACTGGACTGGACTGGACTGGACTGAATTGGATTGGAAATCGTTTTAGCAGCAGCAAGCATAATCAGCTAATCCTAGACAACCAGGAAACCTAAGAATAACCAGCTGAACCTCAGCTCACGCTACGTATACCCTGGCATAGCCGAGCTAAGCCACTGCTGATTTTTTTTTGTTTCGCTGTTTTGCATTTCTGGTAAATTTGGTTTGTTTTGGATTTGCAACACATAGTAATACCGACGCGTTCGAATTATTGGGAGTTTCCCCCCCCCCCCCCATTGAAATATACTGGGCTGTGCCGGGACCACGGCGTGAGTTCGAATTAACCGGAAGTTCGAATTAACCGAGTTCGAATTAACGAGTTTTAGTTACTATATTGGTCCGCCAGCTCGCGTTCCTAAATACGTTTGTGTATCCCATTAGCACGCCCTAAATTTATCGCGTACTGACTACGTTTATGGATGCCGCTGTCCCATAACTAAAACTTACTGACAGAATTTTTAGTCCACCTTCGAATGCAAATCTTAATTAGCGCAATAAAACGACACAGTAATACAAGCTATCAAAATGGGCACTTAAAGAAGAGGATAAATCGTTGCACCTCCGGGTTGACCTTGCCACAAACTTCACCTGATGAAAATCAAAGACATCGTAGGGCCGCTGACCCGATCACTGTCCCACTTATTTAATACGCTTCCAGTTGTTCAAGGGGCTTTATATTTATAGCTGCTGCCTCGAGGCAAGCAACAAAACTGGTTCATTCCTCTGTCGCAGGAATCGGTAAAACACGAAAGTAAAATTTGCAGCGAAATCTGCAGCTGAGCATGATTTGCGGGTCGGCGGCTGTCTTGTGGGTGGGCTTGGCGAGCGACGCCCTGCTGGCGGGTCACTTCGGCAAAGGTGTACCGCGTCATTTCCGTCACGGATATGACGTCAGTGAAATCTTGGTGTATCCCGGCATAAAACACTTTCGTGTTAAAATATAAAACGTGAAAACTAACAACCCTAAGTATAACTTACTCTTTATTATTAAAGGTTGCTTCCCCGCAAGAAGACCCTGTGAGCAAAGGTGCACCTTTTACAGGTCGCTTGCTTCGTTGCACTGGCATCATTTCCGTGACGGATACGACGTCAGTGAAATCTTGTGTATCCAGGAATAAAACCCTTTCGTGTTAAAAACGATGTCGCACCAGATGAACATGTTACAGAATGGTACACAGATATGGTCTCTGAAATACCCCTGACATGTCGAAGAATCCTGTATGTGCAAAGGGGCCGCTGTGTCCGTGAGCTCGTGCACTGACTACGCTCTGCTAGCATTTAAGACTGTTTCTGGGCCCCTTTAAGAAACCGTTCTCCGTACTCATATCCTTCCGAGGAAAAATCGTGAAATTAGTTTTCGGAGAATTGTATGGGCAGCATTTGTAAGCAAAAACGAATTGCCTGAATAGGTACTGCGAATTCCTTGAAAACACGTACTTTGCCCTTCCAAAGGCCTCCTACATTCCTATATGGTGTTGGTCAATATTGCTTAATAATTGCGCGCCTGAGAGAATGGGAAGTGCTAATTTTTTTTCAGGAATTTCTATTTTTATTGCCGGACCGTTGAAATATCCAATGGATTTTGTTGATAGAAATAACCTATACAGTTGTCCAGAAACCAATTTCAGGATAACTCGTCCTCACACGCGTATAAAGACGGGAACGCGAGCACCGCTGGTGCGGCAAAACGATCTATTTTTCCTATTTTCACTGCTGCGGCAAATTGCCAAACGCCAAGCGGCGTTCACATGAGACTTTCGACTGTCCCAAACATTCGGCCATTTGCCACAGCAGCGAGAAGAGACCGCTTTGCCGCGCGAGCGGCGCCCCAGCTGCAAATTCCCAGGCAAAATTGACGCCATGTAGAACAGGCTTAATGCGACTACCGAAGTGCGCAGGCAGCGGCAGCGTATACGCACCGGCCGTCGTTCCTGCTTCTTCTGGCCCTTCTGCTCACGCTCCAGGCCCCGCAGTGGCATTACATGAGACGGAACCCCGGGCGGCCCGAAGTCGCCGCGGCCCTTGGTCACGATAATGTGGTGCCCTGACCGCAGGCCACGCATCGGGGTGCGCTCCAGGTGAATGCTCGGTGTCGGCTCGCCAGTGATCCCCCCGCAGGGCACCGCGTCCACGTCCGAGTCGGAAGAGCTCATGCTGGACTCGCTGAACGAGGGGCTCACCACGACGATGCGGTTCATCGTAGTTCCCATGATGTTCGCCATGCCTGCCGCATCACCCGTCATTGCCGCTGATTTACGCGGGCGTCTGATTGTCCGGGAGAACGAGTCCTGCAAGCCCGCTCCGGCTGCTGCTCTCAGCGTTGGGCCCCCGAAACTGCTGCTGGTGCTGCTGGCTCGCTCGGCTGCTGCATCGGGTGCCCCCGGGAACGCGCGTGGACGCTGGGCGTGTCGCGCGCGCCACGTTCGAAACTTCGTCGCGTCAGGTGTCCGCCGCTGTTGTTCAGAAACAACGGCAAACATATACTTAACGTCTATTGCGCCACTACTACTTGCTTGCTACATTTGCGTAAGAACCTTGTGGAGCATATGCAACATTAAAAATCGTTTTACACGCCAATTACACTGTAGCGGTCTCTTCGCCGTCAAAGCATGCACCCACTATCATCACCATGGGCCGCTGTGCCAGCGTCAGCAGCGCGTGGTCACGACACGCACGACGAGCCACGCGCCAGAGAACACCCAGGCCTCTGCGCTGCTCGGCCGCATTCCACGGGCGCTCCCCGACTCGCGGGGATTCTTCTGCCACCGAATCCTCCTCTGTAAATAAATGTAGGGTCAGTCGCACGACCACATCGGCGCCTGCAATGAAGGACGAAGGCACAAATAGCCCGAAGAGGAGTTTACTTTGCCGTGGGAAAGTCAATAAAATTCCAACATGAACTGTCTGACTGAGCAACCAAATGTGTTTGCATTCATAGCAAGCGACGTGATTTTATCTATGAATCCCTAACGGGGGCATACCTGTCGTCTGCGTGCATCGTTTCTTTATCTTTTAAAGCAAGGCTTTCTACCTCTACCAGCCAACGGTTCTTTCGTGGCGTGCGTGACAAGAAACTCCCAACGCGGCTGGGGAGGCGAGGGCGCTTTTCACTTGCAGAGCACAGTGTAGATGGCGCGGCGATAGGGCGCTATTACCCAGCGTTCCCCGGGCAAAACCCGGCGGGCGCGTCGGCGGGACACTTCCGTCGGCTTTGTCGTCTGCTTTAGCGACGGTGTTGGGCCTGTTTTGGCGCAGCTTCGCGTTCATCGCGCGCTTACTTCGCACGGCTTAACTTGTTCGACAGCACCCCCTGGGTAACCCGGACTCGACGGAATTAAGTGGTCGTATGGCAAAGAAACGTTAATGATTGGTTTGCAGGGCGGGAAAACAAAATGTAGAGACCACTTACAGGCATCTGTCCGCTAGAGAAACGCCACCTTTGCGCACTGCTTGTCACGAATGGTACTGCGTTTTCTAAAGTCCTGAATACCATTTCCGTTGTGTTTTAACAGGTATTACAAAAGACGAATGGATCAAGTGGTTCTGATAAATAGCAATTATAAAAGTTCCGCCAGCTTTATCACAATTGTCAAACTTACGAAACTATTTAGTTTGAATCTGTATATATAAGAATCAATAAGCTCACATGCCGGATTGCTTCGGTGTCTGCGCTTGTGTCGCATGGGGGTGTAGCCCGAGCTAGCACATCAGGATGGCTAGGTTCCGCTGTCTCACCCTTCGAAATACGCTCCTCTCCGTTTTCTTTCTTTCGACGCATGGCCGGGCTACAGCGGCGGCGTCCGCCGCTCGAGCCCTGCCGTGACCGACGCTGCTGCGTTCGGGACGGCGCCCCCGCGAATCCCTGGTAACGGCTGGTAGAATCTCTGGTTTCACTCTTTCTAAAACCACTTGTGTGAATTCAAGTGACGGCGCACGTGTAATTGTTGCGGGGGTCGTTCACAGCTTTGCTTTCCAACCACCTTCACAGAGTGGATTGGGGCCGATTTTTTTTCTTTGCGGGTTTGCCTGGGTGCCACGCCTTTGACACACGGCCTCAGCGTGTCCACTGGGATGACTCCTCATAAATCGCTCACGAAACATCCCGTCAAAGTAATTGCCTGTATTTTTAAGCCGCAAGAGCTATACCGCCATCGTTTAGCAATACCAAGGAAGTAAACTTATTTTGTGACCTGCGAAAATAAGCCTGAATGCGATAAACGCAGTTGTTAATATACCAAATAAAAATTTAAAAAATATACCAAAACATAGCATTATAGTGCGCCAATGGTGTCGCCTACTGGAATGAACCAACAAGACTTTCACGCATTAACCTTTTACTAATAGAGGACGCAAGCTTCCTCGTCAGTAGTTTTGAACACGCCAGGTGGTTCAGGCCAATCTCAAACGGAACATGTATTACTGATCTCGCTTTTCAGTTTCAAACAACACAAATTTGAGCGCGAGACATGTTCTCATTCTCACGTTAACGTTAAGCTTAGACCGTGGGAACAGACCAGAGCGTTGCGAGTAGGCAGAAAAAAAAATGGTTAAAAGTATTATCAGTCGCCGTCATGTTTGCGAAAGAATGCGAAACTGGTTTGTCTACCCGGATCGCGTGAAACATCGGAATGCCTAGCAATATGGGCCGTCCAGGTGCCATGTTGACCATGGAGGCGATTGAGAGAGAGAGAGAGAGAGAGAGAGAGAGAGAGAGAGAGAGAGAGAGAGAGAGAGAGAGAGAGAGAGAGAGAGAATGGGATGGATGAATTTATTAGGAGGAGACCATTAGGCCCTGTTGTGAGACATGGGGAAAAATGATAGGGAAAGGGGAAGAGGTATATAGGGGAGGAGGATTCATATGAGTCTTTTCACTGCACCCTAAACGTTCACTTAGCACGTTATGTATGGTTACGCCCGTAGGGGTACCATGTGCACAGTTTAAGATGTGGCGAGGACTCTGTAATACGACGATCATCCGGGTATCCAAAAGGAGCCGTTCAGGAGCCACAAAGGGTGTGTTTGGGGGGTCATCTAGAGAGGGGGTGAACGATCCGCCATCATACTACTTTATAGAGACCTGTCTTTAGACCGAATTCTGTAATTTGCCTTAGCATTTGGGGGTTGTTTCTGACACGTTGGACGTGTTCTTCAGAAGTCGTCGGGCGTACTTGTTTTGTAAGAAACTGGTCGCGGTCAGTTGAGCAAGCTGAACATTGGTGTATTGTTGCTGCCGCCGTAGGGGCACCGAGGACTAGCAGGGTGCCTAGGCGTTTTCCGTTTGTAGATGACGTCCGGAATGTAGGCCGAGTCAGCGTAGACTTTATTGGCAAAAATGTTTCCTGTTCTTGACAGGGACTGCAGAGGAGCAAGAAAACGAAGTGGTAAGGGAATAAACTCTTATCGGGGCAAATGGTTGTGCTTGAGCACTCGGCGGGAGGGGTTGCACAGTTAAGGGGTAACCGTGGGCCTTGGCTGCAGTCCTGGGACGGGTGACCAGGGAGCTTTGGCCATCGCGGTCAGAGTTGGTCAGCAGGCCCTCTTACTGTTTTGGAGAAGGGTTGGGATTGCGGTGGGAGATGAGGTGCTTTGGCAGGCCCACACTGTGTGGTAAGTGGTACTACAAGAGGGGCAGAAGTGACAAGTGAGGGGGCACAAGATAGGTAGGTGTTTGTAAACGATGCTAATGAAAGCGAAAATGTATTGCTAAGCTGGGGCGCATATCTGACAGCTGTTGCTGCTGTTATTCTAGATACATACCCGCAGCAGTGTATTGGGTAACGCTGTACAAACCGGAATGTATGATACAGTACGGTGCCTTTCAACAGACGTTGCTGTAAATAAATAAATAAATTGAGAGAGACGGGTGGTTCCTTGAGGACGCGTTTATTAGCTGCTGATTCCGACCGTTCCGAGGAGGCCGAACCCACGATGAAGATGATTATCCGCAGATGATAATGACGATGGACGGCTAGCTGGGAGTGGTTGAGGAGCATACCCCTTGGTGACCAGAATGGATGATGATGATGATGCCAGGTTCACGGGGAACAGTCTCAATGCACATCCCTGATCCTCACAAAATAAATAAATAAATAAATAAATAAATAAATAAATAAATAAATAAGTAAATAAATAAATAAAACAACTGCTTTACCGTTGCATGGCATTTACGTCTCTTTCTTCGCGTTCGTCTTTCTGGTCTTTGGGAGAAAATTTCTTCGACAAGATTCTGTTCTGCTCCCGTGGTGTCACGTGATACGCACTATTCGACAACGTTTACTTTTTTAATTCATAGCTTTACGAATTCAGTCAAGCCGGTACATTGCCCCTCCATGCTCCTGATTCCTGGCCAATCCCCCCAGTTAGTATGGTCCTCGACGAAAGGAACAACTACAACTTTCGTTCTACCCTGGAGAAGCTGCGGGGAATGCATAGTCAACAAAAGAAAACGCGGAACTATCGCAGTGGCAGTACAGTGGGACATTGCTGGGAAGACCCTGCTTCTAATCCCTTCGGACCACACGTGTGTTTTTTCTTGAGCGGCGAACAACGACAACAACGGCGCGTTGTCGCAGAATGGGGCTTTCGCATGAGTAATTTTTAAACACGCCAATTCATAACTGCAACACGCTGAATACAACTTCCTTGCTCCATCTCGCTCTTCGTTTTTTCCGCACACGCACAACATCCCTTCGTGCACGCAACTCCAGCGTGCAATTTTCATTTTTGCACCACAATGTCATCATCGAAGCCCACAAGCAGCGTGTTAGAGGCAGAGGAAAAAAAGAAAGAAAGAAGAAGGGCCACCGTCGAAGATGGCATCGCAGCCTCCAGTTCCAGGAAACCAAGTCGCCCCTTCGCAAGGCGTCTGTGATCCGTTCGTGGCAGTGCTTGTGAGTATAGCGTCTTCGATTGTTCCCTTTTCTTTTTAGAGTGAAACCGCTCCGACACCATGTCTCGCTAAGTCATTCATCGCGTCGCAATGACCTTGAGCCGCGGGAGCGCGAGTGGGGTAGGTGTGACGTCACGTCACGTGATCTGCAGCTGAGAGGCGTCGCAGATGCGGCGCCACGGGAATAAGCGAGGGTTTAGCCGCTGCTTCGCCGCCGCTCGGTCGCTCGGTCTAGCAATGGATGGCGCACCGGCTCGGCCGTCTGTGCGTGCTCGTGATAACAGTTGTCCAAGTGTTAGACTTGACATATTTTTAATACATATGAGGAGTGGTAATGGTTTGAGATATAGACTACATAGAATGGACGAACATTAATTTCGTGTTTGTACAATGAAACTCCTTGACGTAAACGAAGGGTTTGAATGATCAACGCTTCACGGGAACCCAGCGTTCATACGGCACACCTCTTGCTGAAGAGGCAGTCGAAGAACCGCCCGTTCCAAGTTCAAGCTGACCGGTGAAAGCGTAACGTAACCGAAACCACCTTCCCGCCTCGCGTCGAACCATTTGTACGAGTGGGCTCTGTTAACTTGCCTCGTATCGCAAAAACAAGGAGCTGCCACTGCTTTACCCCTGTCGATGAGATGTTGCCGGGCTGGGCATTTTGGGTGTTCGCGAAAAAGTACGGCAACTTCAACGGGACCTTCGATTAAGCTTGTAAAAGTAGCTTCGGCGTACACGCCAACATAAAAACAGAGGCTCCGTTTCTCGAAGCGCGTAAAAGGTAGCAAAAGTTTCTCCTACAAACGTTATTTTCTACTCCATAAATAAAGGAAACAAAACAACGGCAACTTACCTTCTTATCCCCGTGTTTTGAGTAGGCGCTTTCGGTGGAGAATCCTGGCTCTTAAATCATGCATGCGGTCTTAACTGTTTAACCTGTCAGAAGACGACGAGCCTGGGGGCATCCTCATTTTTAAGGTTGGTGAAACCAATTTCAGGCCTTGACGTAGATGGTCACTGCCAGATTCTATTACAGCTACCCAATATGAAGCTAGCTAATACCCAGAACGAAGCTTTTACTTGACATCCTTAAAAAAGAACTGGTAACCCGGTGGTGGTCCGATTTCATCAGATGAAAAAAAATTCCTGCAGCTTAGTTTTGGTTAAACCTAGTTGATAGCGGAAGCATCACCCATCGCACATGGCTCTGCGCCGCACATGGCTTCCTGGCCTTCTTTCGTGGCGCCCGCTTATCTCTGCGATGGCGGTTTCCTCGCCTACCTCCGCCAGGTGGCGACTTTGTAGCATCCACCGTGGTCCCGCGTAATTCGCAACAGCGCCAAATCCTCCCCTAGTGGTACGTGGCGTCTGAAAAACGTTGCACTTATCGTCATGGCAACGAGTGGCGAGGGGAGAAAGCAGGTTGGTGACGTCGCGGACGCTGCTGACGTCATTTTTTTCGTGGCAGCCAGGCCGGGCCGCCGCGCTCCGGCCCCTGAAACCGACGCTCGCCCAACTTTCGCGACTGCCGCCGGTCGCTGCCTCATGGGCCGCTCGGCAATGGCACCAGGCGCGAAAGTTGGACGAGCGGCGGCGATGACTCGAAATGGCCGCCGCCCGTCGTTTGTTGCGTGTGCAGTAACGTGTTTAATAATTGAACAAAGAAAAACATGCAGGTAATAGTATGTTTTCTGGTGTCGAATTGTTGTCTTTGTGGTGATATTAATTGGAGTGTTACACAAACATTCTTTTAGATGCAGAGCATCTCATTCACTCGCCTTGTCCCTCCGGCGTCGTCGTCGGCGTTGTCCGCCCCTCCCCCATTCTCCTCGCCGCGCCAGCTGCGCTCTCCGCCGCTCACCCCCTCTCCTCTCCGATAGTGAACACTCTCTCGCGAGGGGCATTGGATTAGATTGGCTTGGCTTTGCTTGGCTTGGCTTGGATTGGATTTGGATTGGATTAAAGTGGATTGCGTTGCGTCATAGCCGCGGCAGACACGCTGGGGCCGGCGCATGTGCAGTACTCTCTCTTCCGCGGTTTCCTCTCCTTCGGGCGCGCTGCGCATATAACCGGTGTGCCGTTCTCCGGCGAAGCAACATCCACGCTTGGCTCAAACACCGAGAGTCCACGCTGCTTTACAAGTACGCCACCGTCGTCATCGACTGGGACCGGCTTACGCAGTCCCCTCAACGTTATGCGCGCTATAAAACGCGGTCCCTTCGCCGCTCCGCCTATGCGTCGCATCTACACAGGGGTTCCCGCGAGGGGAGGTGGGAGTTTTTTTCGCTTTGCGTTTATTCAAAATTTATATGAGGACGTCTTTGATTCGAAGTCATGAAAACACATGTACTACACTCATATATTGCACATACATTTTATGTACACAGTATTGGACTAAGCAAAAAATATGACATGCAAATTTAGGCATACCATAGTGTACAATGGGAAAAAATTCACCCGCATTTCCCCGAAGGGGAGCATGGGGAAGTGCGAATGCACGGGTGATGCGAAGGAACTCTTCTTGGCCAATCGCCCTAAGTGGGTATGTGGTGGGGTCGCTTTCGCACTTAAAAACTCTTCTTGGCCAATCGCCCTAAGTGGGTATGTGGTGCGGACGGACGGACGGCGGTGGACGCGTGATTAAGGGTCGCTTAAGATAATACTGATTGTGGAATTAAAAGCTACTTAATTCCACACTAGCCTGGTCAAAGTTTCAATGACTTGTGGGCTTGGCGCCTCGTGATCCCGATGTATGCTATAGGATTCAACCAGGGCTTCAATCCCATCTCGGTAAGGTATATTTGTGTACAGAGAAGTTACATCTATAGTTACAAGGAAGGCGCCATCAGGGATTTTTATGTTGTTAATTTCCCGTAGGAAGTGGTTAGTATCACGAAGATATGCCAAATGGGTAGCGAAGGAACTCTTCTTGGCCAATCGCCCTAAGTGGGTATGTGGTGCGGATGGACGGACGGCGGTGGACGCGTGATTCAGGGTCGCTTAAGAAGTGCATTCGCACTTAAAAAACGTGCTACATACACATTACAATAACACGGTTAGGCGGGCTAGTTGGTATTCTGAATTCATGGGTGTAACTTTTGCGCAACTTTACACGAAGACAGATACAGGTCCTTGTGTCCCTTTTTGTATCTGTCTCCGTCTAAAGTTGCGAGTTACAGCCTTGAATACACATTTAGCTACACAATACTTGATTACGAAAGAACTTCGAAAGTTCTTGTCCCTACACAGATTTTTTTTCGCGCACACCTCGGCGGGAGAAGAAAAGAACTTGAAAGTTCCACTCAATGTATACTTATTTCTTGGGCTCACCTCGAGACAGGAATGTTCTTTAGACATTAAAAAAAATCGTTTCAGTTCAGAGACACAATAATTGGGAATCTATATGTTAAAAGAATGCAGGCACACGTATGCTTCAAGCCCTGCCTTTCGAGCGAGTTAACGCAAATTCAGAAAGAAAGCGTTGACCCATCCATTAACCTGCATACACTTCCGAGAAATCACGTTCACACCAACAAAATGCAGCCATAAAAAACTGTTGCGACACAATGACCGCACTGTAGACACTCCTGGCTGGATTATATATACGTACAAAAAACTAAACTTTTAAAGAAGGGCGATGACCCGGCGCCGGTGCCCGCGGAGGCCGCAGACGCGGCCGCGGAGACGCCAGCGCCATCTCTCGCCCCCGCCGCGGATCATCCCGCGGCGAAGTGCGAGGAGGTGGCGCCGCTCGTCGGCACCCCAGCAAAGAAAGAACTGAAACTAAAGCTTGGCAAACTGTTCGCATGGCGACGCAGTGAAACATCCCCCTCGCGAGGGGCACGATCAAATGCAGAGCATTTCCGGGGGCGCACGACGTTAAGTAGTTTGCGTTACGTTAATGTTGTTGCACATGTGGCAACTGCTAACGAGAGAACGCTCCTCAGCAGTAATTTGAATGAGTCAACGATATAAGGCGCGTTCGTAGCGTCCCATTCTGTGTCGGCTTTGTGGCGCAGTGGGTAGAGCACCATGTACATTGCGTTCCGCCCGCAGGGTCGAGGGATCGAAACCAGGCGCCGGATAGTATTTTCTTTTATATAGTGTAGGGGGAGGGGTGCGGACAACGACGGTGCGGACTACGACGGGACAACGCGGGTGACATCGTGAGTTACTGAAATGCTCTGCATTTAAAACAATGCGCAACCATGTGCACGTCGTATAACACAGAACACAAATCGAACGCACCCGTCTTTTTTTCTAATGACGCGTGAATTAACAGTCTGCTTACCGGGGGTAGGAGGGAAGGCGGGGGGGGGGGGAGGGGAGGGGAAGACACCCAGAAAAAAATCTGTCCTATATTGTAAGCCGCAGATATCGGCCAGGTTGTTACAAGCTACCATCTAGCTCGTGTCTGGGCAGCGCCTCTTATCTCATCCTGTCCGATACGGCATGACCATTCTAACTTCAGAACTATGGAACACTAAACCCACTCGCGATAAGATGACAAGACGCGGTCGCGCAGTTTAGATTGAACAGCAAAGCCGGCAATGCTACTTGGTTTTATTATTATTTTTTAATGAGCGAAACGCTTGCAATGGCGGCTGCAGACAACGCATGTATTTCGGTATGACCTTCCACTGCTTCATGTGAAAATCGACTTGCATTGAACACCGCAGTGTCACGTCAGATTTTTCGGGGCACTGAAGCAACGCTTGGCAGTAGTTTCGCCGCAAATATACGTTTTGGAGCAAGACGGGGGAGGAAAAAATGCTTAGGGCGCAGCACCTCCACGCCACCAATCGTTGTGGTACTAGGTACGCCGTGAAAGGCAAGAAGCGCGTACAGTTGATCTTGCCTTCTTTGTGAGCAGGTGCGTCGTGATGACATTGGATGGATTGAGGAGAGTCACCGGACTCTCCTCAATCCATCCAATGAAGTCGCAAACCGTCCTCGACTTGGGGCTCTAACATAGACTCATACCTACTGCACGAAACAACAAAAAATACCTTGATAAGTATACTGAATCGACGTTCCAGCAGTTACTAAGGCAATCAAAAAACTCCCACCTCCCCTCGCGGGAACCCCTGTGTAGATGCGACGCATAGGCGGAGCGGCGAAGGGACCGCGTTTTATAGCGCGCATAACGTTGAGGGGGCTGCGTAAGCCAGTCCCAGTCGATGACGACGTTGGCGTACTTGTAAAGCGGCGTGGACTCTAGGTGTTTGAGCCAAGCGTGGATGTTGCTTCGCCGGAGAACGGCACACCGGTTATATGCGCAGCGCGCCCGAAGGAGAGGAAACCGCGGAAGAGAGAGTACTGCACATGCGCCGGCCCCAGTGCGTCGGCCGCGGCTACGACGCAACGTGCCGCGGCTATGACGCAACACAATCCAACACAATCCACTTTAATCCAATCCAATCCAGATCCAATCCAAACCAGTTCAAGCCAATTCAATCCAAGCCAATCCAATCGAATCCAATCCGATGCCCCTCGCGAGAGAGAGTTCGCTATCGGAGAGGAGAGGGGGTGAGCGGCGGAGACCGCAACTGGCGTGGCGAGGAGAATGTGGGAGGGGCGGACAACGCCGACGACGACGCCGGAGGGACAAGGCGAGGGAATGAGATGCTCTGCATCTAAAAAACGGCAATGCCACCACAAATCGATCTTGCGCGCAAGAGTGTGCGTGCCAAAGACGCGTTTACTTCTACTAAAACTTTGCGTACCTGCACAGCTGGGATATATTTGCACATTAGTTTCCACTCCAAGACGGGCGACATGTCTCATTAACTTCCCGTTACATGCGCGAAATATTTTGAAAAGAGAAGAGTGCAACCGGTCGGCTTTTAAGGAATTCACTATAACTTGTACAAAGCTAATTTGCTTACCTGTCGTCTTTGGAGAAGGCGAGAAACTTGGCCGAACTGTACCGCCCTGTGTTGCTGCACCACAGAGCTGCGCAGGAGTGGTAACGCTGATTCCTACGCTGCCCCATATTTAGAATACATTCGAATGTATTTTATAACGCAGCGAAACTTACAGCCCGTGGAGGCGTTTAGGCAACCCGCGCAACCCTTTGCACGCCGGCTCGCTCACGCACGTACCGAACTGGCACGCCGTGCGTGCCGAGAAAAAGAAAAAAAAAAAAAAAAAACATTGGCGCCAGTGAGCTGTTGCGCATGCGTGATGAGGCGTGGAAGAGTTGACGGTGTGGAAAGAAAGACACGCTGAGGGAAAGGGAAGGGCCACGCCGCAGCACCATGCCGCTAGGATCGCAACAATTTCGAAAACCGAAACTAGCCAAAGTCGCCGACCAGTGACGCGGCTCCCACGAACGTCTTCGTTCCCTCCTCGCCTATCTCTCCCGGCCATTTGGCCGCTGCCCGTGGCAGGCGCTTGCGGAAGGGGGTTGGTTTGCCATTTAGCTCTCATGGTCAAAACTGATCACCCCTGGAAGACTGCCCTAGGTAGCGTAGTCTAGCCTTCGCTACAAAAAATTCTGTTGACGTTGCCTGCACCTTTAAAAGACCGGTAGATAACTGAAACTTCTGCATGGAACGTGGTGGTTATTAAATGTGAATGTCAAAGTATACTACAAAGAACAATTACTTTGAAAAGGCCTGCACACGGGCATAGATTTGTGAACATGCGCAGTTACCTGTGGTTTTAAGTTTGCTGCCGTGCCCCGAGTGTAAAATAGCTTCAACAGCCTTTTCTCTCTTTTACAGCAAAGTCTGGTGTTTAACTGGCGGTTCATGGGCTCCACTAGGGGCGTTGCAGTCGCCTTTGCCCTGGTGAGGTGTCGTCCTCTTCAGCTGCGGTCTGATGTAAAGCGCTAAAGGCAAATGTTGGGAAATGGGGGGTGACGTTGTTCTCTATACGAGACAGACGATGTGTGCCACCTCCCCTCATGGCCAAATTTAACCCGCTATTCCCTAATACGCAGTGACTCTAGCTTCTCCTCATTCATTCGAAATATTTACGTGGAACAATCAAGAATATACTCTGACTTTTTGTTGTTAGATCTTTCGGTTGTATTTGACGCCAACGGCATATGAATTTGGTCCGCGTAAGACGGGTTTTTAAGCAGCAAATTTTCGCTTACCCGAAATGGCAGCCTAGTCGTTGAGTGGTTTTTGCAAAAAATATTCCTGAAAATTCGCAAATATTTTGAGGCTTGTTACAAAATCTCGCAGCAATTTAATGAACTACTTCGGTGCATTATACCTCCTTCGATGGAAAAAACAGCTAAAGATAACTTTTTGAGCCATAAACCGTCAGCTACGGAAAAAAGTATCGGGAGATGCTTTATGTGCTGTCTTTTATGCTTAAACATTATTTATTTATTTATTTATTTATTTATTTATTTGTTTATTTGTTTATTTATTTGTTTGTTTGTTTGTTTGTTTGTTTGTTTGTTTCTTTGTTTGTTTGTTTGTTTGCACAATACTGACAGCCTTGGAGCAAGGCCCTAGGCAGGACAGGGCAGAAGAATAGACAAATAATTTACATAGTGCACAGCAGGGAAAATTAACTGGGTCACATTCTCTGCCTTTTTCGGGCACAGTGTAACTACAGCGCGTTTTAACCGGTGGCCGTGATTGAGGAGTCAGTTTGTACGTGTGAACACGGCCTATGTCATTGCTTCGAAAGAGGATCATGGAACCTGCCCAACCTGTCCATCTCATCATCCTTGGGGCCTGCAGGTGCTGTCGACGCTGCTGCTGGTGAGCCTGCGTGTCCAGGGCCAATTCTGGGGCGCCTACATGTGGCTGAACTACGTCAGCTTCTCCTACTCTCTCGTGGCAGCGCTGCTGCTGGTGCACGGTGTCCTCACCGCGTCCGGCAGCGCCACTACCGTCTTTGTAAGCCCCTTCGTGCCCAGGTCCTAGGGTGACATCCTGTTAAAAGGTCTGAAAGTCGGGCTAATTTCATGCAGTCGAACATCTTATTATCGTAGTAACGTAGTATCGGGACAGTAATTTAGTTCGTTATATCCAATATTCGTTGTAACAGTGGAACGAAAAATTAGCTCAAACCGATCGGTAATCTGGCTGCCGAAAAGATCCTTGATACAAAAACGCATTATTTTAATCTTCGAACCTACTATAAATAGGGTAACCCTTATCTTTCTTGTGGCATTGCAAGCTCAGTGAACCAGAACATGAGACGGCAAATTACAACAGAACAAAGTTCGTTTGACAAAACATGCTGGCGTTCCTATTTTTTAAAGGAAGGATGTGATCTTTGTCTGGTGGTTATTCACAGCACTGAGCAAGATGAAGTTTTGCGCAGTGTACACGAACAAAGGTGCCTTTTCTACTTCTGCAGTTTTGGACGTTGGGAGTTATTCAAAGTAGCCTCTCAGCCTACTGTCCAAATATTTGTTTGTTATATCCTATATCACGCAGCTCTCGTGGTTTCAGTTTCGTTATAAAAGAATAAGTTTCATTGAAATAAAGCGTGACCAACCAAAGTATGTATTTAGTTCCCTGTAGCCGATAATTCGCTATATCAGTGTTCGTTATAACGAGATTCAACTGTACTACTCGTCCTAAAAACAACAGCGCACTCTTAGACAGGACGGGAACACAAGAGGGCGCAACAAGCCCTAACTCGCAGCTGGTTTTTTAAATGCAGAGCATTTCTTTAACTCACGATGTCACCCGTTCTTGGCGTCCGTAGTTGTCCGCATCGCTACATGCCCGGCTCAGACGTTTCGCTATCGGCGCGATCAACATTCGATAGCGCGCCCAGACACGTTTCAAGGACACTCTCTCCCCTCTCTCGGACTCAACGTGCGGCGAGGCTGCCAATGTAACTGCTGACAAGTGCTCTCTCGTCAGCAGTTGCCACAAGTGCAACAACATTAACGTAACGCAAACTACTTAACGTCGTGCGCCCCCGGAAATGCTCTGCATTTGATCGTGCCCCTCGCGAGGGGGATGTTTCACTGCGTCGCCATGCGAACAGTTTGCCACGCTTTAGTTTCTGTTCCGTATCTCCCCGCCGCGGCCGTGGAGAGAAGGCGGCCGGCCGCGACTCTCGCCACCGCGGCGCTGCGGTTGCGAGTTGCGCTAGGAAAGCGAGCGTCGTCTGCTTGCGGGGAGCGGAACGCGTTCCGCTCGGCATCTCCGGTCTTCGCCACTTCTGGCTGCGCACTGCAAAAGAAATTTATTGAACATATCAAGAGTATGGTCCTATCGACAGGCTTTGCAAGCGTCACAGTCTTCGGCGCAATCGGCCGCACATGCGCGAAACAAACGTAACAATCGCTGAAACATATTTGCTTTGTTTTTAACACGACAGTGTTTTATGCCCGAGTACACCAAGATCTCAGTGACGTCATATCCGTCACGGAAGTGACGTCGCCAGAAAAAGTGCCATTGATGCGGCGGCGCCCGGTTTCGATCCACCCAACTCTCTCGCCACAACGGGAGCTACGTGGCGCTCCACCCACTGCGATATGAACAGAGACGTAATAGCTGTACGAAAGCGCCTTGACTCATTCAGATGGTGCTGCCGTCTAGGAGAGGCGAAGCGAAGTAGCGCATTATGACGCTAATGAGCGCCTACAGTTGGCGCATCGATGCCAGCGCCTTCATGTACGGGGGCGCGCATTAATTGAGGCACCCTCCGCTGTTTCTTGCGTGTCGGCGTCACTTCGTCTGGCGGGGTCAGGCTCACGACCCCCTCCTGCATGATTCCGAGTCACCAGATCCAACGCGTCAGTAGATCCAACGAGTCATTACATCCATTCGTGGATCTACTGACTCGGTGGATCTAGTGACGCGTTGGATCTAGTTACTCGGTTGGATCTACTGACCCGTTGGATCTAGTGACGCGTTGGATCTAATGACTCGGTTGGATGTACCGACCCTTTGGATCTTATGACTCGTTGGATCTATTGACTCGGTGGGGCGGGAGGGAGAGGAGGGTAGTTAGGACACAAACTTTTTTCCCCCGCCTCCTTCCCTTCCGGCTTTACAAAATGAACAAAAGGGCACCCCTCAGCTTACTGCTTGGGTAGCGGGTATGCTCTCTAGCGCTGCACGTCTTTATTCTTTTTCCACAGCTCGTGGTGAACGCGTAACTGCACACAACACTTTCAAAAGAAAGGGGCAAAGACATTTGAGACTAACCACGCTGCGAACACTCGGGTATCAGTCAGGGAATAAGAAAAATGTAAAAAAAAATAGGAAAAAGGGGCGCGGCGACCACTGCAGATTAGTCACGGGAAAGTGCGCCTGCTACCGTGACGTTCGTGTGAAAGGTAGGCGTGGTGGGGGGTGCGGGGGGATCGCGGTACGGGGATATTTTGTGCACAGGTTCTCCGAAAGCCTGATCTTAAAGGGGGGGGGGGGGGGAGGAGGGGGGGTGGCCTTACTGTTAATTTTCATTTTAGTTCGCCGTGGCAGCCGCTAGGAGGACCGGTGCTGGAAAGGACCATTTAACCTTATAACGCAGTAGTCGTTGTCGGTTTTCTCTCTCTTTTTTTTTGCATTTTTAAATATAATTATAATTTTCACAATTTAGGTTAGTTTTCGGCGTCCTAACTTTTTTCTGTTCGTTAGGTTACTTTAGTGGAAGGTGAAGCAGTTCATGATACGGTGCCTAGTATATTCTAGGCACTGCAGTCCTACGGGGCATTTTTCATCAAAACAACGCCTGTGGGCGTCGCTTTAGTGGAGGGCTTATAATACCGTCGGACGGCATATAAACACAGCCTCATACAAATGCACTCGACTTCCTTGAAACGATTTCTCGTGTAATTATTTGTTGAGAATCGTTCCTCGATGACGTTTTATTCTTTTTTCTTCGGCATCTCCGATTGCATTGGAAAAAATATGTATTGATCCTGCAGTAAAGTCTGCATGCAGACTTCAGACGTGGCCTACGTCGTCTTCTTGACCCCAACCGCGGCCGGAGCCCCTCTAGCCGTTCCCGGTCCGCCGGACTTCTGATCTATTTCTCTGAAGCAGGGACTTCAAACGCGCTGCCCGCAGGCCGCACGCGGCCCTCGGACCTTTTGATTCAAACCTATTTATTACAAATGTTCTTGTTTGCAATTCTGCGTTATTTTAGGCCAGGGGATGGTTATGCGGCATTGCCAAAAACGACTGTTTATTTGTTGAATATTTGGTGGAATTTTTGAACCTTTGGGAAGCTTCGCTTTAAAAACGCAGAAAGCGAAAATGAACAACTTCAGCTGCGATGCGCACGGTTGGTAGCAAAATGCAAAAGTTTCGTATAAAAACTGTTAGACAGTGAAGCTTTAGATACTAATGAAAATGATGTTACGAAAGGAGTCACAAAAGCGCTTTGAATTGCAATTTCGCAATACAGTTGACTCATATTAATACGAACTCCATGAGGACCGCAAAAACCAACTTTCAATAAAGAGAATCCGCCGTGGTGGCTCAGTCGCCAAGGCGTTGTGCTGCTGAGCCCAAGGACGCGGGTTGGATTCCCGGCCGCGGCGGCTGCTTTTCCGATGAAAGCGAAAAGTGAAAACGCCGGTGTGTTCGAGATTTCGGCGCACGTTAAAGATTTCCATGTGGTCTAATTTATTCCGGAGCCCTCCACTACGGCGCGCCTCATCGCCTGCGTAGCGTTGGCGCGTTAAACCTCACAATCAATCAATCAATCAATCAATCAATCAATCAATCAATCAATCAATCAATCAATCAATCAATCAATCAATCAATCAATCAATCAATCAATCAATCAATCAATCAATCAATCAATCAATCAATCAATCAATGAAACAGAAAGTACCATGAAAGCATTGCCATAACTATGTTACACATCTTCCTTATTGATTTTGGTCGCAACCTTGACTTCCCTCGCCAATTCAAGCACACGACAAGCGCACGACTCATCGCTAAAGTTGAAGCCTGAAGCGTTCAGCACGCAATATGCTTACACGGAGTTGTGTGCAGCAAAGAACGTATACAAAGAACGTAGGGATGCGTACGTTGGCGCAAGTTTCAACCTGGCTGCGCGCGGCCCCAGTTGCCATGGCACCGACGTAACACGGTGCACGGTGGTGTTTTGGCGCTGAAAATTTTGAATTTAATCGAGAAATGACGGCCACATGTGTGTTTTTATTCAAAATACCTTCCAATTAACCGACATAATTAGTTTTGGCTTTGAATTATCGGGCAATTTTTGCATTGAATTGCACGTATAATTGCCGAGATCAGGTAAAACATCACTTCAAGTTAACCGAAAATTCTAATTAGTCTTCTTTTAATTATCGAGAGTAGATTTTATCTTGTTTGCGAGCGTATTGAGTTCGAACGAGTCCAAGGAACACAATACGATTGTTATTTGCGATTTAAGCTATTTCTCAGTTCAAAATAGTAATTTAATTTGAAATGGCGGCAGTTTTATTCTAACAGACAAACATGAGGTTGCCTGTTTTACGTTGTTTTCGAAGCGCTAATGGAAACTCTTAGGAGCTGCGGCTTGATGTTCGTGCTATCAAAACTGCGACTGGTAAATTGCCCGTGATATCGCCTAAGCTAAAACTCCCCATGATCATATAGCCGCCTCAGAAGTCAGACTTCATTTATATGTTTCGGGGTCTCCTCACCAAAACAACAGTTACAGCCATTTTCTGTAACCATTCTCACCCAGTAGATGTTCACATGTTTACAACAAAAGAGAATTCCTCAACGCTTACCATTTCACTGTGGACCACTTAACTACGACAAGGAAATGAACTCGCCGTGATGAAAGATCTGTCAGGCGGCACCATACTTTTACCTGAGATGTCTACGCTGGATTTAAAGCTACAGCAGTTTCCCGAATAAGTTGGGGCTTTGTCGCAAAGCGTTATCTGCTGAACGACCCTGCTGACATAACAGGGCAAAGTGGAAATGCACACGGGCGAGCGACTTACAGCTGCATTGTAAAAAAATAACTTCATTGCCACCTACTCACAAAAAAATGAGGTATAACAAATAGTTGGATAAAGCTGACCAGATGCAGCTTTCCGGCTTACTGCAGGTGTGATTACTATAGAGTTATTGAGCGCAGTGCAGTGACCTTTCGCACAGCCAATGATGGGGCAAAACCTTGCTTTCTGTGCAGTTTCAAGTTTATAACTTTGTTCTCCAAGGCTTCATGGCCTTTGAAATATCCCTTTGAAAAGTATGAGTAGTACCTTTTGATATTTAATGACACGCAAACTATTCCGATTTTCATATCTGAGTCCACTGCTTGGTCAGTGCGAAATAACACTTTTTCTTGCGAATTAACTATGTTCCCGTCCAGTTATATTTTTCAGCAGGAAAGCTGGGGAGGAACCAATAATAACAGAGTGATTGTTCTTTGATATTCCGTCTTGCAGGCCAACTGGAGGTTTGGGTGGCTTTGCGCTTTCCGGGGGACTTCTCGTTGCCAAAGTAAAATGAGGGCCATGAAGACGAAGTTTGCAGTATGACAACGAAATTTATGCACGCATATTTACATTTGTGCAAGATAGTAAAACAGGGGAAAGCATCCGTATTGACGACCTGGGAACAAATCCCTGTTCGGCTAATCTGATAGTGCAGACCACCGTACACAAAAATAGCGCAATATTCGTCCACTCACGGGGAAGTATTTTTCACCTTCACCCTCGCGTCTCTTATCCCTCGGTCGCCCACGTCGTACTCTTCGGCGCCTTCTTGGAAAACTGTGCATTGAGCTCCTGAATGGGTTGCTTAGCTTATTTAGTGACGCTAGGTTGCCTTGGCTAGCGGCCGCTGCAGCGCGTAATAATTTAAGCGACACGAATGGTAGCGGTGGCCCGATCCAAGTGCAAGAGTTCTAGGCGAGCTCCCGCGGAAGCCGGCGCCATGCACGCCCTTCGCCCTTCCCCCGTTCCCATGTGCCGAGAGAAATTCGTGGAGGGACAGGTGGCTGACCCTTAGGGCGAACGTCCATCGGGATTCAGAATCCAAAATTTGGGTCACAAAAAAAACTAGAATAACACATTCGTTTTGGGGGTATTTTTACAAGGCCTTTTCGGTGCATGAACATACGATTACACACACAGTTAAGCACCCGCACGGTCCAGTCCAGGTTGATTTCGGTACAAACCGGTGATCCTGAAATTGATGATAGGAAAACAAAAAAACAGTGAAAAGTTGCAATCAATTAAATTTTTTATGTTATTAATATTTTCTTTATCCTGGCATAATCATAAGTGCACTCATTTTCTTCGAAACGATTTCTTCAGAAATTGTGTATTAAAGAGGGTTCCTCAATCGCGTTGTATTGATTTCTCTTTGGGCACTATCTCAAAGATTTATTTTTCTAAAAACGGCGTCTGTTCTCTTATTGTAATATTTACGCATAATTATGAATCCGCATATTTTTTAAACGATTTAAATTGTAGTTATTTATTAAGGATTGTTCCTTAATCCTCTTTAATGTAATTACCTTTCCTGTAAATATTCTTTGAATAGCAGTGCTAACGGCTGAAACGAATTACTGAAATTGCGAATTTGTGACGACTTAGTTATGCCCCCTATTTATTTTTAATTGCGAAATGTATGCATATCTAATTCACGGTTGAGACCTAATTGTGGCCTGTACAAAATAAGTACCACTTCAATGGTGAAAAAATCTTGCAGTCAATTCGTTCTTGCTTTCACACTTAGACATTTAGAGAGTGCAAGTAGTTCATCAAGCGGTTATTCGTGGATGCTAGTAAACAAAAACAAACCTATGAAGGCAACGACCACCCAATCCCGAGAAATACAAGCACGCGCGGTTCCTCCCTTTGGATGTAATGGCTCGTTGGATCTAGTGACGCGTTGGATCTAGGGACTCGAATGGATCTCTTGACTCGTTGGATAAATTGACGCGTTGGATCTAGTGACTCGGTTGGATCTCTTGACTCGTTGGATCTTCTGACTCAGGCATCACGTGACCTAGTGGATCTTCTGACTCGTTGGATCTAATGACCCGTTGGATCTAGTGACCATAAGCGCTCCTGCATGACGGAGGTTCCTTTACCATTCAACTGCTCAGGCCCCTTTCACTTTCGTGTTTTGCTGACTCCTATGAAAGTGGGATCAATCACAATTTTTGTGTGCGCGGCCTAGTACACTGAATGTTGTCACGCATGCAAAGCCTGTTAATTTGGCCGCTTATGTATGTGTACTCTGTATATGTTTATTAAATAGCAGTTGTGAGACAGCGCTTGTTCCGTCTTCTCATGTTTTCCGTCCTGTCTAATATGCGCTGTTGTTTTTATGAACGGCACTCCGTTCCCATGTAAGCACAATCCCAACACTTCTCGTACGCACCCAGCGCGACCTTCTGGTTTGCTTGGACCCCCCTTCTATGCTTGGACACCCCTTGGACACTCCGCTCTTTGGTCTTTGTAAGGTTGACGTCTCGGCTAGTTGGTTCTACATGTTAAATTTACAGCTCAATGAAAACACACACGAGGACAAATAAGGGACATACGCAGCGCTGTAGCATAGGGTACCATAGGGCATAGTCTTTATAGCATAGGGGTGAAACCGCTGATTTTTGAGCGAACGGCCTGGGTTAGAGCACAAGCAGTGCTAAATTTTTTTTTTCCGAAGACCCGAAACTTTTTCAGTGCGCAGCACTTTGGCGCTCGCTACTGTGATTCGGCGGCGGCGGTGGAAGTGTGATAACCGAGCGAGCGGAGGCAGAAAGAAAACGGTGGCTTTGTATCTTTTTGGTCGGCTTAGAGGCGGGCCGTGGCATATAAATACGTTTAAGTAATGTTTAATTAATAATATGTTTAATAAATAAATTAAATTATACCTCGCAGTGGAAGTGTCCGGCTTGTACGTCTCGAAACGAGAGAACGCTAGGGCAAGATCGAAGGAATAAAGGGTGACGTGGGAAAAGAGAGCTGTTAATGTTTGCAAACCAAATAAGGAAGCAACACAAATGCAAGTGCAAAGTATATATGGCGGGTTATTTTAAAGACGGCTTTATATCTTGCTGAAGAAGGCCTCCAGGAGTCGGCATCGGGAATACAGTATTTTAGGATGGGTAATGTGCTCTAACGAGGCGGTGCGGACTCCAATCGTCTGAAGAACAAGTCGTCGAGTGAACTTCTCTACACGTTTTAGAAGTGGACTCCTAGAAACCTATATTTGTTGTTTAGAACAGGAGTTTATACCCGTTGTTTGGATCATGAGGGATGAAGTTACACCTAACAAATCAAATTTGCGGACTGCCGTTTGCTTCAGGTTCAGGTAAACCTCGCAGTTTACCGAGCGCTTCCAGTTAAACCATTTTGGGGGCATAAGGGCAAAAATTCAGTGTCAGAGCAAATAAACTTGTGGTCTGATAAGACTATGCAGACGACGATTGGAAAATATGGAGTTGCTCATTAAAACACAAATTTTAAGGAACTGATATATGAAAGAGCTGTTTTCCTGCCTGTATTTTTTTTTTTGCAGTCCGTACTTTGTTGTTAACCACAGTGGAAAAGTCATAAATCGTGATTCTTCTTTTTGTCTCTCTCTCTCTCTCTCTCTCTCTCTCTCTCTCTCTCTCTCTCTCTCTCTCTCTCTCTCTCTCTCTCTCTCTCTCTCTCTCTCTCAGACGCCCTAGGAATCCCATTCGTTTGTCGGTAAAGTTCTGCCACGGCGTACCATATTGGAGCCATGCTGCAAATACCGCGCAGTGACCTTGCCTCATGTGCACCGTTGTCAAACTGCCGCGATTTAACAAAACTTGTTGCTGAGCTAGTTGGTACATATTTTAAGGAAGAAGAAAACGTGGCGCAAACTAGACGTAGACGAAAGAAACGAGGTAAGACATATACAGGCGCCATATACAAGTGGCGCCTGTATATGTCTTGCCGCGATTTGTTTTAGCGCCAAATTCAGTTACATGGCACAACAATTCAAGCTCCGAGAGAAAGGGCAGTCAGGTTTCGGCGGCGAAAGAGCGAAACACACGTGCGGAGAAGGAAGCGTTGCACCACACGTTTTAGGTGCGGGGTACCTTACGACCGCACAATGTCCGTCCGCGTCCGTGCGCATAGCATTTACAACCGCAAAAAACTACACAGGCACCGGCAGGATTCGAGCCTGCGTCTGGTAGACCAGACAGAGTTAGTGCCAGTGGTCTTACCCATTGGCCTACGAGCGTGAGTTAGTACCCGAGAGTCAAACGGCTTACTCCCTCGCCTGTAACGATGCGGAGTACCTTAGGACCTCCCAGAGTCTGTCCGCGTCCATCCGTGCGCACACCACCATCAAGCGAAAATCAAGCGAAATTTGATTTGAGCCGTGAGTTGCAGTTTCATTTAGGGAATAATCAAGGTGCAACTCACGGCTCATACCGAATGACGGTCGGGGCGCAAATCGAATGTCACTCGGGGCGCAACTTGGATGTCTTATGAGTCTCCGTACTCCGCACTCTCGCCATCATCCACGGAGTGGATATGCTGCCGTTTTTTTCCTCTGCGGACACCGGTTCGGTAGCCGTTAGAAACCCGCTGGAAGGCTGTTCGGAGAGGAGTAGTTCTTCGCAGATGTGTCTAGCCCTTAAAGGTAATTTTAGGGGCTTTATCGGAGACCGAAATCCACATATACCCCAACGTGGCGAAGTGGCTGTCAAAGTTGAAAGCACTTTCATACGCACTTTGTAACGCAGCGAAGTAATAATCCACGTTCTTTCTCTTTCAGTTGATGTTGTACTATGGTGCGGGCGCCATCTTTTTTCTGGCTGGGGGCGTGGCTGCTTTCGCCGTGGGATACGAGAGCACCATGGGCATTGCCGTGGCTGTAAGTACCGATCCTTGTATTATGCACCGAATGCCTTCAGCGGAACGAGGCCCCAGTCGAAAAAGACAAGAAAAATTTCTCTAGTTAGTCGTATTTTCGCGGGTCGTAGTGTCGTCTTGTCGTATTCCTGTCGTGTCGTGATTGTGATGTTCCGTCGTGTGTCGCATTCATGTCCTGATTTTGATGTTCCGTCGTGCTGAATTCCTGTCTTGTCGGGATACTGATGTTTATCAGTAGTTGCAAATGGTTTGAATTTTATTGCCCATTGTGAAGAGTAGCGTAAATGACAGTTCTGTTGTGACTACAAGAAGGTTTGTCGTTGAGAAAATTGACTGTCGTTTACAACAGAAATGTGTGTCGTAACAACAGGTGGCTTTGGCGTAATAACAGGACTTCTGTTGTCACAACAAAGTTTTTTGTCGAACTCTTGTTTGGTTTTTGCAGTATTCCTGTTGTGATTTTAGACTGGGGCTTCACTTTTGAAGGCGTTCGTGCGCGAATATTTTCATTGCGGTTGTTGGAAACATGTCACAGTAACGCGTTACGGTGTTCTAACTCATTTATTTAAAAAAAGGGGCGGAGGGGGTCGGAAATGGTTCTCACAAAAGCGCTACCACGGCACAGAATTGGGCGATTGTGGTTTCGTTTTATCGTATCGATCGAATTCTAACGTGCAGGTAACACGCGTATAACTATGTTTTCGTGCCTCCTCACGTTACTTCATTTCTGTCCATATTGCGTCACCTTCAAATTTGATTTTTTTTTTTCGTATATTTCTTGCGTTTTTTTCGGTTTAAAACATCTTTCGTGGCTTAATGGGGTTGGGAAGGCTAATTCTTTGAAATTGAACGAAGTTGTATTTTGTCATCATGACCTCTTCGACCATTTTCTAGATCTTTTACTGTGTGATAATAGTAACTGCTCACAAAATGCTGTGTTCTTCCGCGTTCTTTTTTTCTGCTCTCTTTCGTAGAGTCTATCCATTGCCGAGGGTTTGATCATGTCCATCTTCATCTTGGCTGGGACGAAACTGTACAGCGGCTGAACTCCAAGATCGGACAATAAATCCCCTATATGCTTTTTTCACTGCATCGAAAAGGACGTATAAAAGGTAGTAATATGTAAACGCTAATGTACATTGTAATAAAGCGCTAACGTCTTCATGCCTTTATTTTCCCTCTGGTAACTCCGAACACTATAATCAATGTTAGTCAATGATTTTACGGGTAGCCACCGTATAACCGTAGACTGTTAATTAACTAGCACGTAAAGTAACAGAATGTAAACAGAATACCATTGATCCTACTTAGATGCACAAGTTTTAAACTCGTGGAAAATTCAGTGCTGCACGTTGTGTGTTTTTTTATCAATCATACCTCTTGAGAACCTGGACCAGCTGCCTTTCACTTTATGGTTTCTGCTTTATTATGCTTCCATGTTTAATGGAGTCGTCTCCTCTTACACGACATGCGCATGATGCGGTGATATCATTGGCATATAAACTATGTTGAAGGCGCTAATAGAACCAGATCTAGGGGAAATCCCTAAGGTGGAGTAAGTTTATGCGAAGGAAAGTTTGACATCCACCTCAATGCAGCCGTACGTACGGCTACAAAGGAAAGCTGTACAGCTTCCTCAGAAACTTTGCAGCTGAAGAAATATTCGTCCTGGTTTACGATTCGAACCCGGGACCCCTGCTTAACCGGAGCAGTCACTCTACCAACCAGTGCCGGATTAGGAAACTTGGGGCCAGGGGCTACTGCGTCATTGGGGCCCTAATGATGATGATGACGAGGGGGATGATAAAGCTTTCGCTTTATTATGTTTCAATTTTCAAAGCCCATGTTATGCTATATGATCACTGATAACTTATAATTTTACAGTTTCCGGAAACTAATTTCTTGGCTTGATGTGTAGTATTATATAACACGCCGCGGATTTTATCAGGCGTAAATGTTAGTATCGTTTGATTTCCGGTCCATCACAAATTCACAATTAATCGAAGTGCCGCATCGGCCTGCACACGCAATAGTACAGAAGAGTATTTTCTTACAAGAAGCACTTTTTATTAGGCCTTTAAGGTTTCATTTTTATACGCATAAAAATGAACAGGACGTATGTATTGTCGCAAGTTGTAACGAGTAAATTATTTTTTTTCCGGAACTGCGACGTCGATCAGGAACCCAATCGCCCGGCTTTGGCCGATTTGGCAGGGGCATAGAGATGGTGTTAAAATTTTTGGAGATTTTGGCCGGAGTGACGAACTCGAAATGTCGATATGATACAGGAAAGTAAAGAATCAATATACAACTATATGTGTTAACAAAGCTGAGCACATGAGTAATAAAAGAAAAACTTCAAAACTGCAGTTCGACTCCAGCTACAAGTGCGTGAAGACCCCTTGAGTACCCCAAACTCCAACTATCCTCTCTCGTATGCTCCGAGTGCGCACAAACCCCTCGAGCGACAACGGTCGGGACTTCTCCTGCCGCAAGATCCATCAAATTGCCCGTAACACAGCTGTATCCTTAACTTCCGATTCTATCCTCAATCTGCCTCTCGCTTTGGGGGCTTCTAAATTCTAAGCCCAACATAAACAGTCGCGACCCCAAGCACGGGAAGCCGTCTAGCTCGAATGCTTTGCAAAGACCCTTATTTATGGTAAAACCTCGGCATTTCGTTGTCTCAACAATGCCCCTCCAGTTCTCCACTTGCATATATGGGAGGGCTCAAAGTCCGCGCAGGCAGCTCTCACATACAGACATCTGCCAAACAGGTAGCTGCCACGGCTTACGGGCCAAAATCCTGTACGAGAAAGCACACGGGGTTAGAAAACGCGCCGTCTGTGACGGAGGTTGAGGGGGTTTGCGCATGGCCGTCGAGATTTCAGAGGCGATGAACTCCTGTGGCGCCGCTTTTATGGTCTTGCTAGTCGGCAAGCCGTTACGTAACCTTTGGGTTGGAGAGCGACAGGTGAGTACGGGAAAAGGCATCAGGCAACAGTTTGAAGGGATAGAATGCTCCTGCTCACTTTTGCGCTGCTGCTCCCGTCGGTGCAGCACATAAGTTACAGCAGTCAGTCGTTCGTTGTCTATCGGTCGGGTGGTCGTCACTGCCAGTGGAAACAGGCTGAAACTTCTCTACGACGGCGGCAAATCTGGGTCGACCTCTCGCTTTCGAGTCCTCAACAGGTCTTCCGCGTCCACTGTTTTCCCGCGCCCCTACGGGGGTTCCTGTCTTCCTGCCGCCGTGCCCAAGCGCGATCAGACCTGCGGGCCACCCTTTGTTCCGCGCCCTTCGCCGGCTCATTCCGAAGCGAAAAGCGCACACGGGGACAAAGAGCTTACCGCCCCCGAGTCGCGGCGTAGGTCTGTTACCAAGAAGACATCAAGGGGCCGCACGTACGATGCATTTTAAACGCGGAGCGTTTCTTAGTCGCGCTATGTCCCTCGACCGTCGGCGGCGGCGTCCACACGCTCACTGCGCATGCGCGTCGCGGCGAAGCGCAGGTGCGCGTCTCTCCCCCGTACCCTCCTCGCTCCAGCACGAGCGTACGTGAGCGTGCGCCTCGTGGTTCCGCCTTCGTCGTCGTCGTCGTCTCGGCGCGGTGGACACGCGCCGCTACAGGGCTCCCCACAGCCCACCACCATCCACGGCCAGTTGCTGCAACGCACGACCACTGCTTAAAGACCCCTTAACAGTACACTTTATTTAAGTAGGCGCAGCTTTCGTCATCCCGAAAGAAAACAGGCGTTCCTGCTTTGTCTGGCGTCAACGCCCCAGCTCGAAGGGCGGGCTGGACCGGCAGCCTCTGCGTCCACACTAAGTGGGGCCTCGAGATTACGCTATGAATGAAGCCACGGGGATGTGTAGCTTCCGCAACGCTTGTTGCTCAGAGCTTGCAGAGCTCCACCACAGAGGCGCGGGTTGAAGCCGAACGACCTCACAAGTGGCCTACACAACCTTTGAACATTTAAATAACCATACGCTTATCATCGCCGCAGGTGCAAGTGCACTCCAGCATACAAAAATGCACAGGTTTCACGCAAATCAATCAGCGAACGCCAACGACAAATCTTAGAGCATCCCTTCTGTGGCATAGTCCAAAACAGAAGTATGGTTCCTCAATCGCACATTAACATGCAAGTGTGAAATGAATGCGGCTTCTCCTTTTTTCTTATATTTTGGTTTTTTTTCTCCTCCTCTGGGCGCCCGCGCCGACGTGCTCACGTATGTGCCTAGTGAAATTCCGCAATAAACTTCATTGTCAAGCGCTATGCACTCAAATTTCTGGTAGAAACTGCATACGCAGATATCTAAGACCATCGGGCAGTGCTTAAGTTGTCAATAATTACCTTTAACGTCTCTCAGGTTTAAACAGTTTGCAATATTCCTCAGAAATTAGTTCATTATTCGCATGCCTGACCCTTTCTTATCCCGAAACGTGCGCGCGCCGGAGCGTTCACTTACTTAGCGGTCCGCGTACCGAAAAGACTACGGAAACGACCTGTGCCGAAAAAGACCGAAGCCGAGCTCGGAGCCTTTTATGTGTAGCTTCTAAGGCTCCGTCAAGCTGTGTACCCGCGACTTTGGTCTAAGACGTCTTCCCAGAAACCTCGGGAAAACAAGGAGGAGTAGGAATAACTAAACTGAATTGAAATGGACTCGAATGTTGTCAACCATACCGTGGGGGGCCTCCGCTTCTCTCCACCTGTCACGAGTTAGTCATCTTTGATGTGAAGGCAAGTTTGAAGCGCCTACCTTAAACTTTCAATGAGGGCAGCAAGCACACACAAAAACTTTTTTATATGGTCGAGCGGAGCCCCTCAAAGCTGGGGGCCCGGGGCTGCAGCCCGCGTAGCCCCCCCCCCCCCCTTTCCCTTTCCCCCTAATCCGGCCCCGCTGCCAACTGAGCCAACCAGGAGGCTAGTCGTTTGTAGGGCGAGAGCGAATTGATCAACAATTCGAAGTGATGGACAGGTGTTAATTGACCAGATTTAGGCGAAATCCCCAAAGTGGAGTAAGTTTCTGCGAAGGAAAGTTTGACAACCTAGCAAGGAATTGAGTAGCTAGGGAAGTTTAATCATGGCCACGTTGAACAGGAAAGGGGACAGAACGGAGCCCCATGGAGTTCCCCTACTGCTTATCGTAATAATGTCTGATTCCAGCCCACGAACGAAGAGCCGGGCGGTACGGTCGGAAAGAAAGTCTGATGTAATTAGAGGCTCGTTGATCAACGCCGAGATCAGCAAGTTGGGCCAGGATAACGTCGTGGTGGTCGTTTTCAAAGGCCTTAGTTAGAGCAAGAACATCTCTAGGGTCCATCGGAGAGCAGCCGATGTTTGAATCATAACATGACATCTTGCGTGGAAAGACCCGCACGAAAGCCAACCATGGTGGGTGGATAGGAAAACAGGTTAAGTGGTTAAAGGGTAAGTGTAAGTTAAAGCAAGTCGTTAAGTTTAAGTGGTTAAGGTGAGCGATCACAACGTGTTCAAATAATTTTCCCACGCATGATTGTAAACGAGCAGACGAAAGGGATCGAACGACGCTTTACTGCAGATAACGACGGGTTTATGTAGGCTGGGCGAGTGACGTCACGCTCACGTAGGAGCGACAGCTTTGCGCTCGTTATCACGGCAGTGTCAGCTCCGTTGCAATGATGTTAGCGAGATTGGCCTGAAATTGCCGAGCTGAAGATTTTTCCCTTGTTTAGGAATTATCGTGATCTTGGCTGTTTTCCATGCGGCGGGGCTGTCGCATTCCTTGGGGGCTCCATCGTCGACGGACGACAGGCGGTCGTTGAGTTCACCGTCTTCCGTCTTTGTCCAGATTGGTGACGCCGCACCGCTTAAACTCGGTTGTTACCGGTGCGTTATCATCTTGTCTCACTATTTTCAGGGGTGGTGGTGGTGGGGGGGGGGGGGGGGGGGGGTGATGTACCGGAATACCGTTCCGAACAAATAGTACAGCGAAAAAAGAAGGGGCTGGGGTCCTTCAAACGTGGGCATTCGCTCAAAATTTTACGGTATCTGCGCCGCGGTGGAATGAACTTTAACATTCGCTGTATAGGCGGGCAAAGGGCCCCCGCCGGGTCCAGTCGGTTGCTGCCGCTGGGCGAAGTTCGTCGGCGAATCTCGTTTTATGTGGCCCGTGCTTTAGACAAAATTCACAAGACCGCTCGAAGGGACGGCGACACCCAGGGCAACGAGATTGGCAGATGGTGGCGTTTCATCTGTTGACATTAAAAGTGATTAGAAGACCCAGAATAACCAGATTAATAGCGGGTGGGACTATGGTTTGACTCGGACAGATCGCTGAGCAGGCGTTTTTTCAGGCGTCGTTCGCCACTTCTTAGCCGGTTTTTCGCTCCATGGAGATAAGCCCTTACGCCTTATCGGCGTCGCGATGATTCGCGTGATACGTCGGTCAGCTGTTCGTATATCGCCGTATTTACATGACTACTACAGAAGCATAGTGAACTCAAGTTTAATCCAACCGCCTCTCATACAGTGTAAAACTAAGTTACCTGATTTCCCCGAGTGGGTATGTGAGAATGTGAATGACTATGTTGACGTCGCTGCCTACGGGATGAAAATTTCGTGCGTAGGTATGTTGACGCCTCAGCGAAGTGGTTGGGTAGTCGCCGCCACTTGGTCTGTTTTCTTTAATATCTGGATTTCTTGTTTTCAGTTTGCGATAAAATTGATATCATTGTTATCGGGATAAGACACTCTTTTGAATAAACCGAACTGAAAGATACTTTTGTTGACCCTTTAAAATAATGGCACGGTTAAATGAATCAAGTCAGCCGTTATTCGCTTATCTGAATTAGTGCAGAATGACAAAATACCTTGCAATTTTTCTATTTTCGGTAGATTGCAAAGAATACTGCTCCTTCGGACGCGGCACCTCGCGACGTGTCCAAACTAGTTTGCCAATTAAAACTGTTGTCTTAGCAGAAAATTTAGTTGTTAGACCAGCGGCTGTCCTTGTGTTGCACTTCCATCGTCTTCGTCTAAGTTCGCGCTGGCTTCATCCAAGAAAATTTAAGTGAGAACAATGTTTCGGTTTCGCTTAGAAGTTAGCTGAGAAGTCCCCAAAAAGCGACGGGAATTGTTTTATCTTGTTTCCTCAACATCAACACCATTGTGTACTGTTGGCTTTCCTGCAGTGCGTTTTGGTTACACCGCCGTCATCAGTCAGACCGAGAAAGCTTCGCTGTATTAATTAAGGTGTTTGCTCAGGAATTATGGTCTAAAATCTTGTATGTTTGCCCTAGGGTCTGGCGCCTTTCATTAAGGGCTCTTATTTTATTAAATACCTCGTATAGTCAGTGTATAGCGTACAGCTCCGGGATAATTGGAGATCTATGGGAGAGGCATTTGCCTTGCATTGGGCGTAGATAGGATGTTGTTGTTGTTGATGATGATGGTGATGATGATGATGATAGCCCGTGTATGCCTACAGAGCGCATCGTGGCGAAGTCGCATTCAAGGAATACTACAATTGCTCTTCTACTTAACCCGTAGAGAACACCGTCATATCCCATTTACTGTGAAAGGCGACGCAACTAGAAGACAAAACCAACATGCAACGACAATCAGCAAGATATATTCCCTCGCCTCTGTAAGGAGGAGCGTCCTTTAATAACATGGAAATGCTTCTGTGTTTTATTGTGACGGCGCTAGAAGAATGCGTAACAAATAAGTTATAACGGTAGGCGGGACGCGTCCTTCTCCACCGCAACTTGCGAGCGTTCGTCTTGGCGACGGGGAGCTGGACGTGTCTTCGAGAAGCGGCTGCGTTGCGGGCCGCACAGCAGCCTAGAGCGCTGGAGTCGAGAAATACGATGGCGGTTCCACCTGCGCGAAAAGAGAAGTGGCAGGCGATCGTGTGGACGTGGTTCACACAGTATGTTTTAGCAGCGAAGCTGTTTAAGCTGGGCGGTTGGGCCGGCGAACGTGCGCACGAAAACCTCGCCGTGAGCGATGACTTCATCGCGCGCGCCGGCTCGCTGCGCTCGGGCGTAAGGCCCTTACTGGGGCGGGACTTGTGGCGCCTGTCGGAGGCGTGATACAACTAGTGTAAGCACGTGCTTTGAAAACCCGTCGCGGGGTGGCCGCTGTATCGCTTGTTGCGACGAGTGCAAAGAGAAGAATTAATGAAAAAAAAAAATGACACAATTCAAAATGCTGAGCTGAGAAGCGAATACGTTAATAAACGTCTTAATTAGCGACCCACACGCCAAACGACACCGACCGAGCCCAAAAATTTGAGCAAACACTCGTCCCGCTGCGCCCTCCGCTACCCTTTGGAGCTTCACCGCAAAGCCGATGGGCAGGCGTACATTGTACGTATTTTAATGACCGAGTGTTTATTGCTCTTTCGGGGCTCTAACAACGACACAACGCGGAAAAATTGACCGAATCTCGAAGCACAACCACGCAAAAAAAATGGCCGAGTCTCCAAGTATAACCACGCATAAGCTTTCCCAACCAAGAGTAAGCTATAGGCGGGGCAGCCAGCTTCGCTGTTTTTCCAGTCTTCGCGCCATTAGTGTGAAGCTGCCGCAATTTTTAGATGCGACTGCATCTCATTCACTCGCCTTGTCCCTCCATACGGCGTTGTTGTTGTCGATCCACACCCCTCCCCCATTCTCGTCGCCGCGCGAGCTTCGCTCTCCGCCGCTCACCCTTTCTCCTCTCCGATAGCGAACACTCTCTCGCGAGGGTCATTGGATTAGATTCGATTCGATTGGCTTTGCTTGGCTTGGATTGGATTGGATTAAAGTGGATTGTGTTGGATTGTGTTGCGTCATAGCCGCGGTAGGGGGTTCACAGCACGTTTCACGCGATGGGAGAATCAACCTAACGGAAACAACAACGGAACCCCCTATGCGTCGCACCTACACAGGGGTTCCCGCGAGGGGAGGCGGGAGTAATTTTTTTTTACGGCAAAGCGGGTACAATCTGGGTCGCGGAGCCTCCTTCCCTCTATTTTTTGGGTGTAGGTGAGACACACGAACGAAAAGTCGCAAATAAATGTTCGTACCAAGTGCTACTTCCTTACAAAAGAACATGTGTGAAATTGCACAGTCCAGGTATGCCAGTACAAGCTGCGTAAAGAATGGGTTCTTTTTTTACGACTACCATGGATTCGTTTTTGTATTTAGAGTTAAATACTAACTGTTTATATTATCACAATGCTTATGTTTTGCAATCAAATTTCCCCAGCTAAGTTACAATTTTAAGAAAATTAAAGGCTATTGTTTTTTTTCTTCGTATGCCCGCAGCACCCGTTGAGACCGATCAGCGCCCCAGTACAAGCTGCCATCACAAAGCTCCTATTATTCCGGTCAAGCAATGACCATTGCTTCTCTGAACTCTTGTAATCAGCAGCAACTTTTTTTTTTTTTTTGGGGGGGGGGGGGGAATTGAAGCAATTCTGAGGTTATACGGAAGCTGGAAAGGACGGGTGATGATGGGAACGTACATCGGATTGAAAGCAACTTGGTGAAGTATCCATTGTCCCTCGTTTGCGCACGAAAAACGCGCCATTTGCCGGTCTTTATGCTGGTGTATGACATCTCCCAGGGTCAAGAACAGCCCCGTAGAGTATAGGCGCTCGCGGTGGGTGTACGGGATGTGAACGTTAAAGGAGTGTAAACTGACATGAAATTTTCGTTTTACGTTTTTTCGCTGCTATCTATAGAATGGCCCATTAGACGGTCGATCGCAGGGTAAATAATTATTTACACCCTCGATTAGCCGTGCCAGTTTCGCCTTCGACAAAACGAACATCGAAGTGGCCGCCATGACAGGACGGTGCTCGTGACGTCAACATTCTGGTCGCACCACGACGGTCTCGACAGGCACGCCCAGACAGGCCGTGGCATCCACAGCCCGGACATCATATGACGTCAGTCCTAAAACCGTGACGTCATCCTTTCGCCAAAGCAGCGCGCACCAACTGCAGCCAGCGCGCTGGCCACTCTAACGCATAGCTCTAACGTAGGAAGTTTGGAGCCAGTAGAAGATGGCGTCATAATGATGCCGATTGCGAAAGGGTATTCGTTCTGAGCTTTCTCGTGCGCGCAAAAATTAAAATGGACTTAAATATATTATACTGAATGGTTACTGTTAAAACTTGCTGGAAAATATCTCAATATACACAGCAAGACCTTTACGTAGTTATCCCAGCTCTAAAATTTCGTGCCAGTTCTCCCTTAATGGTGGTCTTATACAGTGTATGAAGTGCGACCTCAATGTGACATCTCTGGGGGCAAGTCAGAGCAGGGTATGGAATGGTATAAATAATTTTGCTGAGACCTAAGGCGTGTACGGGCTAGGTTCTTTTGACACAGAACACACCTGTGCACGGGGTCACGAGGCGGCAGGCAGGGCGGTTCCGGCAGGCGGCGCTGGCTGCGGCGGCGGCGCCAGAAGGGCGCACTTCCTGAGGCTCGGGGGTCGGGGCCGCGGGCATCGCCCGTCGGGGACTAGTGAGAAGAGCGGCGGCGCCAGGGGCTCCACGCACACCACCAGGCGGCTCTGCACGCCCTGCGCCGGGGAGGAGGAGGAGGAGGCCGAGCACGTGCCGCGCCACGGCTCCACGTGCCACCTGCCGAAGGAAATTTTCATCAATTTTTTTTTTTCTCCAAATCTTAGTTTCTTAAATCGAGCACAGTAACCCCAATAAAGTTCCCGATCCTGGCCAATCTTACATGTAGGTATGCGCCACAAACAAAGGAACAACAACAACAAAAAGGAAAAACCACTCCGTGCATCATGTGTCCACGTCGCGGCTTTTGCAAAAGCTTTTAAAGCGAAAGTCTTGGCGCCGCATCAAACGTTAAAAGTGGCCGTAGTCGTAGTTGCATTCGGGTAAAACACGAACGGTACCAAAATGGCTGCCGCTGCAGAGAGAAAACTAATTGGCTTCGTGTGGGATTTCAGCTCGGGTCTCCAGGGGAACAGCCGGGTGCGCTAATCACAGTGTTAATCCTGTACCCTGCCGGAATAAATGAAAGAATTAGCATGATGCGTGTGCCGTGAGACCCGCACGTGACAGCACGTGCGCAGAACGGGTGTAGCGAGAAGTACGGCCAGTCTGTCTGTCGGAGTAATATGCGTCAGAACGCGAAGAAAATAAAGCGAAGAAAGATACCCAAATGCCATGTAGTAGTTGTAATCGCTAGGCCTTTGCCTCCAAAGGTCGTAAGCAGACCTAAGCAATGATGATTTTTTAGAAGAACGTAGGCAAGCCTGCATTACTAGGACACCATGACGGAATGACAAAGAAAATAGCCCCACAATGGCCGCTTGGGCCCACAATTACGGGCTGTATATTGTTGACATAAAGTTGGACAAGACAGGCATGTTCCTCACAGGAAAAAATGATAGGACCAACCTTCCGGTGCATGGATCAGTATTGCACGCAACGGAGCCCGTCTTCAGCGTTGGCTTCCGACGTTCGTCGCATCGGCTCCCGTTCCCATGGTTGTCTCGAGCTTCGCATTGGACCGTCACGTTACGGATGCCTGCGGCCACGCAGAGGCACCGTCGTTGGTACAGGGAAGATGGCGTCTCGTTCAATAAAAAACTTAATGCAGTTCCACTCAACGTGAAAGCTGTCAAAAGTGCGGAGCAGTGATTCACCAGAGGGTCTGTGGCGCCATCTCTTGACTAGTTTTAGTATCAGCCTGATGATGATACCGAAAGTAATCAAGAGAGCGCGGCCTTTAAAACTTGATACACTTTGCGAGAAGTGTCTCGTTAATCCCCGCCCTCCTTCCTAACCAACATTGACGTTCCTATCTGCGGAGCAAAGCAAGTCATTACTCTTAATCTTTAAAGGGAGACTGAAGTTAGCTTTCTGAACTTTCGCGTCGTGCGGTTCCTCTTTTTCGTTATTAAGTGGATGCCATGAGCAGTTAGTTCCCCCACAGTGTTTGTAAAAAAAGAAAATACCACATGCTCTGATTGGTTGTCTTACGAACCAGGACAGTGACGTCGCACCGGAAGTTTGATCAATTTCACCCCGAGGTCTTTCTCGCAAGTGTGGTCTTGCGGACCGGATGAGGAGGGAGAAACGACGCTTTGAACGCACAGTTCCCGCCAGAAAGAGAAAAGTGCGCGTCGTTATATATGCCGAATAAGCTCAGAACATGGCCGACGCTGTCCTTTATCTGGGAAGCCAATTGGACAATGTTTTCAACTAACTTCATGTGTTCATAGAAAACGACCAGGCATAAGCACTTTATTAAAATTAGCATAATAAAAAAAACAAAGTGCCACAAATGAGCTTCTCTTGTTTTCTTTTGCGCACCACCAGTGGTTAGCGAGTAAAGCTCCGCCGTGTATTCACGGAGTTTCCCTCGGGCTATTACCCTAATTTATAAAAAAAATTCTTAAAATGTTTCTACACCCCACATTTTTAAAGAAGCCTGTATGCCTGTTGAGGCTGCAGCTTTGGTAATTTTCCCAGCGGGTGACCTCAATGCGTGCGCCGTACGCCGCACTCAAAAGTATATACGTCTGTTGTAGCTTTCAGCTAATACCAGAAAAAATTTCATTCTGACTCAGTTACCGCGGAAACAATTGATTCAGGTCTACTACCCAATGTCTAACGAGAAGAGCTGCCCTATGAACATGTTTAGGGGTTCCCCAGCAGAAGGTTGGCAGAAAATTCGCGTTTTTATTTCTCTTCAAGCGTGTGGCTCAAAAGGACCGCTCTCCCAGGCTGAAAGCTCTCTTTGGAGCCTAACAAACCGCAGGCCACTTCGAAAAGACGCAGCGATGAAGAAGAAATGTACGCACCTCCTCCACACATGTGCGAGCAGTCTGACATGAGAATCTTCCATAATGAGTACGACGCATCTAAGGTTTCGTTTGACTGTGTGCGCGGCAGAAGTCGTCCGTCGTCCTTCCACTCTTCCTCCCACCGGACGTCGCCTTCCTCGATGGCCACGAGCGTCGTCCCGTTGCCGCTGGGCAGTGAGCTCCGCTTGATTCTGCGTCGTCGGCGCCTTCGCTGGAGGGCTCGCGGCGTCACGCTGTCTGCATTCGTCAGTCAACACACAAACGTAAGCGCCAAATCACCATATCGAATACAGCCGAGCCCGCTTACGACGAACACATCGGTAAACTGAAATGAGTTCGTTAGACCCACTCTTCCCTATATCCGGACACAAAATCAATGTATACAAATGGTAACGAGAAACGAAGATTTGTTCGTTATAGCCGCTATTTTGTTAAAACCGGGTTCGCTACTGTGCTCTACTGAATATGCATTTGAGAAAAAATGGCTCAGGCCTATGACTTCTAAACCCAGCTATCACGAGCGAAAGCGATGATTAGGCACACACCGTTTCGTGAAAGCTTGCCTTTGCTTGAGATTTCGCGGCTTGCCGATTGGATTCATTTTTTTCGCTTGCGCTAAACAGCATGCATACATAGACCAGTCGGCACGCCATCAACGGCGAACCATCCGTTAAACTCTCGTCTAGTCACGGGGTTCGCAAACGAAGCGGCCGTTTCACCCTCTCCTGGTCACGTGGTACCGCAGCGGCCAGTCTCCAAGCGAGCGAAGCGATAAGTAAAAAAAAAAAAAACTGTGGTTGATTCATCCGTCACAGGAATCGGCAAAATACGAAAATGAAATGTGCAGCGAAATCTGCGGCTCAGCATGATTTGCGGGTCGGTGGCTGTCTTGTGGGTGTGCTTGGCGAGCGACGTCCTGCTGGCGGGTCGCTTCGGAAAAGGTGTACTGGGACGGTATTCTCGTAACTGTCCCCTTTGAAAACTTCCCTTTTGCGTCCCTTTCATCGTGACGTACTTCCGGTTAAGCAGTGGGCCTTTGATTCAAATACCGTAACTGGTCTTGCAAACGCATTTTAATGAAGTGAAACCGTATCAGATTATCTTATGTGTTTTTTGTTCCGCGAGCGAATCAACAATAAGGCGACGAAAAATCGTCTGCTCCAAATCGTCTGCTCCGAGTAGCCACGGCTCATAGGGCGTCACATCTTGTAAGGCGTCACATCCGGGTGTTCGCTTTTAGCCAATCAGGGCTCGCTCAAAAGGGACAATTTTGAAAAGGGACACAAAAAGGACAAAACACGGGAATACCGCCCCTGGTGTCATTTCCGTGACGGATATGACGTCAGTGAAATCTTCGTGTATACGAGAATAAAACACCTTCGTGTTAAAAAAAGCGCAACTTGCCCGCCAGCCGTTGATTGTGGGGTTTAACGCAACGAAGCTACACTAGGGCTGTGAGGCGCGCAGTAGTGGAGCGCTCCGGATTAGTTTTGACCACCTGGGCATCTTTAACGTGCGCCGAAATCTCGACACACGGGCGTTTTCACTTTTCGCCTGCGTCTAAAAATCAGCCACTGCGGCCGGGTTCGAACCCATTTCGTTGTGCTCAGCAGCTCAACGCCTTAGCCTCTTAGCCTCCGCGGCGCTGGCGGCTGAAGGTAACTTGCGACGCGATGAATGAACTTGAAGGAAGTACAGGTGCCGTCAAAAGTAATTGGAACACGGTCTACTAAATTTACAGAATTTATTCTTCCGGAGACTGCTTGGCTGCATTGGTGTGCGTTTAAAGGAGTACTCGCTAATTTAAAGGCTTCCTGTAAACAGGTAATGGCTGTCATAAAGCAAGCAAGACACATATATTGTGATATTCACAAATCCTCGTTTCAATTACTTATGACGGCACCTGTACGGTAATAGAGCTTTCGCTCTAAAACGGCAGCAATTCCAATTTACCGAGAAACTATGCCGCAAGGTGTTCGAACACACCCCCTCTGAGTTCACAGATTTGCTGTATAAGTTTGTGTGTAACTAAGCCCCATCAAAGTGTTACTTATTTGTCGTACGGAAAAGGGCGAACGTTTTCTTGTTCTGTTTCGCTCCCCCCCCCCCCTCTACCTAAAAATTATCATTTGTAAATACACAGCTCCACGTGTCTTCTACTGTCTTCGCGCTCTTGTTCACTGTTTCCTTCCGGGTGAACTCCATTTGACCCCGATCAAGTAGAGAACTGTCAGCGTTGATCTGATTTAATGATCATCAACAGCCTCACCTTCATCCTGCGGGGTTCCTTCTTCTGTAAATGCCTGCGAAAGAGAACGAGAAGGCTCGATCAAGCACCCTAGCTGACGATTAGCTTCGCACAAAGAGCGGCAGCCCCGCAATTGACGATCATCATCATCATCATCATCATCATCATCATCATCATCATCCTGTCCACGCCCACTGCAGGGCAAGGGCCTCTCCCATGGATCTCCAAGTACCCCGGTCCTGTGCCAACTGTGACCAATTTATTTTATCCCCGCAAACTTCTTGATATCATCTGCCCACCTAACTTTCTGCCGCCCCCTGCAACGCTTGCCTTCTCCAGGGATCGACTCTGTTACCCTTAAAGACCAACGGTTATCTTGCCTTCGCATTACATGCCCTTCCCACGTCCATTTCTTCTTCTTAATTTCTACTAATATGTCCTTAGCACGCGTTTGTTTCCTGACCCACTCCGCTCTCTTCTTGTCCCTTAAAGGAGTACTGACACGAAATTTCAAAGCTGAGATAACTATGTAAAACGCTTCCTTTTTATCAGGAGATATCTCCCAGCAAGTTTCAACAGCAACCGTTCAGCGAAACATATTTAAAATCCATTTTAATCTTCGCCCGCACGAGAAAGCCCAGAGCGGGCCGACGTGACATCATCTGCTACGTGCCCCAAACTGCCGACGTCGGGGCTCCCGTGACGAAGCCGACGCGCTGGCTGTGGTTGGCGCGCGCTGCTCGGGCGTGCGTACACGTCATGGTTTTGGGACTGACGTCATGCTGCCCGGGCCTGTGGGTACAGTGGCTAGCCTATTCTAGCCACTGTACTGCGGGGACGGCGAAAACCTCGGCCGGTCTGGGCGCGCGCGTGCGCTCGCTCGCGCGCGCTTCCAGAGAGGCAGCGATACGGCAAGAATGGTGACGTCATGTTATACAAGCTGTCATGGCGGCCGCTCGGCGTTTTTCAGTCGAAACCGAAACTGGCACGAATAAACGACGGCGTAAATGAATGTTTACGCTCCGCTCGACCGTCTAATCTGTCACTCTATGATTAGTGGGCTGGTAGGCACGCATAGCAGCGAAAAAAACGTAACATAAAAATTTCGTGTCAGTACTCCTTTAATGTCACACCTATCATCTTCCGTTCCACTGCTCGCTGAGTCGTCCTCAATTCAAGTTGAACCCTCTTGGTGAGCCTCCAAGTTTCTGCGACGTAGGTCAGTACCGGTAAGATGCAGCTGTCATACACTTCCCCCTTCAGGTGACACTGTAACGGCGTTGCGAGTCAGTACACACCTGGCATCGGCCGCTGACGCAGAAGGCCCTCCCCCGTCCCCCGCTGCAGTCGGTGCCGAAGGGGAAGCGTCCTTCGTCGAACACGTCCATCTGGTAGTGCGTATCCTTCCACACGCGATCCTGGCACGCAACCACGCACGATACGTGGGGGTTGCCTGCAGTACGGAAACGCCCTCGTTCAGACATGTATGAAGGTCCCTAATATATCGACGAAAGCATTGACACTACCTTGGGATCAAGACGCTCAGCTCTTCGAGTCTTCCTAATGTTTGCGACGTTCCACTTCTAAGCATCTGTTTTATGCCGCGGTGGCGCGTTTTAAAGCGAGGCTTTAAAACGCACCACTGTAAAACGCGTGCTCTCATAACACCCTGTTCGGTTCTTCTCTCCCTCAACTTTACCAGGATGGAGGAGGTTGTACAGAGGGCAACACACTTGTCCATAACACAGGTTTCGTACTTATAGCCTTACCTTGCCTCAACCGAAAAGCAATTGAAGAAAACTATTGTGTCATTCTGAAGTCTTAAACATAAATTTTGACCTCAACGTTTTTTGTGACAAGTTTGAGTACGCAGTTTTGAGAGGTAACTAGTTGAAGTTGAACTCAGTGTTATAGACAAGGGTGTTGCGCACTGCACTACGAAGGATCCGTCTGCGCGTGGCTCTTACTCCTGCCCGCACGAGTGGATGGAAAGGGGATTACCGAGGTCATGTGAAATGTCCAACCTGCTCTGATGAAACGCTTCCGGCAGACCTTCACCACCTATTATGAACATGCCCTGGAACTAAGGACGTTCGAAGGAAATGTTTGGTGGCAGAAGGCCTAAATTTGCGGCAAGACACGCATTACCATCGGTGGCTCCATGATCGTGCCTACCGTTCCTTGCGGACTATATACCCGGGGGGCCAACCTATAGTTCATATCACAAGCTAGCTGCAGCACTGTGGAGGCTACATTGTTATCAATAGTGCGCCCACTGAGGGCGCCTAATCCGCCGTGAAAGGGGTCCTGAAAGGACACTCCCTTCTCCCCTCTCGGCAAGTGGCACCGCACGGGCCCGGCGCCTTTTGTCGCTTCCTTCGCGGTGAGTTAGGTGCCCTGAGGGGGACAACAATGTAGCCTCCACAGTGCTGCAGCTAGCTTGTCCTATGAACTATAGTTTCCTGGATATAAATCAGACTCGCTTAATGTCTACTAAGCCTTGAGGCTATTAAATATAGGAAAAAAACAACAACAAAACGTGGTGTCACAGAGTGGACTTGCTTAATGTCTGCTAAGCCTTGAGGCTATTAAATATAGGAAAAAAACAACAACAAAACGTGGTGTCACATGTTGCCACGTAGCACCACTTTAAAAGTTTAAACGTTTAAAGCTTTAAAACGAAGCTTTAAAGCAGCTCTTTGAGTCTTCGTAATGCTGCGACGTTCGAATTTTAAACATCTATTTTTTCGCGGTGGTGCGCTTTAAAGCGAAACTTTCTTTGGTTCCCTGGTGGCGACCGTCCAGACTAAAACACAGTGCAGGAAAGGCAACTTTCTCTGACGACGATGATGATCGTGGGGGAAACGAAACATGGTCGAAACGTGAACCTTTCTCTGGTCCAAGGTCAAATTCTTCGAAGTCCAAAGTCGAAGTCCAAAATCCAAATCGTTACGCCCAAAATTCAATTCAGGAAAGCGAATTCACGTAATGGGTTTTTACAAAGCCACATCAAACGAATCAAGAAAAAAAAAACGTGTCCCGCCATCGTAGGAATTGAACCTGGCTCCCCCGCATTATGAAGCCGACGTCTATCAGAGTGCCATTCCGACACGATCGGTTTGCGGTGGAAGAAAGCTACGCGTTAAAACTATCTCTTTCAATAGGCGAAGGGGCGTTTGAATTTGTCGCTGTACAATCGCCAACGCCTCAGATCCTCAGTCCAGTGCAGTCAGCCAGCAGTCAACCAGTTGGATGTTCTTATTTTGTTGCCGCCCCATTCATTACTAGCGAAGAAACCAGAGACCGGCCGCCCAGGCTCGTTTGATTGTTCCTTGACAGCTTAAGCCTCACTGCCATGGCTGAAATGGCTCTCATGTGGCACATAGCTGCCTTGGTAGAATCGGTGTCAAAGCAGTGACTCGCAGTCACTGTCGGAAGACTTTAACCGCTATGAATTTGTTCAGTATAATGGCATGCATTTGTTGTCACTGAGAGAAGTAAGCTGTCGCCCAATCCGTCCTTTTCTCGTAAAAAGAGCCGGGCCATCTGTGTTTCATAGAATGTCATTCTCTGATTCACGTTATTTCGGTTATGTATGCAATTTGCTTGTCCATGGTAACTTATTACGCCAACTCAGCCTCCTTTTCCCATAGTTCTCTCATGAACATTTACCCTGGCAACGTCCTTGTATGATATCGTGGCCATTAAACCCGAGATCCAGTGACAAGACTTTTTGAGAATTCGTTAGGCCTAGAATTTTGTATGAATTTCATTTACTGGGGAGAGCATCGAAGGGAGAGCCACCGCTAGATGTCTCCACTTACCCTGCTGAAGCGGAAGCTGTCTCCCACGACCGCTGAGCAGGCTCACGTACTTCCGCCGGTACTTCTCGCAAACCTTGGTCGCGTACTGGTCCGCACTCACCAGGCCACGGCACTGCGGGTAAGAAGCGAAAGCCGTGACTGGAACGACGTACGGCTCTTCGACACAACCAGCGCGCGGTCAGGGATTAATAGCGGAAAGATTGGGTTTTGATAAAAGGCCACCGCCAGCCTTACAGCCTAATTTTACTTGCGGAGCAGTCGTTTCAATACAAGTTTTATCCACGGTATAGATGGTATTCACGGAAAAGTTTAGCTGTCAATTTCTTCGCTTGGCAACACTGGAAACGGCCACGGACATGGCGCGGCTTGTGCGACTGCGCCTGCACGCCGCAGAGGGAAAAAACACCGGAGTGCGTAGTCTGCTCCGTTTCAACCCGATCCTCAACGGTGGTATGTTATTAGTCGCACTCACATTGGAGTCGAGGCATTACTTTGGGTTCGGTGGGGTAGGGTTTGTAACGCCCAACACACATCATGTGCTCAGCACGGGCAAGTACAGCAATCCCGCGGAGCCCGACGTAAGCATGTGATGGCGCACTCACACGGTTGCCTGCGTGCGTGCTTCGCCAGTGAATACAACCTATACGCAAGAACTTCCCTAAGGCCAGTGCTCATTTGCAATACATTTGCAGTAAATGATTAAAAAGGCCGTGAAAATATTGCACTGCTGCGCAATTAAACTTTGGTTTTGAGCTTTATTGAAGCAAAGAGGCGCACAGTATTCGCGTTTTAATTCATCAGGCACGTAAGCTGAACCGAATAGAACTTCGTGCCGCTGGCCGCTGATAGGCTTTTAACATCTACACTTCCGTCAGCCGACAGGCGAAAATTTTGGCAGGGCCGAATACCTGCACCATGTAGATACGCACACGAAAGAAACATTAAAAAATTGCCTAGTTCTATGCGGGATTGTCGTGTAGCGTGTAACATTTATGGTGGCGCCATCTTGGTCGAACTTTTGCTATTCATGGGGAAGGACGGAGTTGAACGAATTTGTGCGGTTCAAACCAGCTGGTGCAGTTTGTAGCTTTTGTTTTTCTTGCGTTTGGCGTGTCTCGGGGCAGCGCGAGGCAGATTATTTTCTTTTTGTTGTTTTTATGCCTTTATCTTAGTTCTGTCCAAAGTCATTTCTCAAAGCGGTGTATTTTGATTCGTGAACAGCCAATCAAACATAAATTTTCTCAATTTTCGCTTAATTACGTCTGTTCTTACCTAAATATTCCCAACTCTATCTCTGTACTAAGCAATGTTGAAATATATGGCCCGTGCCACTAATATATGTCTACAAGGATGTTGCCTATACAGTATATAGCTGAACACTTTTTCGGACTCCGAGAATTCGGAATTGCTGGATATTCCGGACTTTTCCGAGGAACCGCCAGTTGTGCCATAGGAGCACGACAGACGCATTTTTCGGATCGCTCTTTTATTCGGACTATTTTTCGTTCCCCTCCAGGTCCGAAAAATAGGTCGGATTCCGTCTTTAGGCTCACCATTAAGACGCACAGGTGACGCGAACAGGTTTCTGGACCACGAAAAAAAAAACTGCTCCAAAACTTACGAACGTAGTTAGCTATAGCTTAAGAATAATTCAGGTTGAATCGGGAAAGCTTAAATAAGACCTTCGACCGCCATTCATCTTTCTTCGCGGTGTTCACGCTTACTACGCCTGTCGATATGTCCTTTTCCACGCAGCAAATGAAGCAGTATACACGCCTACGGACTGGATAAACTTTCTTATAAAACGGCACACATGAAGTTACTTGATATTATCACGTTCGGCCCGTTACCTTTCGAGTAGAATCGCATAGCTTGTATGTTTCTTTCTTTCCGACGCACCGAGATCTGCAAAGCAAAGGCGAGATCTTAGCACACTACTGGGAGATAGCGGGCGACAGCATGCCGCGAAACTTCGTTAAAGAGCACTTTTTGATTGCGTAAAACTGGCATCACGGGTTCACCGCTTAATGCTGACCCAGTCTAAAATGGCAACAGGAATACCGCAGAAACATAAGAAGAATTTCTGTCGTACGACAAAAAACTTTGTTGCGACAACAGAAGTCCTGTTGTTAAGACAAAGCCAACTGTTGTTACGACAGTAACGACAAAGTCAATTTTCTCTACGACAGACATTCCTGTAGTACCAACAGAACTGCCTGTCGCTACAACAGCCATCATGCTGTCGTGACAAATTCAACTGTCAGAATAACGACACAAGCATAGGACAAGTTGATAGTACGACACGCGAAAATACAACAAACTGCAGGAACTTTTTTCTGTCGTCATTTATGTCCGCTATTATGTTCGTTATGTCCGTTATTGGCACCACAGGCGTACTGCTAGTGTCCCCTATCCCTCCAAGAACTGAGTTCCTACGACTCTCCCTAGGAACAAATATCCGTTTCGACTTGCGCGGGAAAGTCAGCAGAGGCGTCCTACGGTTGTGAGGCCAGCTTTCTAAGTACCGGTGTTGTTGCGAAATATATTTTAGCCGGTGCGTGTAGTGGATACACTACGGCGACTGCTAGATATTTCTCTAGAACATGTAAACAAGACAGCTCAACATAGTAAGGGAACACGACGAAAATGTTTCACGCCCCTCAACTGGGACTCAGCACGAAGCGGAGTACTTTCCACTTGCCTCAGCCTCCAGCTTCATTCTAACTTTATTACCGAGCTGCCATTATTAAATCGCGAAACCAATCACACATCGTGTTCTGTCTCCAAACATATAACTGAAGATTCTGTCATTGCCTGTGCTAGATAATTAAGAAGGTATAGCTATTAGAGGTCACCGTAATGTGACCGACCCTGCGTTGGCATAATATCACCCTAGTCGATAGCGCTCGGTGCTATATTTCATAGTTTAGGATTGTTCTTAGGCACATTTTTAGGACTTGGAGATCCTATAGTGGACAAATAAATGACCTCCACGGCAGTTACGCGGAAACCTCTGCAGCGCGCCCCTGCTCACATAGCGTTGCACTCTCTGGCGACCAGCTGGAATCCCGAGCCGCCGGCGAGGCACGAGTGCCGGCACTCGCTGACGGCGTGCCAGGGGCCCCAACCGGATGGCTGGTACGGCAAGCCGCCATTGTGGCTGCTCGCCGACGATGCCGCCATGAGCGGAGACTGGCGCACGGGGCAGGTAGCCTCGGCCGAGTCGTCCTCCGTGCTGCGGCCGTAGCAATCGAAAGCCTGGAGGAAGACGAACAGAAAGATGCGAACGGTCACACGAAAGTGAAACTGTCTCCAGTGAGGGCTGTTAACGTACGACTGCGCGACATGATGATTGTCCCCAAAGGTTATTTTTAACAGGGAAGCTGTTTAGCAAATCATATTTTTTTTCGTGTACGCAGTTAAAAATAGTAAGAAATTGCCGAGCGCGCTCACGTGAGCGCGGGCCTCGCGGTGACGGCCCGGCAGTTAACAAAACCAAGAAAATGCTGAGCGTTCGTGTGTGCGTGCCTCGCGGCGACCGCTCAGCGTCCCCGGCGCAAGCGAGGCAGACCCACGTGGGGATAACGGCCGAAATTGGACAAAAAAAAAAAAAAAAGAAGTCTCCAGCCTTCGCCGTAACCATGGCAACACTTTCTCGGAAGGAGAAAAACACTTCATAGCGTTACGCCCATCCAAGATGATTATCAATGATTATCACTTCAAAAAAAAATGACGGTAGCTCACACTTATAGCAACAAGGATGGAGTGAAGGTCGTTGCGGCAGCGAAGAAGAAGCAAGTCGGCTGCAATTGCGCACCTAAACCTTCGTGCTGGCCGTGATTGTTGCGTACAGCTTCGCTACATTCACTTTTTACGTGTTGGTGTGAGATTCCTTCATTTTTTATTTATCGTTCCCCTGCAGTGATTACTTTTAGTCGAGGATAAATCTTGTGAGTGCATACGTCTGTAATGTTCGAAAAGGGGATACGTGGGTATTGGGCTATCACTGTGAAATGATTCACACCCATGATTAAGGGCGATTCATCCTGTCTACAACTAACACAGTTACACCCTATAAAATCAAAACAAAAACACCCTTTAAACAGTGTTTTCTTGTGTTTTTGCTAGGGTGTAAGGGTGTTAAGACATGGACAATTCCCCTTAAGGGAGTAAGTCCTTTTACATTGTACGGAAGATTCCAGTGGCATTCAACTGACACTTAACGCCATGAAATTGAACGTCAATTGCAAATTCACAACTTTTAAGTGCTTAGGGAACCTCGGAATATGTTCTTTTTAGTTCCAGAGTGTACACTCTCAGACGTGCCGCGTAGTTATTTTCCCTTTCGTGCGAAAACAGTACCGAAACACTCGTATCCCGGACTTACGGAGGCTTTACGGGAACCACTAAGTACAGCCTTGTGGTCGCTGGCGAAGATCATTTCGAGGATAGCACATCGCATTCAGTAGATGACTTTAAAAAGCAAGTGGAGCTATGAAATCAGCAGCAGAAGATTACTAGCCTTCCCGGAGTGGCTGAAAGCCGTTTCTTCATGCTGCGATGGACACTCAGCCGCTAACGATAGTGACCAGTGGAATGACATTACACGCAACTGCGTTAATCATTAGCACGTGCCAAATTACGATACAAAAAATTAGCAGTGGCTTAACTCGGCTATGCCAGAATATACGTAGCGCGAGCTAAGGTTCAGCTGGTTTTTCTCAGCTTTCCTGGTTGTCTAGGATCAGCTGATTATCATGCTTACTGCTGCTAAAACGATTTTCAATCCAATCCAATCCAATACAGTCGCGGCGGCGGCGGTGGCTCCGGTGCACCAGCTGTGCGCCGTGAGACGTCACTGCTCCTCGCGCATGCGCAGCACGGCTCTTTAGGAGCTACGTGAAACTGCTCAACCTCGGCCAGTGTAGCTCACGCTACAAAACCGGGCTGTGCGCAGTCGTTAACGCGACAGGGAATGCCTTGCACACGCACCCACCTGGCACTCTCCGTCGACGCAGTAGCGGTTCGTGTTGCGTGCCTGTCTCCGCTGGCTGAGGCTCCAACAGGGCGTGCCGTCTGGGATGCGCCAACCGTGCGTCATGTAACCGCCGCCCCGCTTGCGACACCAAACGTAGCACGAGTGCGTGTCTGCCAGCAGAGAGGGAGGAAAGAAAGAAAGAGAGGGAGGAATTTTGAAGGGACCCTGCAACACTTTTGATAAGCGCTTTCACTCTTTTCTTTGCTTCTGGAACCACTGCGAAAGCTGTATAGTTATCGCCAGCACGGAGCGGCACTGCGTGATTTGCTCGTCGCACCAAATACGCCTTCCATTTCTGCTTTGTTTTTGTGGCCTTTTTTTACGTTGCTATCGAAAAGCGTTCATTGCTGCAACTGAAGGAAAACCGGCCAACAGCCGCTACAATGGCCTTAGTGACGTAATTCGAGCCGTCGAAGAACGTCAGGACCGGGAAAGAGAGAAAAATCTCTGGAGCGAGTTTACAAGTTATCTGATGGGCAAAGAGCAGCAATTTTTAGCTGAGGTGCTCTGCGCCCCCTAATCTAGTACTGGGTGTGTTGGGGGACTACGTTCTGCGAGCATTTAGGATTAAAAAAAAAACTGAAAAAAGTGTTGTAGGTTCCCTTCAACGCCTGGCCAGCCCGCCGTCGAAATACGGACGAAAGGATGGCAAGCTGACAAGCTTACTAGGCAGCAACGTATGAACGTCATACGATCATTGTGAAACTCTGGAGTGAAACCGAACATCGTGGCACTTTCCGGAAGCGTATCACTCGTGTTCCCTCCGGCCGGAACGTGCATTGGAAATTAAAGGAATGTAAACGCCGAACGTTCTTGCCAGTACGGAAGTAAGAGTACAGCTGAGGTTGTCGGTTCTATCATAGCCACAACGACTAACATCACGTTTTCTCGATACCGACAGTAGGGAACGCAATATACTTTATTTCTGGAGTGGCATGCAACAAATGATTTGCAGCTGTGAAAGGTCTGGAAGGATATGTCCTGCAAGCGGGGTGACAGTAGGTACGGAATGTTTTCAGTTTTGTGAAAATTCAGCACTCTCATTGTAATATTGGGAAGACAGAGTCTGCTGCACCGCACTCACAGTCCCTGCTGGGGAACTGCGTTCCGTAGGGCTCGATGGCCTTGTCTCGCGCTGACGCCTGGCGGCAGATGCCCAGCACGAAGTCGTCCAGCAGGCGCTGGCTCTTCGAGGACGTGCAGAGCTGCGTTAGAGACGGGACGGGACTCACGTCGAGATGTGCACTCCCCATTGCCATTCGCAGATACGCGTGAAGTATAGCAGTAAAGATTTTTATTGAAAAGAGATATCTAAACAGGAGAAGGGAAGAGGAGAGTTAAAACACTGGGACAATGGGACAGTTGTTGAATTTCACTGCGCCACTTCTTGATCGCGTTTACGAGGGTTTAGCTTTTCTTTTCCAACTCGTGGCATGAGTCCATCATTACTGGTATACCAGGAAAAACAGTTCAACCCGAGTAGGCCGGGTGAGGTTCCTCCACAGACAACGCGTGCCGGACCGCTAGTGCTATTTGGGGGAGATAATTCGGTGTCAAGTTGTTGCGGGTTTGGCTGAAATTGTGGAGACGTGAATGTGAAAGCACAGAAACGTTTTTATCTGGCAATATAACCACGGCTAGAAATTAAAGCAGTGCTAAGCTTGCAGATTACAGTTTCTAGAATGCAAATTCTAAAGGCCATAATCTTCAAGCATCTTAAGAGTACCATCTCCAGCCTTAAGGGTAATACTTTAATATCTCCTTAAGAGTAATATCTCTCAGCTCGGTCGGGGCTGCGGCCCAATGCAAGCCCTAATTTCTGCCTCAGCAGAAAATGTATGGTGTATACAACGCAAAGTTCTACTAAAAAACTGTTCAAAAGGACGATTCATATCGGCTAGGCCACCCACCTGTGTCGCGTCGCATATCTGGACCCTCTTGTCGGAACCCTCGCAGAATCGGCCTCCGTTTTGGGGACTGCGTGGAAGGGAATTGGAAAAAAATACTAAATATGTAAAGTCACCTATTCACACGCTCATACACGCAAAAGAAACGCTAACAATATCAAAAATCACTCCCATCTCCCCTCGCGGGAACCCCTGTGTAGATGCGACGCATAGGGGGTTCCGTTGTTGTTTCCGTTAGGTTGATTCTCCCATCGCGTGAAACGTGCCGTGAACCCCCTGCCGCGGCTATGACGCAACACAATCCAACACAATCCACTTTAATCCAATCCAATCCAAGCCAAGCCAAGCCAAGCCAAGCCAATCCAATCAAATTCAATCCAATGAACCTCGCGAGAGAGTGTTCGCTATCGGAGAGGAGAGGGGGTGAGCGGCGGAGAGCGCAGCTCGCGCGGCGAGGAGAATGGGGAAGGGCTGTGGACGGACAACAACAACGCCGTATGGAGCTACAAGGCGAGTGAATGAGATGCAGTCGCATCTAAAACTAATGAAATGAAGTCGCAGTTTCTAGCAGAATACCGCACCAATCCCAATAATGACAATGTGGCCATACGCAGGATACGCCCGAGGTTGGAAGTGGCGCCTGATGGGGGGCGAGGCAGGGAGTCACATACCCCCGCAACTTATTGAGGTCTCGGATGGCTTTAAAATGCGACAGCATGTCAACCAACAGTTATCAGACCTCAACATACGATTGCAACCACAGTGTGGAGCGTGGCATATGGTGCAACGTCTGTACGACATTTTCGGCAGCCTCAATTGGCGTAACACCACAGGGAAGTAGCACTTCAAAGAGACCATGACCACTAGAAAGGTTGCCAGATTTTAACCCTAAATACTGGTTTTTATTTTTTCAAGCCTTCGAGCTTTAAACGGCTACAACTAAGAATTCCGCCGCTGCACGCAACTTGTAATAAGATTGGCGCAGGCGTCTGCGCTTCCTCATTTCTTTCACCCACTTATGGAGAGCTCCTTTCTCTCTTCCTGCGGCAACGACATAATAGAGCTTTTACTGTGATGGCATCAAGTTTTTCTGCGGCTTTGTACTCACAGATTACGCTGTGGTAGACAGAAGAGATGCTAAGGAAAGTGAGACCTTCCACTGCTGCGATGATGGAAGACCAACGAAGCTGTATTGACGGATATCTATAACATGACTATTGGCAGTCTGTATCGGCCGATACAGACCGCCGCCATAACCAATTTCTGTTCCCGTAAGTAATTGCTAACGTTCTTTTCGAACACGTGCCACCATATAAGTATATCGGTGTATCTCTATGCAGTCATAATAACGGGTGTCCGGACATTACGAACATTGTATCATCTGCAAACAAATCTTCAGGTTTTCTGAAACGTCGCCTTCGGCACACCAAAAAGAATAGGTAGCTACAGACGAACAATTCTTTTTATCCAGTCTAAACTGGAATAAGCGTCTGCAGTCTGCAGCCCACACCAAGCATACCTAATCGACTCACTCGAGGCAGCTCAAAACCGTGCTGTTAGATTCATTCATTCTTCGCATACGGATCATACAAGTGTATCATCCCTCAAAAAGAATCGGCTCTTTTAAACCTTGACAGCCGTATTTCCAGCCTCTGCCTTTTTCACAAGTTTTTTCACAACCCCCTCCGCCATAGCTACAACATTTTACAAGCCCGTATGTCCCACTGCCCCAGTCATCTATACTCGGTGACAACTTAAGAACGGCACCGGAAGTTGCCACTGTGCCTTATCACCGTAGCCGGATGTTTCTCCGCGCGGCGCAAGTAGGACGTTACTGGGAATATTTTGAACATGGCGTGAGCCGTTCCCGTGATTTTTTGGACTTCATATGCTTATAAGCGACTCCAGTGACGGCAAACAAACTGCGTGAGACAAGGCAGACGATATCACGCATTCATAGCAAACCCCTTTCAAAACGCGCGCGCTCTGACGTCACGGGTCCGACGCTTTGGCGGAGTGATACACTACATGAGGTGGTGCCGTTCTTGAGTTGTAACCTAGTATACCTGAAGTCACCCTACCACGTATTAGAATGACCACTTTCTCTATGTCCTTCTTTATACGGAGTACAAAGGACTGGAATGACCTTGCTCACGACGTCGTCGACACTTTTCCGATTCATCAATATTTCTCGGCCCGCTTGCCTGTACGCAAAAGTTCCCACTTACAAAAAGATGGCGGCCGCCGACTACAATAAATCGAAGTCGGCAACGGCAAATAAGTCGGTTGCCGGAAAATCCAACGAAGAAGCCAACTTGTACACGCGCTTGTTTCGGTTTCGGCCAAACGGCTTATTTCCTAATGAGCGCTGAAGTCGCAGTTGAGAACTTATTCCCCGACTTATCGCGTTCAGGGAAACGGGCCCTGGACCAACTGTCTACTTATCTCTCACGATGAAAAACTCGTGGCAATAAAGAGAATTGTTATCTTGTCAGCCCACCCCTTACGTAATACTCCCTCCATGGCTAAAGGAAATAAAGTGATGTGATGTCAACTATATTCAGTTAAGTATGGTGACTTGCCGTATTGATCGTATCAAGACACATACGCATAACTTTCTTGTAATTATAATTATAAATTCGTTCCCATATAAATTGTTTCGCGATAGTCTCGATAAAGCAAGAGTTGCAGCCGTTTTCTGTAGCCGTACTCTCTCTGTGTACGTGACCATGTATAGACAGCAGACTGGAATTAGCTGAAATATACTACTGCACCGTAAACTAATTATTACAAGTAAATGAAACTCCGCGTAGTGGTGGAGTCGTCTTAGCAGCCAATTTTAGTATGAGTTTTCCTATGACGCCTACATTAAATCGAGAGCTGCTAGCTCTTGAGCGGGTGCATGCGATTCTTCGTCGACGGCACGAGCCTACAGCAAGAGAGCTTCGCTGTAAAAACGCCGAATTTCGAGCCAGCGGTGCAATCGTTTTCATTTCATTTATTGGTACCCTCAGTACCGGGAGGTAGTAGAGAGGGGCGTGGTTATTACGCGTAAAAACTACACAAAAAGCAGCACTTGATATATGTAGTTAGTACAGTGATGTGGCTCATACTCATACAATATTAGCTACTAGAATTTTTAAACAATTCGTGATCACGGATGGTTGCAATTGATGCGGGAAGGTTATTCCACTCGATGCTCGGGCGTGGTATGGTACTCCGACCTTGTGACGATGATCGAGACGAGGCGAAATGTGTTCTGGTGGTGCAAAAAAGTTCATTGTGTAAATGGGGATGGTGCAATATTTTGTGAAAAAGACTCGGTTGAAAAATTTGACGGCGAGATGCTAAAGATGGGAGATTCAGGCTAGATTTCATTGCCGCTTTGCTGGCGGTGCGGTTATAGTTACAAAGAATAAAGCGGACAGAATTACTTCGAACAATTTCGACTGAGTGTATTAGATTGGTATGTGCAGGATCCCAAACAGAGGCAGCGTATTCTAATTTGGGGCGAATCAGTGTTTTGTAGAGGGTGAGTTTTAAGGAAGAAGGAGCTTTAGCAAAGTTGCGACGTAGGTACCCAAGCATTCTGTTTGCTTTAGCGATTATATGTTCAGTGTGGATTGTCCAGTTGAAATTGTTGGTGATATGTAAGCTTAGGTATTTATGACTAGAAACGGTATCCAATGCAAGATTATTAAGATAGTAGGTGGGGGAATCAATAGCGACCACGAAGCTTGGGCGCTCGCCCGTTGGGTTACCTGGGCCTGTCGCAGCGCCGCCGGGACACCTTGACGCCGACGTAGGCGTAGTCACCCCGCGCGACGCAGTCCGAGCGGCACGAGCCAAACGACGACCACGGTCCCCAGCCGCCGTCGACGGGAGGGTCCCGTGAGCGTCGCCGCTCGAGCTCGTCGCGGCGGGCCACGCAGTAGCCGCCACGACACCACTGCGCAATGTGCGACAGCCTTGTCTAAAAGAACACACGCTCTCCCACGGAGACAATACAGAGCAATTTACTCATTGATTCAACCCAGCGAGCCGGCCTGTATACATGGAACTGATTCAAATCCTTAGCGCCACAGACGGGGACAAGAAAGGAAAACACGTACAAGCGCTTTTTATAGCAACTGATAATTAATGTGAAATAACATAATTTATACCCTACAGTGCTGTGCACATCAATGCAAGAACAATCATTGGTGAACACATCAACACGTGTTCATCTTCCTATCTGACACTAGATAAGGAGGTACAGAGGAGATTATTACATAAGCACATGCCATTAATGTCGTCGTGCGTATGAAGTACCAAGCGTGAACACGTGGTGAGGTGTGCGCCGTTGATTGTTCTCACATTAATGCGTGCGGCCCTGTAGGGTATATAAGTTTTTTTTTTTCGATAAGTTATCAGTTGTTAGAAAAAGCGTTTGTCCGTGCTTTCCTTTCACGTCTCCGTTTTTTTTTTTTTTTGCGCTAAGCGTCAAAGATGCTTTTGATTGGCGTGATCTCCCAGTGTACCGCAAACCTCAGTGGCGTGGAAAGAAGACTCGAAGGAAAAAATAGCGTCAGGAAAGAGTCAAGGCAGCAATGACCTTTTTTTACGCTTGTTGACTCCAGTGGAGGGTAAAATAGTCACAGAACAGCGCCGCGGTTTGTGCGCCAGATTTTTGACTCCGTTTGTGCCACGTGCAAGATGTTATCCTGCTCAGCTATGCCAGCTATGACTCGGGCACTCCTTACTTTGGCTGCTCTCTTGGTAAGTGCCGTCTCGTGGGCAAATGCAGCACTCTGGGAGAAAATGTGACGTTTCTCCTTGACAATTTAAAATGGCTACGCAAGGGAAGGAAGCTCTGTCACGTTTCATAACGATCACTCTTTTGCGATGGTAAGTGACAACCCAGAAGGTAGAACAAATTTTTCGAATCACGGTGGGCGGCCTGACTCGACCCGTATAGAACATTGATGGCAATCACGTTGCAAATAGACTGCGCTGCACATGTAGAGGAAAGGCCTCTTACCATGTTTTCTGCGCAGGGCGTTCCCTCGAGGGCCGGGTGCGCTGCGAACGAGACGGGGGTGATCCCTCGGCTCATCTCGCATCGAAGCATCCGGCATATTTCCTGTGGTGGTAGATGCGGAATCGAAATAAACGTGAGCGGTGCACACACTTTTCTTATTGATTGACTGACTGACTGATTGATTGGCTGGCTCGCTGGCTGATTGATTGATTGATTGATTGATCGATTGATTTATTGATTGATTGATCGATTGATCGATTGATCGATTGATTTATTGATTTATTGATTGATCGATCGATTGATTGATTGATTGATTGATTGATTGATTGATTGATTGATTGATTGATTGATTGATTGATTGATTGATTGATTGATTGATTGATTGATTGATTGATCGATCGATCGATTGATCGATCGATCGAACGATTGAACGATCGATCGAACGATTGACCGACCGACCGACCGACCGACCGACTGACTGACCGACTGATTCATTGATTGATTGATGTACATTTCACTGCGTCATCGCGGTGTGGAGTGGCGATGGTGACTCTCCGGAACGTGAAATAGCACAGAAATTAACATATGCTCATTTAATTAACACTCCTTATACCTATTTTATACCTATTATACCTATACCTAGACAAGAAGAACAGCGACCAAGTTGTCACACCAGGAACCCTTCAAGAAGGAAACTCAAAACACTAACTTTCCGGTGCGAAACATTTCCGGTCTACACCGATTTTCTACATGTGGCAGCACAGCCATACACAGCTTCTCTTTAAAAAGTTGGCCTCTTGTCTGCTTGTTTCACTGTGAATGTCGTCGAAAGACGATAGTCGTCTGCCGCTCCTGCCACGTAACTCCTCCGCTCTTCACTCTCAGCACCCCCTGGCGCTCCTGCCCTCTCCTCTGACTCCTCTCTTGGTGATCTTATAGAACTTTTTAGACTTGATCGACATTTAACGGAATTCAATGGACATATATTGAAACCGAGACATGTACAGCTTCCCCGCAAAAACAGCACCGTGTTTGGTACAGCGTCAAGACGCCCGTAGCAGAACACTCGCCTGCAGAGGCTGGGTGGCTGTGCGGCGGCTGGCCGAGCCGAAGCGGAGGACGCACTGTCGGTCTGCCGAGAAGATCTCCCCGGGCAGCTGGGGCGACTTTCGCGCGGCCAGCAGGTCCACATCGGCGTCCCTGCTTCCCCTCTGGAAGACGCAGGCGGCCGCGGGCAGGCGCAGAAACTTGGACACGTACTGACGCGAGCAGGTGGACCAGCTCGTCTTGCCGGCTCCCAGCGTGGGCGACATGACGTAGTTGTCCACGTCGCACGGGTTCCCGTCCTGGGAGCCGTCGTGCTCCATGCCGAGGCTGCGCGGCCAAGAGTGTCTCACCAACTCTTCCGTTCGGCCCATTGCACTGTCATCTACGTTCCTTTCCCTCGCACGCTGTCGGGATGATCATTACCAACATACAGTACCAACAGACCAATAGTACGTTTGTTGGTGTATAATGTGCGCGTTGCCACTGTACTCGTCCCTCTTACGTGACGTCATGGTAACTACGAGACGTAATACACAGGGGTATCCTTACGCGGGGCCATCGGAGCCTGGGTATCTCCAAAGTTCTGTGCTTCTACAAGCACTACATATAGGCCGACAATCTGTGGTCCCCCTCGTTCCTTTTTAGGGCGCAGCCCTCCGGCAGCCGTTACCTGGGCTTCGCGGCGTAGGAGACCTCGTAACCGAGTCAGCGAACGCAGTAGCGATGGCAGAAAGAAAACAGAGGGAGCGTCTGGCGACGGGTGAGGAGGAGGGCGACACGCACGGATATGCTCTCTCACTGCCTCCCCCTCACTCTGGTTTCACGCGTCGCCGCACAAGGAGCGCCCTCCACGCCCTCCCCCTCCCGAAACGCCGTTTCGTTCGCCGCTAATCCAAACCACCTGACATTTGAGCGGGAGATTCCAACCTGATTAGCAACAACATGCTCTCTGCTTCCCTTCCTTGGCTAATCCAAACCACGTGACATTTGTGCGGGATGTTCAAACACGATTTATAACATGCTCGGCGGCGGCGACGCGCTGCGAGATAAAAGCGGAGTATCGCGCGCCGCCGTGCGTTCGCTTATGACGCGATCACTTCCTGCGACGCAGAAGACTGCAGCTCGCGCTGCGCCCAAATTTCGTAATGGGGAGTATAGTAGTCGTCAGTGGATTTGTTCTTCCGTTTATGTGGGCCCACACCATCGTATCATGCAGACCACACCTCCCCCTTCCCCCTGGGTCTGGATTCTCCCATCAGTCTAATTCAGGAATCATATGCAACGTATTTTTTTACTGCGTGAGGGAGGCGTGTCGTACTAATGATAAAAATATTACTTGTGGGTTTGCGTGCGCGTTCATATGTCACCTTGAGGTAGCCACATCATGTGTCCCAACCAGTCCCCTCTACAGACGTATTAACGGCAACATTTATGCTACACAAACAATTGTAGTATTGCACTAGCGAAAGTCGCGGACTGTGCAAATTAATAGCTTATGGGTTTGAGCCAGTTAGTACTCCATGAATCTGTCCTCGGTTGAACGTCCTCCTTTTGGATTTTTCCGCGCCTAATGATAATTAACTGTGTAAGGGCCAGTATTGCCGCGCAGTACTTCCCGAGAAGTGCTTCCGTTAATGAAAAGGGTTGTACCGTATTTTATCGCACAGAATCTGTACAACAAATGGCCATTAATGAGAGCGCGGCAGGACACCGACTCCTCCGTCGTTCTCTGGCGGCATTAAGAAGAGATATGCGTGGGGCCCACCTGTGCCCCATCTCGTGGCTGGCCACGTAGACGCTCTGGAAGCTGGTTCCTTCACTGATGGTGCAGCTGTTCAAGGAGTTGCACATGCCGCTCACTGGCGCCAGCCCTGCGGGTGGGTCAGTAATCGGGACTGAATGGAATGCAGGAAAACGGAAAACTGGGCACGTTTACGGTGAAGATTCAGCTTACAAACAGCGCTACACCGACCAAACACAGAGAGGAAGAAGGCAAGGGGAGCGTATTTCCAAACGTTTCGCTGCACAGAGCACCCACGTGACATGTGCGATGTCACAGCGCGCGCTATTCTTTTGAGAGCCTGCTAAAAGAAGCCCAACCTTCGGGCTCTGTGGCCGTTTTAGGTAACTTTAAATTTGGGGCGCAGCCCATAACAGCGTTTAATTACCGTTCTGCATCGCGCAAGCAGACACGTCACGTGGGTGCTCTTTGCAGCGAAACATTTGGCAATACACTCCCCGTGCAGTCTTCATCTGTGTGTTTGGTCGGCTTACTTGATTGATTGATTGTGGGGTTTAACGCGCCGACACAACGCAGGCGATGAGGCGCGCCGTAGTGGAGGGCTTCGGATTAATTTTGACCACCTGGGGATCTTTAACGTGCGCCGCGGTCGGCTTACTGCTGTTTGTAGTAAGACTGGTAGAGTGAATTGTTGGCACGAAGCTGAGAGCTATAGCTAGCGAGAGCAACCATTGGCTCCTTTGCTCATGGCTACAAATGGACATATGGCTCCACCCGTCGCTGAACAAAGCGACGAAAAGAAAAGTGCGCTTAAATATTCTGGGAGCACGGCAAGATACGTTACTACTATACCGCACTTAACGACTATACTACTATACTATACTATACTATACTATACTATACTATACTATACTATACTATACTATACTATACTATACTATACTATACTACTGTACTACTACTATACCACACTTAACAGAAAGAACCTCAATTTAATGCGTGCCTCGCCTGAAAAGAAGAAATACTTAAAAGCGAAAAATAGGCAAAAATATACGTATGCGAGGTCCCTTATCTGTTTGTAAACTCGCATCTAAAAGTAATATATTTCTAAGCTACACAACGTGTTGAAATTTACGCATGAATTTTAATATTGTGAGCTTAAAGAGTAACTGAACTAGGCCGCGCACATTGGGTTCTGCGCCAATGGCTTTTTGTAAACGCCGAGGGTCTTCAACAAAATCAAAGGGCCGTTATCGATGTATCTACGGTATAATTTAAAGGTGAATATTTAGTAAGCAGGCGGGGTGAATGGGGTGGCGGGCGAGGGACGGAAGTTTTTCTGTCGGGGCAGTCTCTTGGTTGGACTGAAAAAGTGTGTTGGTGCGGGCTTGTTGGTACATAACTGAATATGGAAAAACAGCGCTAAAACGGGACAAAGAACTTGACAAGACTGGGACTTCAGCGCCCAGTCTTGTCACGTTTTTTGTTTCGTTTTAGCGCTGTTTTTCCATATTCTTGGTTGGAAGTGTGCACGAACGAATCAATTTATCTTCCTTTATTTCGATGCGTTATTTTGAAAGTGCGAGGAAAGCTAAGAACACAAGGTATTGCAAGGTTGTCGGCTCCAGTAGCAGTTAGAGAAGATCACAAGCAAAAAAATAAATAAATAAATTGCAACAATGTTAGCAACAGTGTTCAGCGTAGAGAGTAGAGAGATAAAGCTGGTTTAAGCAACCCAGAGCCGAAGCACATCGCTCTTATATGATCATAGAGGGGAATGAACCACAGACCTTGCTGGAAGGTTTCGCTCGGCAAAACAAATTCCACGTCGCTAGGCATGTATCGCAGCGACCGCGTTACCACATTACGTCTCATGAAAGCCTCAACCGAGAGCAGCCTCGCTGTTAATTAATGGCAGTTTTGCCTGAGCGGCCGGCTATCTAGGTCTCACCCTTGTGTTACGAAATCCCACGAATAGATGATAACATCAATTCTAAAAACGACTGCTTATTGTGTTCTTCCTTTCGACTACGGCAACACTATAGTTAACATTTTGGAACTCCGGACGCCTCGTGGCCTTGCAGAGATTTTATTGATTGATTGAATTGATTGATTGCTAGTGGTATGCCCTTTGAAACGGGGCGATGACGTGTCATCTTACCAAGAAAAAAAAAACATATATTTATGTTTTAAAACTAATATATAGTGAGACTTACGGCCGCTCAGCCTGGTGTCGAGAAGGAAAACAAATGCCTCCGCTGGTGAGCCACAGCTGGATGTTACCTGTTTACCCTTTCTCCGCAATATCCCGCTTCATTAAAAAAAATATATTACAAAGCAGAAAAAAAAATCTCACCGACGACGTGTCTTTTTCTGAGTCCTTTCTCGTCCACAACGAACATGTTGATTCTGAAAGGCAATCGGGGCAGGCGCTGTTATAACAACTCATTCATAGGCCCTTACCCACTGCCGAAGCTACAAAAAAAAAAAAAAAGAAAATCCCGCCATCTCCACGAAGTGAATGATGATGAGAGGGGCGAAGCTAAAATGCTTATCGGTAAAACCGTGAAACATTCGCCCGCACATCATGTAAAGACTCGACATGTCAAGCTTTCCATCGCTCCGTTGACAAGCCCGTCGACGACGTCGATGTTTGTGGTGATTAGGGCTTGTTTGGGACGATGCGAATCTCCATGGGTAAGTTGGCGAATTCGGTGTGTGACATTTTAGCCACCTTAGCCGTCGCCTTCAGCAGAGCGTCTTGTGTCGCGTACCCCCGGTACGCGTCTTGAGCTCGCAGGCGACGAACGACAACCTCTTCTTCTTCCTCTCCTCCTTGTTGGGTAGCAACGAACGCGTTGAACGTTTTGACTTCTTTGGCCAATCTTTGGTTGGCCAGTCCCTAGGGGGATACTGCCACAATCATCATTAATGTGCCGGATACAGCAGCAACGAGGGACGGGACAGGGCCCGAGCAAGAGGAGCTTCGCCCCTAATGCAATTGCAATGTCTAGTGAGCAAGATGGTGTGTTCACTGGCCCAACTATGCCAGGATGCGTGGTTATGACATCCCATCGTGCACCACAAAAGCTCCAACTCGACTGGCGGGTGTCGTACCACCGCTTGGATGTGACTGTGCTCCTCTGACATCTGTCGAATTCCTGCACTGTTTAAAATGCATATTGGGGGATTTTACGCGCCGGAAATACACCTGTGGTATGAATCGCACCGTAGCGATACTAATTTAGTATCTTCAACGAGCAGCTAAATCTAGTCACACTGGTGTTCTGTTTTTTTTTTTATCCGCCCGAAAAGCACTCACCATGGCTGGGATTGAACCCACATCCTTAGTCTTATTACATCGCCTTAGCCACATATCTACTGCGGCGAGGCCTGTGTTATTGCAGTGACGTCAATACTTTAATTTTAGCCGGGTCGCGACGTCGGTTACAACGGTAGCCAAGCTCCGCTGATACCGTCGAGTAAAAAAATCGCTCTTACGAATAATGTTTGTCTCTGTTTTACAGCGAAGCCGTCTTGACCTAGGTTTCGACCAATACTGCCAAAGGCCATCGGGTCGCGTCGACATAGTCGCATGCGCTCGCGCCAGGGCTAGTGTAAAATGCTCTGTAGTCCTAAATGAATGTATAGTTATCTTGAAAAAAAAATATACTGAAATTAGCCGCTAAGGCGACTCCACCACTACACCTAGTTTAATTTACTTGTCATATGTCATAATTAGTTCACAGTGAGTATGTAAGCGTTAGAGAATACCCGCATCCTGTCAATATATGGCCCAGGTGGTGATGTTTGAAAATATATGGCCGTCTGTTGAGGTAGTCGGGTTAGAAAGAAAGGCTGCAGCTCTTTATTTATCGAAATTGCCCCCAAACAAATTCATTCTGGCTGGGGAAATAAATTAAAATCAATCTAATCAATCAAATTAATTCTATGGAAGCTATGTGTCTTTATCAGATCAATTAAGTAAGTCACCATACATAAAATATTTAGTTATCCACCAATACAGCTTAATTCGCTGGCCTTCCATCTTCACAGTAGTGGAAGAGAGCCGATTTTTTTGTCGGTGTATATTTCTACGTGAGTCGGTGTGGACGCATCCAGAGCAACACTCACCCCGAAAGCAGTAACGCGTGGTCCCACCGCGGAGTGCCCTGGGCAGAGGCAGCTTTCCTGCGCTGATGTTGCCACACGCAGAAGTTTGTCAGGTACGTGTCGATGTTCTCCGATGGCGTGAGGTCCTGGTACGAGAGTAGAGGAGTTGTGGACGAGGAAACGTTGGTCAGTTTTTCTTGCTTTTTGTTGATATCTTTGAGGGGCAGTGAAACCCGGACTCAAACTTCAGATTACCCAGAGCACCTTTGCGAGATGGTTAACTTGGGCTTCAGTAGAACACACTGTTGGGCAAGTTGGTACGTATTTGGTAAAACCTAGATTGCGATTAAACAAGGACGACAGAAAGACGACAAACACAAGCGCTATGTTTGTCGTCTTTGTGTCGTCCTTGTTGAACTTGTGTTTCTCGTCTTTCTGTCGTTCTTGTAGAACTTGTGTTTGTCGTCTTTCTCTCGACCTTGTTGAACTTGTGTTTCTCGTCTTTGTGTCGTCCTTGTTTAACTTGTGTTTGTCGTCTTTCTGTCGTTCTTGTTGAACTTGTGTTTGTCGTCTTTCTGTCGTCCTTGTTGAACTTGTGTTTGTCGTCTTTCTGTCGTCTTTGTTTATTCGCGTTCTAAGTTTTACATAACTTGGGCTTGTTAGGAGGATGAAAATTGCTTAATGAATATATTAATAAAGGACGATCAAGAAGGAGAGCCACACAAAATCAGCGCCGAGTTTAGTCAGATTTAATCACAAAATGTGCGCGCACTAATAGATGATAAACTGGTCCAAGAATTCGCCGTCTAATTTGCGAGAGGACTAGCACTGTGAATGCAGTAAAGCAAAACCTTTAAGAGAATGATCAGTTAAGCCAAAATATGCCTCAAAACAATGTTAGACATGAGTTGGTGGTGCAACGCATAGTGCCGCAACTCACCCTAGGTTGGAGCTTCAAGATCTCCAGTTCGACGACAGTCACGTCGATGTTCCTTCCCAGTGATTCGTGTTTAAACAGCATTTGCACCTGGGGAGAAAGGCCAAACAGCCGTTACACAGTCAATTCCGCATGCCAGGTCAAAATATACGCTTGTGCATGGGGTGGTCGCACTTAAAGATCGCTAGGCTCACCCCCGGACACTCTGCGGTCAACGAACGCTCTCGGTCCCTTAGTGACCTAAGTCAGATAGGAGGACATTCCGATACTTTCACTCGAAAGGCGTTACGATGGGTGTTTGGATGCAGTTCGTCCGACGCCAATTTGCTCCAAAAGAGGCGCGAACACATTTAGGAGGAGTGCCCACTGGTCAGCAGCTATACAGAACAAGACAACTGTGAGACAGACGGCCACAGACGAGGATATTTCTTACTTCGGGAGTTTTAATCTCTCTCACTTCTCTTAGCCTTCGTCCGGTAGCCACTATGTAGTAAAATTATTTACATCCTTTTTGTCTATAACTAGCTCCCTTACACCCTACCGAAAAACAAATTAAAGCATGTAATTACCTATAAAACACCCTCCAAAAAGGGGTATTTTGTTTTCTGCTAGGTTTTAAGGGTGTTATAAACGACAAGACACCCTAAAGGGTGTTTTATTTTGTTTTTATGCTAGGGTGTACAAGTGTTAGTTACAGACAGTGATTTGCACCCTTTAAGGTGTAATTCACTCTACAGCGTATAATTCCTAAGGGCGGTCTTCGTGCAGCAGTTTTGACGAGTTGGATTGGGTTAGCGCTTCAAAATCACGACTTTAGGTTACGTTGGCCTAGCTTAGGGCAAGTAAAGCCTGCGGACAACGCGCAGGTTCAGCTCCGCCAGGCTGTAGCTCAACTAATATCCTGAAGGTATTTTTTTTTTTGCCTGAGAAGCTTTTGTAAGGCAATGCGCCAATCTTAACACTTGTAAACCTCGTTATTACGACCGAAAGATGCAATGCACGAACAGACGGTCCAGCCGGCAAAGCAGCCATTACACCCTTGAATAGTCACGTGGTCCCGCATCGGCAAGTCTCCGAACGAACGTAGCTGTGACGCCTCGCCGCAGAGGATCACGTGGCGTGACGTCACGCCTGCCACACTTGTGCTACAGCCGCTCAAGGTGGTTACGAAGCGATGAATGCCCTCGTGAGTCATGGTGTAGGACAGCTTCCGCTCTAATATTTTTTTAGCCCTTACAAAAGTCGCGGCCACTAGGCAAAGGGAACGCCACTTTCTGATCCCAGTCTTTCTGAATACTCAGAACACACCACCTCACTCCAGATAATGTCATCCGGCCACCTTGTAGATTTTTTCGCCCATTAACGTTCTTCGGCAAAAACGCAATCTCCTCGCACGTGTAGTTGTCGAGGCAGTAGCTATCAACAAGAAGAGTGACGCCGGCATTTGTACACTTTACGTGGCATTGACAAAAAAAAATGGCAGCGTATCTGTTCCCTTTGTTGCAAATGTCGACGAAAGACGATAGTCGTCTGGAGTCCCTGTTAAGTAAAAGCGTCCCTTCGCTTTCCCGCTCACCTCTCGTGCTGTTCCTCTTCCGTCTCGCTTTTTCCAGGATAAACACGCCAGAGGTTTGCTCAAGTCAATTTAAATTTACCGCGTTTCACTGTTACAAGTAGGGTGCCTCGATGCCAGCGCTACCGTATGGCGGAGACGCGCGTGAACTGAGGCACCATTTTTTAACGTATATAGAACAAGGCTGCCCCACTCCACGAGCGTTCCAAACGTAACGTGGAACCTATCTAGTGTAACCTTCGTTGCTGTTGCCGTTTGATTTCTTAATTGCCGCCACGAGCGCGGGCAACAGCAGGCGGCGGTTTTCTGCAGTTGGTGTAGTATTTCATTTGCTATCGCAAAAACCAAGCATTCATGAATTTTTTAATAAAGGAAGACTGCAAATATCACTTATGTGTATTGATTTTCTGTCTCATATTTACGTAATGTTTTTTTTTCTTGTTCAATAATGTTGACAACTATAAGCATTGCCACCGGACTTAGACGTTTAGATTTGGCTGTGGGTATATAAACCTATTGTGCCGCTTCTATTTCATTTTGGTCGGGTGGCTGAATCGAGTTACAGATAGACAAACAGACAGACAGACAGACAGACAAACAAACCAACATTTCGCGTTCAAGTAGCCGAAGAAAGGCTATCGTCTTTAAAAGAAATGGGCGTGCTTGTGAACTGGTGTGAACTAATTGGCGTGAAGTTCGTGAACTGATCTCGCGAGGTGAGAGTGATTGTGGCGCTTTATCGACGTTGTGCAATGTTTCATGTATATATGTATGCGCTTTATTGTTAGCAATTCAGTTGTTAGTCAGCATTGTGTCCGTGTCTCCTTTCTACCGTACTTGTTTTTCGTTGAAGCTGAAATTTGCAGTCAATATTAACCAACCCGCCCGATTCCAAAGCACGTCTTTCAAACTTCCCGCTCACCGCATTCATGATGGTGAGCACGTAGGTGATGAGTTCCTGTTCGGGGTCCCCGCCGGGGAAGGCCCTGGCCATAGCGCGGTACAGGGCCTGGTCCACGAACACCGCCGTCTCCACCAGGGCTTCGGCACCCTTGGCGTAGCCCTCCCGCGGCGGGTTGCGACCCCTCCTGTTGCCCTTGGCGCCGCTGGAGTTGGCGGCCGACGCCGACACCCTGCGCCGGTTTCTCCGTCTCCGTCTGCGACGTGCCTTCCAGTCGCCGTCTGGGACACGGGGCGGTCGCCGGGTGGCGTCGTGCATCGCGGATCTGTGCTCGCCTGTGAGGTCGCATGAAGAATGGTGTCACCAACGTATTCGAGTAACGTCGGGTGTCACCACTGATAAGAACACTTAAAGGGACTTTGAAACACTTTTGATAAATGTTTTCGCTCTCTCCTTCGCGTCTGGAAGCACTGCGAAAGCTGTAGTTATCGCCAGCACGGAGCGGCACTGCGTGATTTGCTCGTCGCACCAGGTGCGCCTTCCGTTTCTGCTTTGTTTTCGTGACCTTGTTCTTATAGTTACTATTGAAAAGCGTTCATTGCTTCAACTGAAGGAAAACCGGCCAACAGCCGCTACATGTCCTTAATGACGTAATCCGAGCGGTCGAAGAACGCCAAGACCGCGAAAGAGAGAAAAATCTCTTGAGCGAGTTTACAAGTTATCTGATGGGCATAGAGCAGTAATTGCTGGCTGAGGTACTTTGCGACCCCCTAATCTAAGTGCTGGGTGTGTTGAGTGACTACGTTCTACAAGCATTTACGATTTCAAGAAAAGTTGAAAAAAGTGTTGCAGGGAACCTTTAAAGGTACTCTGCAACTATTCTGATTAAAGCTTTCACTCTCTTCTTCGCGTCTGGAAGCACTGCGAAAGCTACAGTTATCGCCGGCACGGGGCGGCGCTGCATGATTTGCTTGTCGCAGGAGATACGCCTTCCCTTTCTACTTTGCCTTTCTGCTTTCTCTTTAAAGTTGATATCAAATACGTTCGTTGCTACAACTGAAAGGAAACCGGTCAATAGCTGCTACATCGCTGTAGCACCGTAATTCGAGTGGACCAAAAACGCCAAGAGCAGGAAAGAGAGGAAAATCTTTTGAACAAGTTTCTAAGTTTTCTGATGGGTATTTAGCGGCATTTTTTTGCTGAGGTACTTTGCAACCTTGTAATCTAGGTACTGGATGTGCTGGTTGACCCCGTTCTCAAAGCATTGAATATTTAGGGAAAAGTTCAAAAAGTGTTGCAGGGTCCCTTTGCAGAAAAACCAAATATTCCCGCCCTCACCTTGGCCACAGTGAAGCGGCCTGTGCGTGTCCGCCCGGGCCACGATGTGCGGAGATGAGCTGGAGTTGGTAAATTCCCCGCTGGCTGCTTGGCGCTGTCCCAGCGGGTACAGGGGATAGACGAAGAAGGTCGCGTCCGGAAGCTCGATCAGGCCGCGCTGCATGCACACACAGAGAGCCCTTAATGAAATCGTTAGCTTGGCTGGGTAAATTTTCACTGAAAAAAACTGTGGTTGATTCCTCTGTCACAGGAACCACTAAAACACGAAAGTGAAATGTGCAGCGAAATCTGCAGGTGAGCATGATTTGCGGGTCGGCGGCTGTCTTGTGGGTGTGCTTGGCGAGCGACGTCCTGCTGGCGGGTCGCTTCGGCAAACGTGTACTGACGTCATTGCCGAGACGGATATGACGCCAGTGAAATCTTGGGTTATCGCGGCATAAAACACTTTCGTGTTAAAATATAAAACCCGAAAACGAACAACCCTAAGTATAGCGTACCCTTTATTACTAAACGTTGCTTCCCCGCAAGAAGACTCTGTGTGCAGGGGTGCACCCTTTACAGGCCGCTTGCTTCGTTGTACTGGCGTCACTTCCTTGACGGATCTGACGTCAGCAAATCTTCGTGTATCCGGGAATAAAAAGCTTTCATGTTAAAAGAGTGGCCTTTCGGTATGATCGTTCCTTCCCCGTCCCTTACTTCCGCTTTTATACGGCTCTCCAAACCGACGGAAACTAAAACATCACTAAGAAAAATTTGCCGCGTATCTGCTCCTTTCGTTGCAAATGTCGACGAAAGACGAGTCTTTCGTCGACATTTGCAAAGTAAATGCCTCCCTTCGCTTTCCCGCTCACCTCTCATGCTGTTCCTCTCCCGCCGCACTCCTCCCGAGATAAACACGCTAGAGGTTTGCTCAAGTCAATTTAAATTTACCGCGGTCTAGTGCTCCAGGCCGGGTGGCTCGATGCCAGCGCTGCAGCACGGTGGAGACGCGCGTGAATCGAGGCGCCCTACTTCAATGTTAATAGAACCACATTTCCTGACTTCACGTGCATTCCAAGCGGGAACGTGGAACCTATCTACTGAAACAATTCGTATTCTGGTGGAACAATTCGTTGTGTAATAAATACCATGTTAAAAAAAAAAAACCCTTCGTGGTGTCAGGTTAAAGCCCCCGACTTCTGCGCAGAAGCTCTGCGTCCGAATCCTAGCTCCTCGCTACTTTTATCTGTTGCTTTTTTGCAATGCTCATTCTGTTTTTTTTTTCATTATTTAATTTGCCACCTTTTTCTGAAGCAATAAACCAATATTGTATATTTTTCAGCCAAATATTTTTACTAAGAGTGGTACGCTTTAGGCCACTTTCGGCACAGATCACCTAAATCACTGCTCTGTACTTCGGGAACTCCGTCTTTTAAGCAATCAATAAATTGATTACGCATATATGCAGTATTTTTGAAAGGCTGGGGGGGGGGGGGTGGTACCTTTTAGAGCGCTGTTGACCCAATGGGCGTAAAAACACGGTTTATATTTCGAAAACTAAGGACGTCGTGTGTATAGTCATGTAGGTAGGTGAGGTCGTGCGCATAGCCGCAGCCAAGAACAATACACCACTAAGTGCTTTTAAAGTCGGCTTCACGCGTTACACGAGTGCATAGCTAAGAAAACATTGTTTTCAGGGGAGAAATATCAAACTACATGAAGGCCCTAGCGCCTTGGAATAACAGCATTTTCGCATGATGCGGCAGGGTTACATACTGGCAGACGGGCATGCAGTCCCCGCGGAGTCGACAGAGAAATGCTCAAGCACTTCAAGAAACGAAATACCGCTCTTTTTCGTAGGGACAGAACCCTGCTACAGACGGGTGCGCTATCGGGGCCCATAATCGGTGGATGCGGGTAACCAAGTCTTTAGTTGTTTTTTTTTTCAGTTGACTGCAAGTCTTTTTGGTTAAAGTTATCCGCTGATAACACCTGCATTTACACACAGTCTCTGTAGTTCTCCACAACTGCTCTCTAACAGTGGGAAGTCTCGACACTTGGCTGTCTCGAAAGACCCGCGGGAAAAAAGACGGCATCATTCGTGTTGCGGGAAACGTCGCGGGGGATGCTGCGGTATAGTATTCCTCTTTTTCTTCCACTTAGCGCCCGATAGGACAACTCGTTTTGCGTCACACGCACCGTCAACATTGTCTCTTCTTTGCGACCACGAGAGATGGCCTCCCGCGATGCTCGCGGTGATGGATGGCCACGCGCCAATGACGCCGCCACGGCCCGGTTCCGTTAATTGGCAGCCGTTGCGACGTCACGCCGGTAAAATAGCGCACGGAGACTGGCAGCGCTGGAAGGCCCCTTTTCGTAAGACTGACAGCGACTCTCGACAGCGCCGATTGTGTAAATATTGTGGAATCTAGAAGGAGCAAAATGAGCAGCCTTGGCCTACAAGGGACTCGTTAAGCACGGATAAATGCAGTGACGTGATTGCCGTGTATAATTTAAGAGAAAACTTCGCAGCGTCTCTCAACACGCAAATTCAAAGGTCGTTCAAGATCTCAATGCGCAGTGCTAGTGCGCTGTGAAGCCCATCCTTGTACGGCGTGCGCGGTTCTGAGCAGGTACTCTAACGCGTGCGCACAGCCACCTATTAGCACAACACGGGGCCTCAAGTAAAGCGCCGACGCAGTGTCGCGTTAATGAATGCGCTGACCATACGACAGCCCTGATAGTTTGCTAATTAAAACTTCTCCTACTGTATTGATTGATAATGGTGAACACTTAAACGCTCAAACAAGTTCGCCCTTGCAGTGGTGTATGTAGCCCCCCTAGAGACCTCGAGAAGGATCTTTTCTTAAATGAGCCATGAAGAGAAAATACGACTTCATTTAATTTGAAAGAACTAGGATTGAGTATCTCACTCAGCTCCATTACAGCCACAAAAGATGTTTTTAACGAAAAAAAAGTGAGAAGTATTTAAACATTTTCAAATTTTGCGCCACAGTGACGTGTTATGAGCCAGAATGACGTCATACGGGCCAACAGTGGGCCTCCTCGATTTGCCAGTCCTGGACGGTCCGCGGGCAGTCCGAGGACTGCGTCCGGACCGGAGGTCCCATAGCAATACATGGGAAAATCGAACGCCGGATCGCGTCTCGGGTAGTCCGCGGACGATCCGGGACTTATACGAGGAGGCCCAATAAAACATAATTTTCAGTGCGTTAACTGCACGTTAGCATTCAAGTGATGCGGTCAAATGAAACTAGAGGTCCCATTACAGACGTCCAGTCATGTGTCGTCGCGACAGGTCAGTTAGGCGGCCGCCAATCGCACAAACAGGGTTCCGTCACGTCATGGAAAAGTTGCGGGAAATTGGCTAGGGGGTCGCGACTGCTTCACACGTTTTCTTTAATATCTCCGTTATTTGTTCGAAGATTGCGATGATACTGGTATCATTGTTATCGGGACTAAGGAGTCTTTCTAATAAACCCAACTTGTATTTTGTCCTCATGGCTCCTTTAATAATACATCGTCACGCCTTTATAGCCATTCTGCAGCTGGTAATGAAAATGCGGCAAAGCCAGCTTCTAAGTGCTTGTATACAAAGTCGTTTTACACACATACCAAAATGGCGAGGTGTACAGACACAAAAAATGCCACGTTTACGGGCCGAGATCTAGAGAGAGCTTAAGGGAGAGAGGAAATGTAATGGGAGAAACACTATAGGTGTTAGTTAGGAAGGCAGGATGTGGGGCAACCCCTTTTTCCTCCTTGGATTCTCCAGCACGCGCTGCGTGTGTACGCACTAACTCAGTGATGTTCTGTAGGGGGAAGAAAAATTCCAATTTGTAGGTACAGAAATTCCCTATTTTCAGCATTTTTTTCCCCGCAGGTTTCTCAAGAATTCCCTGCAAAATTCCCCGCGTTCTCTTTCTGCAGCTGATACATATATCTTTACGTGGATTACTGTTCAGTTTTGGGCGTCAGCCAACGCCACTTATGTCTACTTTACGTAGCCTTCCGGACGCAGACGTCGTTCAGAGAATCATAGTTTCAGCGTTAACTGAATTCCAAGATGTGCCACTCAGCAGCATTGGACTATGCATTTCACGTTTTGGACCAAACAGCATGCTTGCTTTACATGATAAAGTTCTATGTTAAAACTGCCCGTATGCAAGAGAACAAGGCATTGTTGAGTAATCGCGGTACTTTTATCTCAGCGCCGGGACTGCTGGCGCCATCCTATGTTGGCAAGACGCGGACTAAAGCGCACCCGAAATACTTTTTTGTGTATTGCGCAGGGATACATGAGAACAGGCTTCAGACCTTCAGCCGCCTCTGCTTTACGCTTTCAAAGCTCTTTCTCGTAGGGTATTCTTTCCTCTATGCTCCCTCCTGTTTTATGAACTGGACTGCAAGCGGTCTTGGATGCTTGTGGCTTGCGGGAACACGACTGCGGATTATTTCAACATAAATGCGACGAAGTGTGCACGGAACATTTAAAAATAATAATAATAAATGAGGCGCGGTCCGGTTTACTGACATTATTTTTCCTTTTTACTCTACGACTCCTAAAATTTCCTGTATCTAATAAAAATTCCTTTTATTCCTTTTGGCCAGAATTTCAGCCGAAAATTCCACGAAAAAAGGAAAATTCCCCGAATGACACATCGCTGGATTAACGGGGCTGCTTGCGGGCGTAGGATGCATCGGCTGGGCCACCGTTGTGAGCGCAGCGAGTGCGAGGCTTACCAGGCCCGAGCAGACGGACAGCGCAGCCTTGCTCTGTGTCACTCCTCGGACGCGGCCCTGATAGAAGCACGAGGCGTCGGGCACGTTGAGCCTCGGCGACGCGCCGTCGACGTCCCTCCGACGACGCGTCCTGGCAGTGGTGCCGTTGGCGGCACCGTCCTCTTCCAACAGCTGGAACTGGCTCGATATCAGGTCTTCACTCTGCGTGGTGGGCACGTTGAAAGGTTTACGGTGAGAGAGAGAGAGTGAGTGAGTGAGTGAGTGAGTGAGTGAGTGAGTGAGTGAGTGAGTGAGTGAGTGAGTGAGTGAGTGAGTGAGTGAGTGAGTGAGTGAGTGAGTGAGTGAGTGAGTGAGTGAGTGAGTGAGTGAGTGAGTGAGTGAGTGAGTGAGTGAGTGAGTGAGTGGGTCGGTGGGTGTGCAAATGAGTGGGTAGGTGGGTGAGTGAGTGGGCGGGTGGGGGATTGAGTGAATGGGTGAGGGAGTGAGTGGGTGGGTGAGTAAAATAATGGGTGGGTGGGCGGGTGAGCGAGTGAGTGCGTAGGTGGGTGAGGGAGTGGGTGAATGGGTGAATGAGTGGGTGGATGAGGGAGTGAGTGAGTAAATGGGTGGGTGGACGGGTGAGCGAGTGAGTGGGTAGGTGGGTGACTGAGTGGGTGACTGAGTGGGTGAGTGAGTGGGTGAGTGAGTGAGTTAGTACGTGGGTGGGTGAATGAGTGAGCGAGGTCATTTAGTCGGCTCACTTGTGTTGGGCGGCATAACTGGGCCATTAAATAAAAATGGCAGGTTCAGATTGTTCATGACAGTTTTCTGTCGAATCGGGCTCTGCTTAAGAATGATGAGACAACAGTGCACATTTGTATGGGATACGCAAATATCTAGGTCCACGGTATATCTGTTTTTCCTAAGTTAATATCATGTTATCATGTTTCTTCCGCAAGAAAAAAAGCTCTTGGATTATTTCAGGTGCCTGTACATACAGGCAGTGATTTTTGCTTACGAATATAAGCGAGAAAACTTGTCTACATTTTATTACGCAAAACTTAATTTCCATGCCATTGAAACGTTCTGCAGTGAGCATAAAAACAAAATACAAGCTTGATTCATACGAAAGATTTCCCAGTTAGTGCAACTACTGAGACATTTAGGCTCAAATTTTGAGCAGTTAGGTTAGCTAGCAAGAGAAACAGACGAAAGAGTGGCGACTCAATGGCCACTTTTCGAAAATTCATTTCTGACGTCAGAGGGACTAGCTCGTGTGACTGGCAGCTGCACACAAAATTACCCGCCAATAAACTATAGTGTGGAATTCTTATGCTGCATCTGGTTCCGTATAATCGTTCCGATTGGATGCAGTTGCGGAAATAACTCAGTGATTCCTTTGCTGTAGCACCTCTTCTATTACATCACTGTTGGCATTGCGTAGAGTAAAATTTTAAGGTTTGCCAATATTTGTGGTCATTTTTTGGGGGGAAAGCAACGTTCTCTTAGATTGTAATGAAGTTCAGCGAATTATCAAAGGCCAGTTCTCTCAAATTAAACAAAAATTCCTGCTGTCTTCATGGTTTATTTTATATAGTTACGAAAATAACACTTCTCTGATTTCCATGCCTCGTTCGCAAAAAAAAAAAAAACAATGCATACTTGTGATTTCTTTCTTGATACTGTATCTACCTGGTCAATATACCAGTAGGAATAAAAACTTTATCCGCAATTTAAATGCAAAGCCAACCGCACTCAATTTTCTTCAGCATCCTATAATCGATACTGGCTGACGTTAGGCGACTCTCGCATTCAAACTAACGCCGACGCCAGCGCCAGATTTCCCTGTGGTGTACTTTGTATAAAGCTATACGGCCCGGCACATGCGGTCTGCCTCCAACGCCGCTGCCAGGCAGAATTGCGCCGTACCTGACCGAGGTCCAGCCTAAGCATTTGTCCGAAGGCCGGTAGCTCGAGGCTGAGGTCTGCGCTGTCGGCGCCCCCGCCCTCGTCCAGTTGTCTCCGCCATCGCCGCCTTTTCCGACGCCGCTTGCGTGTGGATGGCCGCAGGTCCACGTGTGGCTCGAAGACCTCGTACTGCAGCGCCTCTGCGGATAGTGTACCATGTTGGTCAAGTTGGTGACCAGTACCAACTGGCCCAACTGAACAGCGCGCATCGTTTGGCAAAGGCGATGCCGGGAAGTACACAACACAAGCGCCTGTGTTTCTGTTGTGCTGTGTTGTGCTGTGTTGTCGTGTGGGATTGCGTTCTGCTGTGCTGTCTTGCGTAATTGTGTTGTGTTGTGTTGTCTTGGACACCTGAGTTGTGTACTTGTGGAAGAACGGAAAGTTGGGATAGTTGGTATGTGTTCATCTTGGTGGAAAATAAAAGCGCTCAAAAAACAGGGACGAAAGAAGACGTAGACAGCACGGCGCTTAAGAGTGCTTAAGAGCGCCGTGCTGTCTACGTCTTCCTTCGTCCCTGTTTTTTGAGCGCTTCTGTTTTCCACCAAGTTGTGTACTTGTGTTGTGTTGTCTTGTCTTGTCTACTTGTGTTGCATTGTGTTGTGTTTTATTGTGCTGCATACTTTGCTTTGCCCTTGTCAAAAAATGTGCGTTGATCAACCTTCAGTCTTTGCGGAACAAGACAACTGGTTGGTCACTTGAGAGCACTTGAAATGGTACGTGTGCGAGCGTTCATAGCCTACAACCCAGTTTAAAATTGCGCATATCGCCAAAGGTACCAGCGTCTTCGGTGATGACGAGAACAAAATTGCGAATATGAAGCGTGCACAAGCACTTTTTGCGCGCCACGTATTCGTGTCCTGGTCGTTATTACGCAGAATATATCACCCCTGAATATTACAGCGACGGCTGTGGACAGTTTATAGGGGTGATTCTCTAATGTTATGCAGCATTTAGAAGCATATGTTCGCCGCCGGTATCACAGCCCATTAGATGCCGAAGGCAAGTGCCGGCCCCTGCAAATCCCGCCGATGCTTTCCAGCAGTATATGGTGCCCCTACAGTTGCTATTGATGCTTCACCGCAGTAAAAGTGTGCTTGCGGTAGTGCACCCTTTACAGGGGGCAATTTTTAAAATTTCTATCTAATCTTTACTGCTACGATCATGTTAAAGCTATTTATATTTTCGTTTACTGTACCGTTCATAATTCGCCCGCGCTTTGCTTAAGGCTGTTCGGTGTGACTTCGGTGACTGTGCGGCGTGATTGGGTGACTGTACGGCGTAACTTTACGGCGTGATCGAAGCGCTGTTTGAAGACAGTGGCCTTGTGGTGAGCCGGTCACAAGGGTCCAGGGGATGAATAACTACTTCGTCCTTTTGAAGTGGTTTGTAAACCGCTGAAGTTATCAGCAAACATTCCGGGATTACTAGCGCAAATTGTAGTCCGGAGTCCCTAGGCCATGTTTCGACCACCCTGGGAGCATTTACGCGAATTTATTTAGCAGAAAAGTCAATTCAAAAATGCTATCCTCATTTCTGCATCTTCACCCAATTTATGTGGCGTTTTCGTGTGACGTCAGGAGGAGATGACTTGGCTTGACTGCGCTACTGCGCAGCTCGCGGACATTCCGACAGAGTCAGTCGGCCCAGCGTTTAGTCCGCCGGCCGCCGACGGGTCGTCGCACTTCGTTCGCTTAGTTGAAACTAAGCCACGTCACGTTTGTGAATAGAAGAATGTGCCTTTCTTTAGTTTGTTAGTTTGTACAATGTATCAAGCTCCAAGCCCCGGTCGCTCCACACAAGCGCTGCACAAGCGCACATGCGACGCTTGGCTGACTGGTACGCTAGTAGGAAAATCTAAGGCCACTTGAAGGTGGGAGAAGAGTCAGCGAAATCAATATAGGTACTAAGGAAATAAAATCAACTGAAACTTTTACCGTTCAGCGTAAAAGTTTGGCGCAGGAAGCACTTTTTTGCGCTGGTTGAACAAGCACAGCGGTCAGCAGCACGACCACACATCTGCGATCGCTTTCCCGCCTAAGAAATGCAATTGCTAGACGTGAGATATTGTGGAAATTTGCGGGACGCTTACTGCACGAGTGCTATAAAATAAATAGTCATATAAGCTGCTTGAAATGCTAAAACTAAAAAAATGTAAACTGGATATATATTATCCCTTATATTTCCAACACCGTCAGCGGTGGCTCGTGGCCAAGTGGTCTGGAGCGCTAGGCATGCCATTTTGCATGTCGCAAGTTCGAATCCCCGAGGGTACATCCTTTTTTTTTGTAAGATGATTTCATCGTTTTCGACTGACGTTTTCTGTACTGAATTCACCATTTTTGGGCTGTAATGATTAATGCCCCACAAGCGAGTTCGCTGACCGCGCGCGGACTAACACTGAGGCGCTAGCGAGTTCTCATTGGCGTGCTGTTGCCATAAGCACCGACTTCTTGCGGGCAGTGGGCACAGTCCCGAATCAGCCGACCCTTTGCCAGTTTCGAACACACTTTTTACGATACAGGCATGAGTGAGGCAAGCTCTAAAAATGGGTAAACATCGCATGGCATTTGAGCTTCTGCGGTGACGCGGAGGGCATTCCTGCACTGCGTAGGCCTCGGCTAGTGATTGCTACGATTCCAAGCCGTCCTGCTGGGCTTATCTGAGTCATTTTACAGCCGACAACATGACAGAAGCGCAGATATCAAGAATGCCCATCCAACGATAACGTCGGATGTCACGCATATTGTTTCACAGAACCGAAACCGAAACTTGTTTGAATGCTAATCTTGGACGTCATCCAATCACGTAACACCTTTACCTGACGTCACAGCGGTTAGTTGGTGCAGCCGCCGCAAACCGTGCATGGTAGTTTTTCTTCTTTCAGGGTTTATAAAATAAATACCGCCTTATCGCCCCGATAAACGATGAAAAGTGTGTTCATTTCAGCCAGTCTACGCAGTGCAAGCAAAAACGAGATCTTGAAAAATACACTTCAGTGTTCCTTTAAGGGACCAGCTCAACCCCGCCGTATTCTGGGTCCCTCATTCTCATATCGTACCGTAAAATATTGGAAGGGAAATCACCTCATTTGTCAACCGCAATACATTTCTCGCCGAATGGATCACGCTTACAAAGTTGGTATAGAACATAGAAACACACGGTACTTTTCCGAGTCATCCACCCTGAGAACGTTACGTAAGTGGCACCGCCTTCCCCAGATGTGGCCATGCGTGGTAATCGTCTATTTCACAATGCATTCTCTAATATTGAATAACCATGCTAATTTACATGCTGTTACCTTACTTGCTGTATTATCATTTTGTTTCTGTTTTGTCTGTGCAACCACTCCACTCTGTAATGCCTCTGTTCCTGAAACTATGATAAAAAAAATAAAGTGACAAGTTCTCGTCGTCGTTTGTGTTTTGTTTGCGTGGTACTTACGACACAAGCCGGAGCCCTACTTCTCAACTACTGCCGAAGTATATAACCTTGCGGCTTGAGTGGGAAAAAAAATTTGCCGAATGTTCGTGCAGGCTTCGTTGAGACATATATTTTAAAACGCGCTGAAAAAATTTGACAGAACTCGACATGCTCTTGCTACTACTGAATGTGAAAAAAAGATTCAGTGTCCTTACCTGTGTTCCCCGACCCGACCATGAGGAGCTTTTCTACTTTGGCAATGACTTGGTTGATGAACTGGGCCTCCAGCTAGGAGAGAGAAAAACAGCCGAAAGAAGCAAATGTCAGATGGTTTGCTCTGCTCCAAACATTGAACACCGCGTGAAAGCTGATTTGCATGGGGTACATTAGCCATTTTTTTTTCACCTATTTAGGCACTGCTAGGCTGTTCTTTATCATTAATTGTCTGCGCACAAAAGCCTAGACACGAAAAGGAACTAACCGACAGGGCAGCGCTGTGCTCACGACTAATTTATTTTTGAAGGAACTCAGCTTCTATTCATATTTCAGTCAACCACGTAGCGAAAAATCCAAACAACACACAATCACTAAAACATGTACGCAGTCACATTTTATTTATAGGTATGGCTAAACAAGGTTGCCGATAAAATATCCAACTCTCGAGAGTGTAACGCTATGAAAGGCATGTGATGCAGCGGTCTGCGGATGGTCTCATATGGAATGCCTCCATTATTATCTCCCAATTTTTTTTATCCCTGTGTTTTGAAAGCGCCGTGTTTAACCAGTGTTGCTTAACCAGTTGCTGAATAAGTGCTTTACCAGTCTAATTGTAATTTGAGCGTAAGAATGTGCCAAATCTGGCAATGTTCCTGAGTGGGTACGGGTCTGAGCTCAAATGTCATCTCCCATATGGACGCATGTCGTGTCTTCCTGAGTTTGCTTATTATTTTAGACATCTCAGACGACCATCCCTGTTCCAGTTCCATATATGATTGATTTATTATGAGGTTTAATGCTCCGACACTACACAGGTGACAAGGCGCGCCGTAGTGCAGGGCTCCGGATTAATTTTGACCACCTGGGGATCTTTAACGTATGCCCAAATCTCGAACACACGGGCGTTTTCGCTTTTCGCTTCCATCAGAATAGCAACCGCCGCGGCCGGGGATCGAGCCCCCGTCCTTGGGCTCACCAGCACAACACCTTAGCCACTGAGCCACCGGGGTGGTGGCTCAGTATTTATTCAATGTTTCAATATTTATTCACACCTTTTCAATATTTATTTCGCACACGTGGAAACGTACGCCGTTGAGCACAGGGCATGGCGCCGCGTACAGCAACGCGAGCGGCGCAAAGATCACGTTTAACTCTGTTTATAGAAGACAAACAGCTAGCAGGGCATATAGTAGGTAAGGCATCGGCTTCGCAACCCAGTGAGCCCTGGTTCAGCCTTGACAAGCGCAGCGCTCTTTTAGAGCGAAAGCTCTACTACGGCATGTCTCGAATGGTCATTCATCGCGTCGCGATGACCTTGAGCCGCCGGATCGTAAGTGCGGCAGTGCACGTGACACTCCGTGATCCGCTGCGGAGAAGTGGCGCAGCTACGCCCGCTCGGAGCCTCGCCGCTGCGGTACCACGTGACTAGGAGATGATTTAAGGGCTGCTTGGCCGGCGCTTGGTCGCTCAGTTTCGCCGTGCATGGCACACCGGCTGAACCATCTGCTTGCGCTTCAACTTTTGCTTGTAATAACTAGGTTTACAAGTGTTAAACCGGGCCCATTTTTTTTACTAACTCACGAAAAAATTAACAGAGACGGAGGTCAATTCCGGTTTGCTACGTTAGTAGTGCGCTCGCACTAAAAGAATCGGTATGCCACTGAGACGTACGCTACAATTTCACGAAGAGTTACTTGCGGTAAATCTCGAGTGTTAGGCGAGGGCAACAAATAGCATGGAATGCAAAACTTCCACGAAATCCCCCGTGAGTCGTACTAAAAAACAAGTACGACTCGAGTGTGGTTTTAATGTCAAGTTCTTCTGTTAGGGAGCATTCAGGGACAAGTGTGGTTAAGCCTTGGTTTTCTAATTTGGCTGACTATTTATTTCAGACAACCGAAAAAAAACTCAGGGGAGAAGTTACGGAAGTAAATATCATATTTTGTTAGTTTTATATACGCGGATACTTAAATCGCCCTCGCAGGCATTAGTGTCGACAAAAAGGAAATCAACCAGGGATACAAAAGTACGGATACAATTTTCATACAAACAGGTTGTGCTTCTTTGACAATGATTATGAATTAAAGCGGTGGAATTGCAAATGTAACGTACAGCACTTGCAAAAGAAAATAAAGAGAAGCGAAAAAGACATATACAGACATACAACATATCATGGTGGAAAATTTGTGGGCCCAGCAAAAAAAAAAAGCAAAGAACAGCCTGCTATTTAAAAAAAAGTTTCTTCAAAAATACAGGAACGTTTGACAAAACATGACGAGGTAGCGCAGATGATATCCTTCGGCAAAGTATTCCAGTCATGGATTGTCTTGGGAAAAAAGCATGCTTTAATAGGTCGGTCCTGAAGTTTTATTTACAAATCCTCAAACATTACGTAATGTTGTATTAGGTACGTTTCATTGTTGAGGCCAGTGACTGAGTTGAATATATATTATAAAACAACGAGAGTCTCAGATATAGGCCATCCCAGTTTGCTGCAAATGTCAGCTGATCTTTTGGACAAATCGTAGTCGCCCGTGATGAACCGGGCGGCGCGAGCCTCAACAGTTGCCTCAACATTTGTGTTTGTGTAGGGGTCTCAGCCACAGGTGCAACCATAATCCAAAATGTGGCGCACATTTATTATATCCGAAGTCTTTTTGACCTTAGTAGGAGCTTCTCTGAAAAGTGCTTGTCAAGAAATTAATCACAGGGCGAGCTATTACTGTCAAATTATGAACGTGATTCCAGGATAGGTTACCAGAGAAAAAAATTCCGAGGTACTTAGAATCTCGATAAACAGAAATTGCTTGAACGGAATTGCCGCGTAAACAGAACTGTAGCCCGTAAGTTGGTTGGTTTTCTACTCAGACAAATTAAAAAAAAACTTTCGGTAATCGGAACTAAAATTTTTACCTCACCGTGTAAACGGAACCGAAAATTGAACTTTTTGTCAAACCCATGGCCAATAGCATCAGCTTTTTCCGGTTCCAGCTGTTTAGTTTTGTTTTCTTTTTTTTAACCTCGTAGGCCTAGTATGCCTCGTCTTGTTAGTAGTCAGCCGTGTTAGCGCGACGAATGCAACATCACAGCTCTCATTCTAGTCGTTCGGTCTCAGTTCAAGACTCTGAGGTTACAGAGCTTAGCTCCTACCGCCTAGTTCGTGCCATCGTGGTGCACAGCGTTGCCGTCCTATAAATTCGGTGGCTCGTAAGCACTCGCGAAGTCGAAGAGTGAGGCGTGCGCACAACGCGCTTACGTCAGAAAAGAAAGGACACCATTCTTGGCTTCGAAAGCGGGTCTTTGGTGCATTTTCATGCATTTTTTAGGGTGCAGCGGCTAATTGTTGCCAAATAAACTTTGTGAATGTTGTGCCTAAACCTCGTAAAGTTTTCTTGTTATCTGATAAACTTTCAGCTACATTCACCTTTCAGTGCTTAGAGTTCTATGAAATGCCCTTAAGAGTGTATACGCACATAAATTTACACTTATGCACATCTCTCTCAGGAAACGGAACTCCTGTTAAATGGAACTATTTTTTTTTGGCCCCTTGAAGCTCCATTTATCGAAAGTCTACTGTATTTATAATACTCGGAGGCTACAGGCAAACATGCCCCGCCCATGCAATAGTTAACAAGTAGTGGCTGCTTTTGTTGGTGAACCTTACCAGATTGCATTGCGTCCGATTGAGGGTTATTCCCCCCGTCCCCCGACTGGCATCCAAAAAAAAAAAGAAGAAACACACGTAACAAGAAACACACACAATAAACAGGGGAATTCCGAAGCGGTTCACTTCTTTGAGTACAACGGGAGAGAGAGAGAGAGAGAGAGAGAGAGAGAGAGAGAGAGAGAGAGAGAGAGAGAGAGAGAGAGAGAGAGAGAGAGAGAGAGAGAGAAAAGGGCGACATCGTGTTTCTCGGGGTTTCACGTTGTTGACTCACTTGTAAGAAACCAACAAATTGCCCCCACCTCCCCGAAGGGAATCGTGAGGAAGTGCGTATGCATTTCTTGCGCCGAGAGTACACGGCGTAGTAATTGTGCCATCGCCTTGAGAGGCGCAGTACCGGCGAGGGGGAGCTGTCAGGCGAGGGGAGAGGCGCGCGCCGAGGGTGAGTGCAAACCTCACTGCACTGGTGCAAACCTCTGGGGGGAACGTGCACCGAATCGTGGGGGGGGGAGGTGGGGGCAAACCTCACTCCAAAGTGCAAACCTCACTCTAAGGTGCAAACCTCACTCCACTGGTGCAAACCTCTGGGGGGAACGTGGACCGAATCGTGGGGGGGGGAGGTGGGGGCAAACCTCACGCTCCTCTCCGCTCCTCGCGCCGTTGCTACGGGAGAGGAGGAGGAGCAATGCGGACGGCGGAAGGTTCGGGGTCGCTTATAAAGTGCATTCGCACTTGCCCCCACCTCCCCGGCGGACGATTCAGGCTCGCTTAAGAAGTGCATTCGCACTTATTCCTGGCCAATCTCCCACGTGGGTATGTGCCATGTCAGCGGCCAGGCAGCGCGCTTATTCCTGGCCAATCTCCCACGTGAGTATGTGCCATGTCAGCGGCCAGGCAGCGCGCGCCCATCTCCCCCCGTTGCTAAGGAAGACGAAAAGCGCGCGCACCCGCAGCTGTTGCTATGCGGACGGCGGAAGGTTCGGGGTCGCTTATAAAGTGCATTCGCACTTAAAAAATTCCAAGCCTCCTAACATTCGTTGATTTGACCTGAAACAACCGTTTGGCTAGAGCAACGCGAACAAGGATCACGAACTTCCGTAGAGGCGATATGTTCAGGTGGAACAGCGGACCCAAGGACGTGACCATCGCATTCTGGCCCCACACCCCACACCCACCCACCGCGAACGCGAACGGCCACCATATCCGGGCGACAACAATACTACGCGGTTGACCGCAGCGTCAACGCGCCGTGCACGACTACTGCCTTACTACCGCGCGCACAATCAAATAATAGCGGTCGGCAGCTCATCCAGCGCTCGCAGGCGTGGCGGGATCCCCGGTGATCCCCGGTGGCCCTATAACCGTTACCGTCGCATAGAAAGGAGTTTGCGGAAGGGGCCTTCCGGACCGTTCCCCAGTCGTGAGAGCCGCCGACTCACGCGTTGATCGTTAGCCGATTTACGGAGGAGATCTTCTTCGCGAGTTTATGCACACATTTGCGCTTCGCAGCAGAGGCGCTAAGGCCTCGATCACGACGCTAGGAAGGCAGACATTCCCTCGCTCTTGCCGACTGAGTTCCCTGTTGGTCGCCCTGGAAATGCACTTGCACGCAGTCGAAAAGCACAACAAAAGTTTCTGTCTCCTCTGCTGTGGCTACAGGATGACCTGTTGTGCGACAGGAATTTCTATAGTAGAAATACATGTCTATCGCGAGACAGACATTTCTGCTGTACAAACGACAGAATGTCCCATTCCCTTACAGGATCATCCTGTCGTATTTACTGTTGTTTTCTTCGACTGAGCAAGTTGTTGAATAGAGTCATTGCAACGAGTGGTGGGGCAGCTTTGTGGTGACATCGTTCGTGTTCTTCTTCGCTCAATGAAGATGTATTTATGACGTCAGAATGGACCTCTGTATGCGCATCGGTTAATAAATTGAGTAACTAATGTGTTGTTATTATTCAAACTTATTTTCTTCCACAGGTGCGACCCGAAGTTTTGTGGCTCATTCACTTCCTTATTGAACTCTTTTTCGTGTTGAATCTCCCGATGGGTATGCGCAGTAACCATCATCATCATGTGGATTTCCCGTGTTATTAAATCTGTCATCCCCGCTAAGGGCAGCCATGGCCCAGGTCTGCCTTGCGTCGTTCTTCCGTTAACATTTTGGTGCCGTTAAGCCCGGGAGAATGAACACGTGTGGCGATGGAGACCACCGACGTCCCCTCCGGCTTGAGGTTCGTAGAACCCCACTCCTTTGACTGCTACTATGCTGCTTAGCCCCGCCCTCAGCCGGAGGTCAGCATGGCTGGCCCTAACCGCGTAGTGACGACCGACTGAATGCGTGCGATCGATAAGCTGCACCGCCATCAACGTATCCTTCGCGACGCAAGTACCCGACTGCCAAAGACAGCAAACGATCATCTTGAAGCCGTCTCAGCGACTCCTCACGACCTTCAAGAGGCCATTGACCTTCTCCAAAGTAAGGACAGCGCACTGCATGAGGTGGAGCAGGGAATCATCAATCTTCTGGACCCTGAGGATGTGGAACGTGCCTACTTCGACGCATTGGCGTACCGAGGACATATATGTCGCGCCCTCAACAAGCTGCGCTCCGCCTTGAAGTCTACGAAGGCTGCCAGCCTCAGACATAAGACCGACAGCTATTTTGTCCATCCAGGTGAGCGTCTTCAACGCGGTTCGCGCACATCGACCTCGGCAGTTGTCTTGACGAGGCTACAAGTTTCTGCTTTTGACGGTGAGACACGTGGGTCCACGCGGATTGAGGACCATGTGGAGACTACGGCTGACAGTCACCCGAACCTTCCCGATATCGGCAGCATGAGCACTGATAACCGTGTGGAGCTCAGCTTGCCAGCGCAGCAGACAGATGTCTTGACATTCACGTCCCTGGCGAGCGAACGAAACAAAGGCAGATGCGACCGCTTTGCCCCCACCATGACGTCTGCAACCTCGACTCAGGGTAGCGTGAGGCCAGAAACTTCTCTTGCGAAATTCTGCTCTATGGCGGTGAAAAAACCCATTCTGTACAAGGCAGAGAACGGCTGCCTACCTCAAACCGGCTGCATACCTCAAACCGATCAAGATCAGGCGATCAAGAACAATTTGTCTAGTAACGTCCCGCAAGTCGTTGTACAAAAGCAAGCCGTCATTGCAGCGCAAGATTGTTCACACCAAAAGGCTAAAGATTGGGCTGAACCCAAGAACTTGCAAGAGGAGGCCTTCTTCAAGGTAGCATCGACCGTCCCAACACAAGACGGGTTTGAAGAAAGTGAGGCAACGCCTGCCGTATACACAGACGACTGGGCTGCTTCCGGCCAAGCAGGCGACAAAAAACGTGAGGTAAAGGACGTGAAAGAAAACGTAGGAGCCACACCGTACGTGTCCGAGTATATCTTCGTTGCAGAATTCATGAACAGAGAGCCATTAGTCGAAGATTTGGAAACCCGTGGTAGGCACAAGACCTGCCTCAGAGCCCCGCTAGACTCGCTGCACAAGAGATACCGCAAAAGTGAAAGTTCCGGAGTTGCACATAACCTTCAGCGACATAGGTGCATCACTGAAGGACCGCAGAAGTTTCAAGGAGCTTGCAGCGCAGTTTCAGCTTGGCGGCCCTTGGCGGTTCTGAAAGCGGCAAGACAGCGCAAGCACCGCTGGAAATGGAAGAGAATAGAGTTTTAAAACAGCTTTCTCTGTATTGAACTGGATCGAATAACAAGCTTTCGGATTGTGGACATATTGGTCATCGTCGCACCATTTCTCTCGCGGGCGGAGGTGGGAGACGTGGTCAGTCGTGTAAGCAGTGCAACCTGCAACCCCAGATAACGGTGCCTGTGTCTGATGACTGATGAAACCCAGCGGACTTTATCATCCCACTGTCTCACTCCACTCGCAAGACACCTGAGCAGAGGGAGCATTCCGCCAAGAAAACGAACGCCATCGCAATTCGCTCGAGCAGGAAAGTGGCTAACGTGGCTAGAACGACGCGCAAATGATCCGCGCACTCAAGATGACACCGCAACGCAGCGTGGGCACGTCTGAAACGCACCAGGAGCGACACATCAGATCGTAACTCAACAAGGTGTCCAAGCAGCCACAAGAGCTATCGAACGACCTAGGGATCTTGTTGCGCAAGCATCGTCCGTAAGGAACGTGTTACAGGACGCAAGAAGGGATCGGTTTGCTGTGTGCGAGAACATTGAAGGACTCTGCTTGTTCCCCTTAATAGCAGACGTTAACGTTGCGCGCGCGGGAGTGTGTTGTATCTCCCGATGGGTATGCGCAGTAACCATCATCATCATGTAGATTTCCCGTGCTATTAAATCGGTCATCCCCGCTAAGGGCAGCCATGGCCCAGGTCTGCCTTGCGTCGTTCTTCCGTTAACAGCTCATTCACTTCCTTATTGTACTCTTTTTCGGGTAAATGGACTGCAGCATATATTGTGGCACGTACCATGGATAACAGTCGCCCGCTGCTTCTACAATTATTTCAACAGTTTCACGACGTAGCATGAAACTATTTTGAACGCTGACGGCATACTTCTGGCGCACATATACCCATTTTCTGTGCATCCATTCGTGGAATAGAAACCGTCAACGTTTATAATGCACAAAACGGTCCAAACAGTACAGCAAAACCAACTGTAAAATTTTGTGTGTGTTTGTGCGTAGAGGCTGGTTCGGTGGATACTTTTGGTACAGATCAAAAAAGCCCAATTTCGTTAGTACAGGAAATTCCGCACATGCCCTGCGCGTTCTCAGACGGGATTCAGGAAGCCTAAGGAAGCTGCTCCAGATTTATACCCTATTTAGACCCAATCCCCCGGCGGGGAATCGGCTGAGGAATCGGCCAAGGTTAATCAGTTTGCTTGGCAGCTTCAAACCCTCATCAGGTGTTTCGGAGGTGAAACTGCGTCCCGTCATCTGGTGTGAAAAAACTGCCCAGCATCAACACATACATACTCACATGTGGCACATGCTCACATGGGGGATCGGCCAAAAATGGCATAAAAGGGATACAGTCTTGGTTGCTTGTTTGAGTTTTGCTTGCTGGCTTTGTAAGTTAGCTGCTTCATTTTCGCATTTCACGCATTCGACGGCTTCGACAGGAAAGCGTGATTTGCTTTTTTTTTAATAGCCACGGTCCCGAAGTGTACCTGGTCAGCCCCCCTTACGGGCGTATACACACACCTATACAAATCTATACGGGCACGCGATGCTCAAGGAACCATGGGTAATGGGTGACTTTGGTTTATGAGGAGATTTACACACGAGCCCCGAGGAGAGACCCCCCCGCTTACAGAGCTCCGTGTCGGTTGGAAACAACCAAAATGTTTATGCGTTAGTGTAAGCCACCGTTAACCAAATTTTAGGCCTTCTCAATATCTAGCCATTAAGCGAAGCTTCTGGCTTTCTCCCCCGTTTCTGTCCTACACATTCGTCCTCTCCTTGTTATTTTTTTATAGTACAGGACGGCCTGTTTCGCTACCTGTCCAGTCACACCGTGCAGCCAACCATTAGAAAATATTCACCTGTTTACCTTTTTTTTTCTGACGTACCGACAGATATGTTTCATTGTTAGCATGTATGTATGTATGTATGTATGTATGTATGTATGTATGTATGTATGTATGTATGTATGTATGTATGTATGTATGTATGTATGTATGTATGTATGTATGTATGTATGTATGTATGTATGTGCGTATGTATACAAGTTTTGTTTGAAATGTTTTGTTGGCAATAATAATAGTCACTTTGTCACCCAAGCTCCAGCACAGATTTATTTATTTATTTATTTATTTATTTATTTATTTATTTATTTATTTATTTATTTATTTATTTATTTATTTGTTTGTTTGTTTGTTTGTTTGTTTGTTTGTTTGTTTGTTTGTTTGTTTGTTTGTTTGTTTGTTTGTTTGTTTGTTTGTTTGTTTGTTTGTTTGTTTGTTTGTTTGTTTGTTTGTTTGTTTTAAAGCACAACAAATTCCTCGCGCCAATTCTCGTGGTCTTTCGTCCAGCGAGGCGCTGTGACGACCCCGCGCCTGACCTAGTAGCCCTAACCTAGTACACTACTGCACTGCAGGGGAGGGCATTACACACGCGTGGATAACGACCGGAGCCGTCGCGCTGCCGCGGAAATAATCGCCGCGTCGCCCACTTTCGCAATCCGCGTGCACGTGCGCACTGCTTAACGCCAAGGGTTAATTCCCCCGCGTACGATTTTCCTCTTTTTCTGGTTTTCTCAGACAGGCCTCGCAACCCAAACTACTCCTTTTTTGTTGTTGTTTTTACGCCAGCGCGAGCGCGTTTTTTGCCACATATACTAACCCTTTTGCCACATACTAGCTCACAAAAAGGGTTCAACTTAAATTGAGGACGACTCAGTGAGCAATGGAACGGAAGATGATAGGTGTAACATTAAGGGACAAGAAGAGAGCGGAGTGGGTCAGGGAACAAATGCGTGTTAAGGACATATTAGTAGAAATAAGAAGAAGAAATTGACGTGGGCAGGGCATGTAATGCCAAAGCAAGATAACCGTTGCTCATTAAGGGTAACAGAGGGGATCCCCAGAGAAGGCAAGCGTTGCAGGGGCCGGCAGAAAGCTAGATGGGCAGATGAGATCAAGAAGTTTGCGGGGGTAACTTGGTCGCAGTTACCACAGGACCGGAATAATGGAAGATCTATGGGGGAGGCCTTTGCCCTGCAGTGGGCCTATAGATAGGCTGATGATGAACCCTTTGGTGTCCAAACTTTAATTTTTTACTTAAGATCGCAAAAAAAATTTCTATGATTTAAAGGAACTTTAACGTTACAATTATGACGTCAGAAAAAAATTAGGGTCATTATGACGGACGCAATGATGTGCGACTCCTGAGGAGCACCGCGCAACTTGATTCTCCATATTTCAGTCGAACAATAATTCTAGCTTGATCAGCATGGTTTATGGTTCGAGTGGAGACCATACACGTAAAGTTGGCATTGCTATCATTTATAAGAACGACTAAATTCCACAATTTCCCTTACTTGTCACGATCCCATCGAGCCGCCGGGCTCGATTCGAGTAGACACGCATAAACATGTCTGTTTTTTTAGCGGGCAAAATACATGCTGCCCCCTCTTTTTCACTTTTTGAAGGTCCGGGTACCTTCGTCTGTTTCTTTTAAGTTTCTTAGCGATGTCCAGTTTTTACACCTCATTACTTACTATGCATATTGACACCCTGGCCCTTTACGCTAGTCATCTACATTGTCTTTTATGTCATCTCATGTATATGTTTAGCTAAGTGTTTTACATTTACTATCACTTCGTTCTCATAAAACAACTTTCCCTTGGGACTCTTTGCCCTTAGTCGGCCTTGCGCCTTAAAAACCCAATCATCATCATCATCATCATCGTCACCTTCGTACGTCTGTCTAAAAATGGCGTCAAATGTCCAAGGCTCCGCAAAGCGCGGGAGAAAAAAAAATTTGTTTGGGTCGTTGCTCCCGAGCGACGCTGGGTATCAAAGGGCTAACGAAGCACACGCAGTTTAATTAGCTAGCAGGCCTCCATAATGAAACGGTCAAGCCAATGAAACCCCTGCTTAACGCGTGTATTCTTCTGCTGTCTGTACTTCATACTAAGCTGCCACACGGTCAATTAATGAAAGCTGCGTGTTCCTCTTGCGTAGAAAAAATTCGGTAGGATATCTTTTACAAACATATTGCCGCGAACCATGCATTGGGCTTGTTTATGTTTTGCCTTTACCGCCCGGCTGCGCCGGTCTGTGTTATCTGTGTGCCAAGGGAAGCGCGTGTTCCATTCTTTCTTTCTATGCAGCATGTGTTATCTCTTCTGATAGGGAGAGCGTTCCGAACTAACGTGAACAGCCTAGAATAATCTTCTTTGTTCTGGATGCAAATCGACGGTTCGGGAAGCACTCGCGCCGAAATATAAAAGCTTGCAGAGCAGACGCCGCGGTTTTAATTCGACTCATCGACACTCACCGACGCACGTCACTTTGTTGACTGCTGCTTCGCCGCCTGTGTACTTTTTGAGGTGTTAGGGGAGCACAAGTTCGCTCCAATAAACGTGTTTTTCCTTCAAGACGACTGCCTCATCTTTGGCTACGTCTCACTCATCTCGGCGCATAAGTTTTATTTATAACTTTTTCCTCTCTTTCGAGATTTGAATCGGAGCCAGTAAAGGCTTAATTCCCAGCTTTTCCGCAGCAATCTCTCTCCGTTTATAAGAGGCGTTCTATTTTGAAGACGCCGAGGAACCCCTGAGGTGGAACCCCAGGCGCGGAAAGCAAGACGGAGCGCGGGGGGTCCGGGGACGCAGCACCCTTGATCCCTCTTTTTTGGGTCCCGGAGATGTTCGTCGCTGTCGAAAACACGGCCCTCCCTTGATGCCGCAATTAGACCGGTGAAGATGCCGTTGAAAGAAACACGCACCGGGTCACGGGTGTTTTCGAATTTTGTGGTATACAGCCTCCGCCTGTGGTCGGACGCACGGATACGGTTGTCTGTATGTTTGGTAACAGAAGGTGGGTTGAAGCGCAAAGGTATTGCCTCTCCCATCGCTAATGTACCACGGAAAGAGCAGTGGGCGAATCGAAAAATAAGAAGTGGGTGGTATGGCTTCACAATACCGTATTTTCGCGCGTATAAGCCGCACCAAAAATGCGAAAATTTTAGTGGCAAAGTAGGGGGGCGGATAATACGCGGGAATTTTTTTCTTTAGTGCAGCTTCACGGCAATGCGCGTTGTGCCGTGAAGCTGCACTTTCCTGTATGAAATGTGCGGGCAATACGTGAGGATTTTTTTTTCTTTTCCGGCGGGCTGAAAGTGGGGTACGGATTATAAGAATTGGTGGGTTATACGCACGAAAATTCGGTGTTACTTTAGAAAAATATGAAAAAAAAGGTGAGATAGGTGACAAGGGTGAGTACAGGAGGATAAGACGAAAGGGAAAGGAGAGACGATACTATCAGCACCATCAGCGAAACCTCAGCCAGGCTACCACGCCCAGCAAACAGATGCCTTTATTTATATTTCTTGGTAACCGTACAGAAACCGTATATTCCTATGCCCCAATCAAAAAATAAGGGTGCATACAGTTGCGTGTGCTCCCACCCACGGGCGGGTGTGTGTCTCCTTGGGACAGCTTAAAACGGCTAATTACTCATGCTTCTTAAATACCAACATATCCGGTACACCTATCGAATACACCGATATATATATATATATATATATATATATATATATATATATATATATATATATATATATATATATATATATATATATATATATATATATATATATATATATATATATATATATATATATATATATATATATATATATATATATATATATATATATAGCAAAAATAAGTACTATCCAGTTGAGTCGGGAATCTAATGCGGAGAACTAACTACCGGTAGTCTACCAGTGTAACAGGACGGCTGCCGAGAGACGGCACTAGATGTAGGGGAGCAGCTGGCTCTCTGGAGGGAAGGGATAAAGAAATTTGGGGCCAACGAATGGATTAGGTCAGCGCAGGATAAAAGCAGTTGTAAGCTTACGTGGACGCAATGAATGATGGTGATGATAGACAAATTGAGTTGTTGATTCTGAGCGCAACAAATTCAAATAGACCTTGTACGCGCTGCTCTAGCCACATTTCTGCCGTTATGTGATCGCAGATGGATGGCATTGCATCGCAGATAAGATCATTCCCTGTGTTCGTAGTTGGTTTACGATACAGGCGCTCAGCCGGAAGAGGTCGCATCGGCTGACTTGTAGCGCTACCACACCTCATCCTCCGACGCGGCACTAATACCTATATCGCAGATTGTCGCGCCCCAGCAGCTCGACCTCTAAGATCGAGTTACCAGACAGGATTGACACAGCCGCGCAGTCGGGAAAGAAGTGATCACCGCCTCGAATGCGAGCGGCCTTGCCGTTCCCATTTATTTATCTTATTTTCTTTCCGACAGTGGCCGCAGAGAAAAAAAAAGCACGGCACGGAAGGGGAGTGCCCAGTGATCGACAAGGAGAAAAGACAAATGAAAAACGACACGTCGCCAGACGTGCAAGCCCTCCTCATAACGCCCGACACTCCTTCGTCGTCGAGCCGGTTACTCGCCACTGACACAAGCGCGAAACGCAAGTCCCACCACATCAATCCACAGGGCTCGATGACTGCATGATGCGTAGTTTCCGCGTTAGCCGTGCTGTGTCATCATCCAAGGTCGCTGAAGCCGCCGCCGCAGACACCGAGCTGTCTGGGGTGTCCCTTCAAGAGAATCACCTCGCGTACGTCGTATGAGGACAGATTGTGCTATATGCACGCTACCGCTAGAAAGAAGTCGCCTCATTACCCCTAAGCTGGCGGTTTCCCTTGTAAGTTCCTTGGCCAGGGCTCACCTTACGGGCTAAAAGAACCCTGCGAAACGACATTCACTTGTTAGGGAACCCCTGACGATTCGACTAGCTCCGATGTCATTCAGCTGTCGGTGTTCCGGTGATGTGCAGCTTTCATTGTTCGCGTGTACGATCGGCGTGTAAGCGGTAGTAGAGGAAAGAAAAGGCATATCACGTTCATTATTTGTTAATACATGTTACGCAGAAGGCCCTCAAGCGCGCCGCGTTGTTGTTTCCGGAATTATTTTTAATCAGCTCCACGGCCGCTGCGGATGTAACTTGCGCCACACTAAAATTAGCGCTGCACGCTCAGGGCTCATGTCATATTACGCTGAGCGCTACTCTTAACTAATTTCGGGCTCGCATGCAGAAGACGGCCCACTGGAGGTCACACTAACGCAATAGCGAAGCCTGTCCTATGGGTGATGGCCTTATACAGTTGTGTAGAGACTTTTTTAAGCATATTTATTCGAGAGGAAAAATTGAACGTGCGACATACATTACGCTAGAGCATATTTTGGTATGCGTGGAAGTAACGAAAAAAAAATGTGTAGCTAACAACCTAAAAATACGAAGATTGGGTCGTAAAAAAGGTGTACATTCTACGGCTTATCCCGCCCGGATTGTGTATAGGCTTATTGAAAAACAGGTTGACGTCTGCGCTCGCAACTTAAACTTGACGAGTTTGGATTTAAACAAATTCTGGTGGCGGGAAAAAACAACAACAATATGATGACTTTAGAGCTGCGCTTAAAAAAACAGACTTTGGCGAGAGTCTCGGATAAGTCGCACAACAAGAAGCTTTTGCTTTGCTTTCAAGGTATGCAAGATATTTCTTTAAAGAATTACCAAATCGAGATGCATGGGATCAACACTAGGATTACGTGTACTGAAAGATAGTTGGAAGTAAAACACAAGTAGCTAAGGCAAACGTTGTCAGTATGGCATACAAAAACGCGATTTTGATCTTGACAGCTTATTGCTTGTTGAAAGTCATCGCCCTTTGACTTCGAAGGGCCCTGGAACAAGAGAAACTGACCATCTTTTGATCGCTGACAATCTACTACTGGTCGCTCCGCCCACTGTATTATGCAGTTCCCGCCATCCTCATATTTGGAAAGGGGTTGTTACCAGACAACAAACAGGGGTATCGGTAATGTTATCCAAGCGAAAGCGAAACACCCAACGCCGCTGCCTTCTTGAATGCTATCCAAGCAGATTCCGTAACAGATGCTCTTGAGCCTCAATGCTCAGGAAAGTTCGTCAACTAACAACATTTGTGACATTAACTTTCACGTTTAGTCAGATGGGAAGCACTCCATTTCCGACGGCCTTCAGTAACGCCACTCATCAAGTTTTCAGTGCTCCTTAAAGGGAACCTGCAACACTTTTTTCAACTTTTTTTTTAAATCCTTAATGCTCGCAGAACGTAGTCCCTCAACACACCCAGTACTTAGATTAGGGGGTCTCAAAGTACCTCAGCCAAAAATTACTGCTCTATGCCCATCAGATAACTTGGAAACTCGCTCAAAAGATTTTTCTCTCTTTCTTGGTCTTGACGTTCTTCGACGGCTCGAATTACGTCACTAAGGCCACGTAGCGGCTGTTGGCCGGTTTTTCCTGAGTTGCAGCAATGAACGCTTTTCGATAGCAACTTTAAAAATAACACCACAAAAACAAAGCAGAAACGGAAGGCGTATATGGTGCGACGAGCAAATCACGCAGTGCCGCTCCGTGCTGTCGATAACTGTAGCTTTCGCAGTGGTTCCAGACGCGAAGGAAAGAGTGAAAGCGCTTATCAAAAGTGTTGCAGGGTCCCTTTAAAGGGCAAACCAGTAGGCCCCTTAATACGGAAAAACTTTTCGCAGTTGCAACCAAATACTAAGCGAACGTCGGAGCTACTGTCGCTTACTTTACTGGTTCGCACCGCTGTAGCGGAAGTCCCCAACCTTGCATAATTTACAAAACCAAATTACCATAGGAAGAACGAAGGGGGAAGCGCCTTTACACGCGCTGGGTGTATGTTATAACAAGCCTAGGTCGCGTATCAAATTTCCACGATGTGTTACATCCGGCGGCCTCCGCGAGTTGCCCAAGAGCTCGTCGCCGCACGACGAGCGACCATCCATCGTCTGCCGTCTCTCTTTCGAAGATCGTCTGCACTGCACACGCTTCGCCGCGCCTAACGAGACACTCGCAAGAGATGGTAACGAGCGTGCTTGGAGCAGTAAGAACCACGTTCACGTATCTAATTACCAGTGGTTACGGTATTTGTTAAAGAGTCCATGAAGGCAAAATAAAGCTTTGTTCAATTTGAAAGAACCGACCTTTGGTAACTAATTCAGATCTATTCCAGCCATGAAAGACGCTTTCATTCTGTAAGTCTTTACTTCTTTAGACGTTTTAACTTAAGGCGTAGCATTCTTTGCCGAGTACCGCCACAGCCAGGAGCGTGTAACGCCCTGCGTTTCTACAAAAATGCAAATTTCGTGAAAGTTCCAAATGTAACCCTTATAGTAACGTAAATTGAGATAATTGGTCGGTTGAAATCTTGAAAAACTAAAAACTGAAAAAAATATTTAAAAAATACGGAAAATTGCAAAACGTATAACGCATGACATTTCCACAATACTGATGATTTTGCGAAAGTTTCAACCTGTAATCGTTATAATAGCGTAATTGGAGATAATTGGTCGGAAAGGATTTAGACAGAACCAAAAATTTGCCTGTAAAAAACTCACACTCAGGACAGGCGCCATAAGAATGCTACGCGTTAGTAGATAATTCTCTGAATTTCTGCAGAAATTTTTTAAGCCCCCCAAAATTCAAGAAATATTAAATAACTTTTACATCTCGCGCTACTGTCACGTAATATGGGCAGGAGTGACATAATATGGGTCAACACTAAAACACAGTTATCAGTGTGTTTGCTGCATGTTAGCGCTAAAATTATAAGGTCAAACTAAACTAGAGGTCCCATTACAGTCGCCGAGTCTTGGCGGTGACTGAAGCCGGCGGCCGGCGCCCATCGAACTGACCTTCTCTGGAGTCGGCTGGCCGTTGGTTCATATTTTTCACTCAATTTTCCTATTATTCGTTTGAAGCTTACGAGGAAATTGGCCTCAATGTATCGGGAAAAGCAGACTTTTTAAAAAAACCAAGTATATATTTTGTCTTCATGGCCTCATTAAGGTTCAGACCCGGTTTTATAACGGGCTGTGACGCGTTTCAACGAGGCTTCGGGGATCGCTAGCAGACGGCTGGCGGTCAGGCATCGGCGGGGTGCCCCGGACAAGCGCAATGCCGAGTCGGTTACATCACCCGCTTGCCTCTGAGCTCCGCCAGATTAGCGAGGTTGACGGATCCCGGCTGAGGGGCGTTTCTGACAAGGATGCCGAGCCGAGGAGATTCGAGGCCGTGGGTATATCGGGAACTCGGACTGTCTGTACGCACAAACGCTTGCGTCGTACACATCGGCGTGCTAGCCTGACCATGTACGTATATAGATATTGTAGGCGGGGAAACCCGAGTCAGTAGGGACGAAAAGCTTTTCAGGGTTGCGACGAGGCGCCGTTGATATTGCGAACCTCTGAAACTGCGCGTTTGAAAGAATCCACATCCCGGATTAGGATTTGACTGAAAGCGCAGTGCGTTCAAGGTTTGCTTGCAGTGTACTCGCTTCCTTCTTGATTTAGCGTCGCAATCTTGGCTTCGCTAATAACTGGATTACACAACTAAGGATTCTGCGCTGTAGTATAGCCGGGGTTTTGCAGAACACTTTTTAAGTGCGAATGCACTTCTTAAGCGACCCTGAACCTGCGTCCGCCGGCGATGTCCGGATAGCATATCCACGTGGGGGATTGGCCAGGAATCTCCTCGTCTTCCTTGGCAACGGGGGGAGATGGGCGCGCGCTGCCTGGCCGCTGACATGGCACATACCCACGTGGGGGATTGGCCAGGAATCGGGCGTGAGAAGGGCTAATGCACCCGCTTAAAGGAGTACTGACACGGAATTTCAAAGCTGAGATCCGCTCTAGCAATCAAGTACAACGACAACACAAATAGGCGTCTGTGAATAAATGCATCTTTCTTTCTTTGTAGTTGTGTGTGTGTGTGATCTCTCTTTCGCGAACATTACCGAACCGCGCAAATTCAACTCGTGCATTCGCACTTTCATATTCTTCCCCTCGGGGAAATGCGGGGAATTTTTGCCATGCTGCGACAGTGTACGACAGTGAACCGGTTTATTATGATCAGTTTTGTTATTTATGCGACGGAATGACGATAGATTTTCATGGATGGCGCAGAGATCATGTTGGTCGTGCAAACGCCTCAACCATCCCGATCAGAATACTTCGGAACAGCGGAACAGCGTCAGAAGTGAAAAAAAAAAAAACACAAGAAAACCTAAGCACTTCGACTCACTTAATCCTCTGTTCCCGGCATGCCTTGCGCGGTTCTTCTACTTCTCGTCGCATTGCTTAGCATTATTAGCGTTGTGGAACCGAGAAGCATTAGCGTAACGAAGTATCACTGCAGAGAACTATCGGTGCGCAGATAAACCGCGTCGGAAGGGGGACCTTTATGACAAACATGAATCCAACTAATAAACATGCGAAATACTACCGCTATCTTCTAGATGTGCGAGAGTCAAGCCTCACTTCCGAGATATAGGAAGAACAGCCTCACTTTATACCAATACAGTCGAACCACGTAATAACGAACTTGTATCGGGACAGCAGATACAAAATACAAATACAAAATGCAAATACAACGCACTTGATACAAAAATGCACTTTTGTAGGTTTTAAACCAACTATAAGCCAGGTAACCCTCATATTTCTCCTGGTTTCATTTCAACATCAATGAACCGGAACATGAGCACGTGAAATTACAACAGAACAAAGTTCGCTCGACCAAACAGGCCTGCGTCCTTATTTATTTGATGAAGGATGTAATTTTCGTCTGGTGGCTACTCACAGCACTGAGAAGGATCTGCCACAGTGCCCACGAACAAAATGACCTTTATACTTGTGCAGTTTCGGACGATGTTCTTTTTTTTTCAAGTAGCTTCCCGGACTCCTGGTCAAATATTTTTTTGTTATATCCGATATCGCGCGTGGGCCTCACGTTTCAATTTCGTTATAAAAGACTAAGTGTCAATAAAATAAAGCGTGAGCAACCAAAGTTTGTATTTAGTTCTCTATAGCCGATAATTCGCTATATCAGCGTTCATTATAACGAGGTTCAATTGTACCGGCGTCAGAAATATCCTGAAACTCGAAGCAGAGAAGGCAGAATCAAATGCGACACCGGAAGCAGAGACAGCGATAAAAAAAATCGTTACAAAACCAGGCAACTAATACTTGATAGCGTCAGCTGCGGCTACAAAAGCGAGCGAGTCGGCCCTTCCGCGTTTGTCGCCAGCGTCGATACACAAGCCGGATCGGCGCTGTACGTTTGCCGTAGCGCCAGCCGCCTGGCCGGTCGGGTTTGACCTGACCCGCTTTGCTCCCGTTTCTGTCTGGTCTTTACTGAACACGGCTATCTGACTCTACGGGCGCCGCAGCAGCAGTGCGTTGAAAGGCGGAGAAAGTGATAGACTCGCGCGGCGACCACATCTCTACAGGGTAGGCCATTACGCGGTTCCGCCCAGTCGATTGAGTTGTAACGTTTAACCCGCACTCCCCTTTGTGACTGCAGACCCCAGGCCTCACTGCGGTACAGCTTGAAGTGACTTAGGCATCATATTAGCCAAGTGGAAAGTGCTGGTTACAGCAGGCAGTGAATTCAGAGGCCGTCCGTCAGCATGTGTGTTTATCTGACTTTGCTAGTGTTTGTATGAATCTGTGTCTTCGCTTTCTTCACTCACTTTCGCCCCTAACATCTTGGTATGAAGTAACAAGCCAGGCTGGCTGCCAGGCTAACTTCTCCGGATTATTAAATGCATTCCTTCTCCTCCTCAGAGGCAGTGCTACAAATGGTACGATACCGAGCTTGACGTATAAACTCTCGTCATACTACTATAACGCACGTTATGCAGTGAGCGTAAAAAAAAATGATGAGCCACACCACTCTGCGAACGGTTTATGTCCAGTGAAGCCTTTTAGCACACGACACGGAGGCGACACCGAATTTAGGTATAAGCAAATTTTACTTCTTGCTTTTACCGGACTAGAGGAGGCCCCCGATCATCAGTGACGTTTATACACTCACTCACTCTTGAGCATTTGCGGCGCTTATTCCTAAAAAAAAAAAAAAAAAAAAACATACGTGCACACAAACATTTTCACACTTTGACTCTACTGATCTTCAAAATGGTGGGTAATAGTAACTTATAATGTATACAAAATGCATGTCCAAGTGGTGAGACGTATAATGTTGACGTCTAAGTCATGTTTTGTTCTTTCAAACGCTTCTTATAATAAGCTATCCTACTCAAGACGTATATCCAAGTGACAGGACTTGAGTTGCTGGTCCAAATCATGTTTGCAATGGCGTGGGGATTCAGTGGTGACTGCGTAATAATAGCCCACACACGGGGAAGATCATTATCCAATGCCTGGGCCTCTAAAAAGCCTCGCGCTTCAAAAACACGTGGAGCCTCGGCAAAAAGGTATCTCAAATCTCAAAACACTAGCGTAAGTAATAAATTACGTTAAACTTCTAAAATTAGAAAGAAAACTAGTTTGTTTCTTCCAACATTATGGCTTCTAGAGGTGCGCTGCTGTCGATTTCAATTATGACATCATGATGGCCCACATCCTTGAAGACTTCGGACGGGGTCTTCTCAAGCGGTCTACTTTACCATGTTCGCGAAAATTAGAACAATGCTCAAGATGGCTTCTCCCCCCCGTAGGCGTCTGCTTTGTGTCTACTAAAATAATTGAAAAATTAATATGTGCATTTCCGCTCTGTTGGGAAGGATGACCAGCGAAGCCGTGAATAACCTTTGAGTCGTCTAAGCGTCTAATTGTCGTATTATCTGCTCCCGGAGAGTTCTGGTGAAACAAGAGCCGCAGCCGTTTTCTGTAACCAGACTCCCTGACTCCCTCCGCAGACGGTCATCAATTGACAGCTGACGACAATTCTGTGAAGTTTTAAACTTCACTGTAGACTAACTAATTGATTCAAGTAAATGAAAGTCAGCGTGCTGGGTAAAGTTGTCTTACCGGCTGGCTAATTGCCATTTAATTTGTTTCGAGATACCTTCGGTAACGCAAGAGTTAGAGCCGTATTCTGTAACAATACTCTCTCCGTAGGCGGCCATGCTTCACACTGCAACACACGACGTAGAAAAGCAAGCTTACAAAGTTGAAGCCTACACCGATCATCTTAAGGTCTGCTTCTCCTCCAAATACAAATGCATTGCTAATAAGACATTTTTGGGATCAATATAAGCCGTCTTGCATCAAAATATGAAGGCACTGCGACCTTTTTGTATTCGTTTATAAATTTTTTCTACACTGAGAACCGGTTTTTTTTCGCTGCGGAGAAACCTGCACCAGGAAGAGCGCAACACCATATTGGCAGAGACTGTCGTAAGGCCTATCCCTAGAACGATTGATCGATTGATTGTGAGGCTTAATTAACGCGCCGAAGCTACACAGGCGATGAGGCGCGCCGTAGTCGAGGGCTCCGGATTAATTTCGACCACCTGGGGATGTTTAACGTGCGCCCAAATCTCGAACACACGGGCGTTTTCGCTTTTCGCCTCCATCAGGAAAGCGGCCGCCACGGCCAGGAATCGAACCCGCGTCCTAGGACTCAGCAGCACAACGCCTTAGAATCCCTAGAACGGCTCCGTTGTTAAAAGCAGTCAAACAAACGATTCAGTACAGGTTCCCGTTCAGCATCGGTTGCGATACGACCCCCTGGTTTCAGCACGAAAGAAAGCACTTCTGGCCACGGGGAAGTAACGGTTGCCGCGTCCGTTACCCTTTACACGACTACCCGCGCAATCTATTCATTTTGTAAAAACTCTGACAAACTGTGTTAATGCGGATTTGTTGGTACATTCTTGAAGTTGAGAAAACAGTACTATGACGGGACACAGAAGGTGAGACGAATCTCTACGGATGCTGAGACGGGGCAGTGGACAGCGCCCAGCGTCTAGTTTTCTGTGTCCCGTTATAGCGCTGTTTTCCCAACTTCAAGGGAAGCGTACCTTAAGCCACTCCAATTTTCGTTTTAATTTCTGGTGACCCGTCACCGCTTTATTTCTATTCAGCTCATTAATTACGGGTCAGACGGTAAAATAGTGATATAGACAAATCCCACGGACGGCGTGTGAAGTGCACTAGTGTGAAGTGCACACTGAAAACTTTGAACGCACGTCAGAGCTCTTCATCCCGCCAACAGACGACACAATTTAACGGACTAGCCACCACCACGGCCTCTCCGGAAGTCGATGTCGGCAGGGGGGAAAGGGAGGGGAGGGGGCTTCATTAAACAGGAGCGCGCTCAGTGGACAACCCTGCGGGCCGCCAAGAGAGAGAGAGAATCAAAACAAAGTTTCCGGGCAGCCATTGTTGCCAGCGCGTGACCGTCGTGGTCAGCGGAACTCAGAAGCGGTTGCGGGGAGGTCAGTCGGAAGCGGCGATGGCGACGGGGGCGTCGCAAAGCGTTGCGTAACACCGACGCCCCTCAACCGTTTGTTAGAGCTCGATTGTTTCGCGCGCTTATTAACTGCACATTCACTTAAACTTGTTACACCACTCCCTTCCGACATCTCGAAGGGTAATCGCGAAGTACGTTAACTTTGAGAGCTGTTTTGTTCTTAGTGTTTGTAAGGTTTAAAAATAGTCCGCTGTAACCTACTGTAGATAGTTGGTGAGCCACGCGTTTAAATGTACATGCAAGATTAACCGCGCGTCCGAATTAAAACGGGCCCCAATGTTTAACGTTACTCAGAGCAATGGATGAAGCGTTGACGTAATATTGTATTCCTGAGAATGCAGCTTCACTCATTAAACAGCAAAATTAGCCTAATCCACGCCACCTACCAAGTATTGTTTGCCTTTAAGTAATCCGCTCCGGCATTATGCCGAGGTGAACACTGCTGACGATGGTGGAGGCGCTTAGCGTGTGTTTTCACCTGTGGCAAAAAGTCATCATCATCATCATCATAATCATCATCATCCGCCTATCTGCGCCCACTGCAGGGCAAAGGCCTCTCCCATTATTCTCCAATTACCTCGGTCATGTGCCAACTGTGACCAATTTATCCCCGCAAACTTCTTAATCTCATCTGCCCAACTTTCTGCCGCCCCCTGCAGCGCTTGCCTTCTCTAGGAATCCACTCTGTTACCCTTAATGACCAGCGGTTATCTTGCCTTTGCCTTACATGCCCTGCCCACGTCCATTTCTTCTTCTTGATTTCTACTAATATGTCCTTAACACGCGTTTGTTCCCTGACCCACTCCGCTCTCTTCTTGTCCCTTAATGTTACACCTATCATTTTACGCTCCATTGCCCGCTGAGTCGTTCTCAATTTAAGTTGAACCCTCTTAGTGAGCCTCCAAGTTTCTGCCCCGTAGGTGAGTACCGGTAAGATGCAGCTGTCATACACTTTCTTTTTCAGCGACAATGGTAGGCTATAACGCTTTTAGGCTATAAAAACAGCATAACGCTTTAAATTCAGGATATTGTCGCAAACCATGTTTTACAAATCATCTAGTTTATGCTTTATTTCCACCGCTTTGTCCACGCCCATGGTGACCTTATTATGGGTAAAACCAGAACGTGCGAATGTTTCTGCAAGAGATGGCGCTTCATGATATAGACGCGTGCAGGTCAAACGTTCGGGTTTTCGCTCCACGTAAGCTCAGCTGTGCACTGCACTTCTTTTTACTGCTTCTTCAACGTTTGTGGCTTAGTTGATTGCGAAGCACAAGTTCGCCCTATTAAACTTCAATTACTGCAAGAACCTTACGTCGCTCTTGACCACGTGGCTTTATGCCTGGAAGAACAAAAATAGGACTCATAGACAAAAGACAGAGGCTAAACACGCTGACGCCTTGCGAACTAATGATTACCTATCATCTCTGCCATGCAACCCCATTCCCTGACGGCTATGTCACAGGTGGGACGAACCGGCTTGGTTTTGTACCTTAGTAAACAATGAACGCTACCAGGGCACGTTTTATATAAACGAGGTGAAGAGGCTGAAAAAGGCAGCAAGCCACGAGTACGGACTCCACGGCAGAGTACCGTGAAAAGCAGATTCCGCTGACCGCACTGCGATACAATACGAGCTACCGCTCGAGCGAGTCGAGACCGTGTTCCCTTATCTTCCGACGACGTCTTCGGGGGCCCGCCAGTCCCACGTCCCTGTTCCTTTCGGATCGTATACGCACCAAGGCGGCCGCCGTTGCGACCGTGGAGTGAACGTGACGTGCAACGCAAGAGGCTCTCCCTCTCCGTCTCACCGGAGTACTTGCCCGTAGACACACACTCCGAGAAAACGGTCAAGGAAGCGTCTGCGCCGGCAGCCCGCCTAGGGCAGTACCAAGCGACAGCGGGCACATTTGCAGAAGCCAGTATCGTGGAATAAGCTCTTACGCTCTGTTACGGTGTCATTGCACGTAACATTACAGAAGAGAGAGGATTTGACGCGTTGGTGTGGTTACATGTTTGGTATGAGCACCGCCAACTCGTCTCGTGTCCATTCCTCACTTGCAACTTCCGAATCGGTTTGTGCCAACCTGAAGTCCAGCTTTTTTTTTCACCGTACAAGCGAAACTTGATCGCGGTGGTTTCCTTTGACTGTTCTTAATTTTTCACAAGAAATGTTTTAACAACGAAGCTGTTCTATGGATGGGTCCTCATATATTATTAAAGTGCAAGCGAACCCCCCCCCCCCCCCGTTCTTCCATCCACTCTTCCCACCCCTGAGCTGTGGGAGAACCTGGCGACCAGCAGCGATCTGGGTTTCTAGGCACTTTAGGCCTCCATAGCGAAGGCTGTCCGCTCATCACATGGCGTCCTGGAAAAAGGAACCACTCTTACTTCACCGGCTCAATAAAACGTTTTTAAAGACGATAGTCATTCTTGGGCTACTTAAACGCAGAAATTCTGGTCTCTCTGTCTGTCGAAAAGAAAATTTATTAAAACTAGTTACAGCTAAGAGCCGCTCTAGTTAGCTACTACTCGAGTCGACACGGCCCATGATATAAGCAATGTGCTACCGATAAAACGAAAACATCACACAAATTCACAAAATACAAGGTTTACCTGTCTGTGACCCAATTCAGCCACCCGGCAAAAGTGAAGCAGAAGCTGCGCAATTGTCTTGTATACCCACAGCCAAATCCAAACGTCTATGTCCGCTGTCAATGTTCATACTTGTCAACATTGTTAAAAAAGAACAAGACATTACGCAAATATAAGGAACAAAATCAATGCATTAGTGATATTTGCAGTGCTCGTTTATTTAAAGAATTCATGAATGCTTGGTTTTTGCGATAGCAAATGAAATACTACATCAACTGCAGAAAACCGTCGCCCGCGCTACTATAGCTCCGGGCAGCAATTGAGCAATCAAAGGACAGCAATAACGAATGGTTTATCTAGACAGGTTCCACCTTCCGCTTGTAACGCTCGTGTAGTATATAGGCAACGCGGTTCTATAAACGTTGGAGTAGGGTGCCTCGTATCACGCGTGTGTCAGTCGTACGGCAGCGCTCGCATTGAGGCACCTTACTTGGAGCAGTGGAATGCGATAAATTTAAGTTGACTTGAACAATCCTCTAGCCCGTTATCTTGGGAGGAACGAGACGGGAGAGGAACAGCATGAGAGGTGAGCGGAAAAGAGAAGGGAGACATTTACTTGGCAGGAGCGCAAGTCGACTATCGTCGACACTTGCAACGAAAGGAGCAGATACAAGGCCATTTTTTTACCACTACTACTAATACACTAGGCTTGGCGACACTCTGTCCTGGTATCGTGTCACGCTCCCTCCGTAAATGGTTTCTCCGCCTCGCGAAAACCGTTTCCCAGTATAGAAAATAATTCATAAAAATAAGGAAAGGGTACTAGGGCCTTCATATTTTAATATGACGGCTTATATCGCCCCTAAAAATCTCTTCCGAGCAATTCACTTGCGTTGATAGGTGAAGCCAACTTTAGAAACTCTGTGTAAGCTTAGCTTTTGTGAGTTGGTTTTAGATGCGACTGCATCTCATTCACTCGCCTTGTCCCTCCACGCGGCGTTGTTGTTGTCCGTCCACACCCCTCCCCCATTCTCCTCGCCGCGCGAGCTGCGCTCTCCGCCGCTCACCCCCTCTCCTCTCCGATAGCGAACATTCTCTCGCGAGGGGCATTGGATTGGATTCCATTGGATTGGCTTGGATTGGATTTGGATTGGATTTGGACTGGATTTGGATTGGATTTGGATTGGATTTAGATTGGATTTAGATTGGATTTAGATTGGATTTGGATTGGATTTGGATTGGATTGGATTGGATTTGGATTGGATTAAAGTGGATTGTGTTGCGTCATAGCCGCGCCACGTTGCGTCATAGCCGCGGCAGGGGGTTCGCGGCACGTTTCACGCGATGGGAGAATCAACCTAACGGAAACAACAACGGAACCCCCTATGCGTCGCATCTACACAGGGGTTCCCGCGAGGGGAGGTGGGAGAAATTTTTTTCTCACATTGCCTATTGCGCAGTGAAGCATGGTCGTCTACGGAAGAGGTATGATTGCAGAAAGCGACTCTACCTCTTGTGTTATCCAACGTACACTAAAATACATTGTAAGTAAATTAGCCGTTAAGACGACTCTACCATTACGCAGAGTTTCACTTACTTGTCATAATTAGGTGACAGTGAAGTTGTGAGCGTCGAAGAATTTGTCTTCTGTCACTACATGGACATCTATGGAGGGAGTACGGTTACAGAAAACGGCTATAACTCTTGTTTTATCGAAACTATACGGAAAAATACTACACGAAAATCAGCCGCTAGGACGACTCTAACATTATGCGCAAAAAGGATGCCGAAGCTAAACGTAATATTCGCAAAGGCAAACCACAGCTTCGCTGTCTCAGCAGATTTCACGCTGGGTGGAACTGCGTTTAATTTTTTTTTTCAACAAATGTGCTTGGAGCCTTAAAGGAGCCATGAAGACAAATAACAAGTTGGGTTTATTAGAAAGACTGCTTAGTCCCGATAACAATGATACCAATATCATCGCAATCTTCGAACAAATAACGGAGATATTAAAGAAAACGTGTGAAGCAGTAGCGACCCCCTAGCCAATTCCCCGCAAATTTTCTATGACGTCACGGAACCTTGTTTGTGCGATTGGCGGCCGCCTAACTGAACTGTCGCGACGACGCATGACTGGACGTCTGTAATGGGGCCTTTAGTTCCATTTGACCGCATCACTTGAATGCTAACGTGCAGTTAACGCGCTGAAAATTATGCTTTATTGTTGGCCCGTATGACGTCATTCTTGCTCATAACACGTCACTGTGGCGCAAAATTTGAAATTTTTTAAATACTGCTTGCTTTTTGTTTGTTAAAAAAACTTCTTTTGTGGCTGTAATGAAGCTGAGAGAGATAATTAATCCTAGTTCTTTCAAATCAAACGAAGTTGTATTTTCTCTTCATGGCTCCTTTAAGATGAACTCCTCGTGTACACACATACACACACACACACGCACACATACACACTGTGCATTTGACACATTCATGCATTGGATGTGCAGCTTACGAACACACGCACATATAACACGCATGCGTGTTATATGTTCGTGCGTTCGTAATCTGCCTATCTGGAGTCGCGGTGATTACATTATATGGAGTCCTGCATACTCTCTTTCGACTCTTGGTCACGACTCTTGGCCTAAGAGTCCCGGGACTCTTTTTGAAAGAGAGTCTGGTGACCCTCTACCGAAGAGTCCAAAGGGAGTCAATTCTGTAGCAAGCGAAGGACTCTCTAAAAGGAGTCAGTATGGACTCCCTTTTTTCTTAGAGTGTATAGAGTGCCCTTTGATCGTGTAGGAGCCTCTTCATTAACGCGGACATTTCAGCCTTTACCTGATGTTGCCTGTGGCCCACCAAAAACGCACTGCAAGCAAGCCAACCTTCTCTGACGATGATGATATTCGCGGGTGAAGTGAAAAAAAATTAAAGCGCTACCCGTGATAGGAATCGAACTTGAGTACCTCGCGGTATGACGCCGACGTCTATCTTTTTCGCGCCTTTCCAGCGTTTTTTAACCCACATCACACCAGCTTACCATAGACATGAGCTAAGCATCATGTTACTACCAGAATAATAACATAAATAGGGTCCGCTCGCTTCTGGGTCGGTTTGTTTGGTGTTGGACTTGATTTTGGAGAGCTTCGCGTTCCCCCATCATTGCCCTTTCGACAGAGGGGTAGTTCATTTTCTTCTTTTCGTTTTCCGTTTCTTTTTTCACTTGCTAGGGCTAGATCACGTTTGCTGCCATGGTTTATACAATAGCAACAACAATCAACAAACTACAAACACAGTGAAAAAAAATACATTGACAGCGAGGCTATGACATAATAACTCGTTTTTTGCTCATCTGTTTTCTCCTTTTTCGTCGTCTCTCAGCAGACATTCACTTTTGACGCAAGAATCGTGCCTCGGTAGTTTTCTTTTTGCCGAAACGTCCGTCAGCTGCCGAGTAAACCCTCTCTGTACTTCCTGGTTTATGCCGAAGAGTTCGCACATTTTGCGCGGTGGCTCCCGTCATCAGCTGACTATATAGAACTTCCGTTCACCCGAAACCCGGCCGACCGCGACCAAATGGCTACCGCGGCGTGGCTGCATCGTTTATTCCGCGCTTGATGTCTACTTTCCGACGTGAATTCGTTCTACCCCTCTACTCCGCTTCATTCGCAGGCAGAATGGACAGTTAAGGCGATTGCCATGACATCATTCCATCAGTTCTTTACTGAGCTCCATTTTTCTTTATTTTATTTGTTTTTTAAGTTGTCAATGCACTCTTTACTAGAATCAGAAGCTTTCAATGGTTCACAAAAATTTGTCCACGGTATACTCGGGTACAACTTAAGAACGTCGATGATGATGATGATGATTTATAGTGGTATACCCTTTGTAGCGGGGTGATGACACGTCATCTTACCAAAAAAACTAAAAAGAAACAAATATACCTATGTTAGGGCAGACACAAAAAACTTATTAGGCACAAAATACTTTTCTGTTAGAGGTGGTAGCTGTCCTAGGCAATATTCCCCTCTCTGCTTTTCGTCCACCAGCATTCTAATCTACTGTTCGTCGCCTCGACAGCCCTGAAGTTAACTGCCTCCGTGCTACTCTTAAATCCTAGGGCTTCTGGGAGTCGAATATTTCCCGCTAGATTTGGATGGATAGCCACGCATTCTAACACTATGTTCCGCGTAGTTTCTGTTTCTTTCCCGCAGACCATGCATACCTCATCATTTTGTGAATATTTCCCCACAAAGCTCTTAGTTCGCAAGCAACCTGCTCTAGCCTAAAAAAGCAAAGCACCGTCCTGGGAATTATGGTAGAAATTTTCCTCTCTGATGTCCAGTTTCTCAGCCATGCATCTCGGAAGTTGCCGCTGTGCCTCATCCCCACAGCCGGATGTTACTCCGCGGGGCGCAAGTAGTGCATCACTGAGAATATTTTGAACATGGCACGAGCCGTTCTCGTGATTTTTTTGGACTTCATATGCTTATAAACTACTGCAGCGACGACAAACAAACTACATGAGAAAAGGCAGATGATATCCCGCATTCATAGCAATCTCCTTTCAGAACGCGAGCTCCCGTTGTCACCCGGGTCCGTCGTTTAGGCGAGTGACACCGTACATGCGCTATTGCCGTTCTTAACTTGTTCCTGAGTATAGCTATGACATGTCCTAAAGCAACGAATTAATCGATACGCTAGAAATTTCCGGCGTACGGCGATTTATCCCCACACGCTATATGCGGAAGCCGAAGCATATACAGCTTCGCTTTAAAAAAACGGCCCGAAGAATCAGAATAAGATGTATTAGAGGCTTCCCACCCTTTGCGATGAAAGAGGTAAAAAAAAACGCTTGATTCAAATGAGGTGCAACTTGTCGACAAATTGACGTCAAAACCACATGTAGGCTATAGGATGCGACCCAGATGTTCTGGTCTCATTAGTAGAAGGCGTTGATGGTGCGTCTAATGCGCTCTGATTATTGCCGCCGCAGCAGCGTTGTACACGCTCGGCTCCCACGCCCTATAGCACAACGCCGGCGAAAAATGAGGTCGTTTCCATAGCCCGCCCAAGCGACGCATCGAACGACCGTTACGTAACGCCGCTTTCTGAGCGCAGCGGGCCCTGACATCAGGCGTTCGTGTGTATGTGTGCATGGCTTTCATTGTCGCCTCGCATGGGGCGAGAAAATGGCGCCTCCGCTCGCACTGCAGTGGCGTTTCGGTTCGGCTCGTCCACCCCACTTCCGCCCACCAGTCCGCCCCACTTTTACCGCCCCATTGAATTCTATAATGGAGGGCGTCGTGTGTACGAATAAATGGTGGCGATTAGACGCGGTGATTTCGGGGCTAAGTTTTAACCCGTCTATGCCTGTACACGGTAGCAAAGGTTTCCGTACACGTGGTAATGCGCGCGTAAAACGTATACAGCCATGAAAAAAAGAATGCAGGAAGCTCACACTAACGCATTGAAGGTAGCGAAGCTGTACGCAACCTTCACGAGCATCACGACGGTTTGAGTCCACGATTGCAGCCGATTTGCTTCTTATTCACTCCAAAAACGACATTATTTACTCCATCATTGTTGGTATAAGAGTGAGCTTCTTTCATTTTTTTGGAAGTGATAATCATTGGCCATCACCTTGGAGGGGCGTACGCTAGGACGTGTCTTTCTCGTTCCGAGCAAGTGTTGCCACGATTACAGCGAACGCTGGAGTCATTCTTGTTTTGAGCAAGTGTAGCCACGATTGCGGCGAACGCTGGAGTTTTAGATGCGAGGCATCTCATGCTCGGGGCTGTGTCCCTCCCTCTCTCGTTGTCGCTGTCCGCTGTCCGCACTCTACTGCCCATGCGCGTCTCTTCAGCCCCGTCAGCGTTTGGGCTGACGTCAGCGCAGTCCACTATAAAAAGAAATAGTTAGGCGGCGCCTGGTTTCGATCACACGACTCTCTGGCCGCAACGGGGGGTACGTGGCGCTCTTCCCACTGCGCTACAAACCGAGACGGGAGCATGTGCCACGAACGCGCCTGATGTCCTTCACTCATTCAAACTACGTTAAGAAGCTACTGATACAACGAAGGCACGCGAAGGTGAACGTCAATGGGAACGACGAACTGAAAACTAATGGGAACTTCAGTCGACCTCATGGCTGCTTCGCATACTACTCAGGGTTACCCTACGGGAAGATGGTCTAGTTTTTTTTGTTTTTTTTTGCCAATCTTGGCCAATCTCCTTAGGTGGGTATACTTGGCTTGACAAACTTGCGCAGGCGACGCTGGGCGGTCGTCGCGAGGCACGCACGGGCGATCGCTCGGCATTTTCTTGGCGGGCGGTCACCGCGAGGCCCGTGCTCACGTGCGCGCGCTTTGCAGTTTCTTGCTATTTGTAAGTGTAAACACAAAAAATCACGATTTGCTAAACAGCTTCGCCGTTAACATAAAATGCGAACACGACCAGAACATGCAAAAATTGAAAAACGCTGTTCGTTGAGGCCCAACAATGGCGCGCTGCTGGTATATTTGGAAAGCCACATTTCGCAGCTTTGTTACTGTAATTTCATCTTCCATCTTTAGCTTCCCGTCGGTCCATTTCTAGTCTTACATTGTTTCACAAACCATACCATCATCCCACCCTACACAACCAACTCAATAATCAACCGCAATACATTTCTCGCTAAGGGACAAGAAGAGATTATGATGATAATAATAACTTTATTTTGCCCAAAACTGGGTGAAAGGAGGAAGGGGAAGTGGGAGCCTTCCTGAATTCCTCCCCCTCAGATGGCAGTCTGCAGCCCTTGGGCGCGAGCGGCATCTTCGGCCAGTTGGACGACAAGAAGAGCGGAGTGGGTCAGGGAACCAACACGTGTTAAGGACATATTCATAGAAATTAAGAAGAAGAAATGGGCGTGGGCAGGGCTTGTAATGCGAAGGGAAGATAACCGTTGGTCACTAAGGGTAACAGAGTCGATCCCTAGGGAAGGCAAGCGTGGCAGGGAGCGGAAGAACTTTAGGGGGGCGGATGAGATCAAGAAGTTTGCGGGGATAAATTAGTCGCAGTTAGCACAGGACCGGGGTAATTAAAGATTAATGGGGGAGGCCTTTGCCCTGCAGTGGGGGTATATAGGCTGGTGATGATGATGATGACATTTCTCGCCGAAACGATCACGCTCACAAAGTTGGCATCGAACATAGCAGCACGAGACATATTTTTCGAATCGTTCATCCTCAGAACATCACGTGATTGGAACCGCCTTCCCCCAAATGTCGTGGGCATATATGATAACCGTTTATTTCACTACGCGTTAGACAGTAATGTACAACCAGGATAATGTTTGCTACCATAGTTGCTGCATTCGCATGTATTTTTGCTTTGTTTGTGTAACCCCCTCCCCTCTGTAATACCTCGGTCAGTGAGGGTATAATAAATAAATAAATAAATAAATAAATAAATAAATAAATAAATAAATAAGCCACGCGCCAATTTGTCTTGCATGGAAAGAAATCGCGCTATTTGTGCGTTATGGTTCATATTTTCGTGTCCGCGTTTCGTACGTCCATGACTGTACGTTACACGCGCACAAAGAAGAACAACTGACTGATTTGTCTTTCGGGGCGTTGTCATAACTGGAACGCATTTTGAATTGTGTTTCTTCACTGAAACAGTCCTCGTAATTGAAAAAAAAAATTATTCGCGTCACTCAAGTCTCCTTACGTGCTTGCAAGGTGAAAGCCTGGCGATAAGTTTATTAACACTCTGATGCTACATCTTATTAGCGTCGCTTTCTTTGTGTTTTCGTTGCTTCGTCTTACGGCGCGTATTACGTCAGCGATCTGATTGGCACACGCCACAGCTTCCGTAGAATCGTGGTTCTGGGTGGCTGGTGTGCCCCTGCTCTGCTCACGTGCCATCAGGTTTCAGGTGTCACGCGGCACGCACTATTCTACAACCCAAGGACGCGGGTTCGATTCCCGGCCACGGCGGCCGCTTTTCTGATGGAGCCGAAAAGCGAAAACGCCCGCGTGTTCGAGGTTTCGGCGCACGTTAAGGACGTCCATGAGGCCAAAATTAATCCGGAGCTTTCCACTACGGCGCGCCTCGTAGCCAGGGGGTAGTTTCGGCGTGTAAAACCCCATAATTTTACTAAGTATTCTTCAACTCTTACGTTTTTAGTTCATAGTTTTGTCGATTCAGGAAGAAAGGAAGGCTGTAGAAGGAAGGCAGGAAAGCTAACCTGGCTAGAGCCTAGTTTGCTATCCTGCACGTGGGAAAGGGCACATAGGCAAAAAGAGAAAGGAAAGAAGGAAGAAAAGTTGGAGCAGAAAGGTATGCCCAGCGCTGAAGCACTAAACGTTCAAGTTCAGTTATTGCCACTGGAGGCTTTCAGTCTATAGTCTTGTGTTTAAGTTCGTCGCTCGTAGAAAGCGTAACAGTTCGTTAGTCGCCTTCTAAGCGGATGACAGAGAAAGCCAGTGACGCAGAATCTTCTCCGCCGAAAATGGCCGCCGAGGTTCCTCAGTGCTGACGACAGCTTCTTCCTTGCAGGCGAGTAGCGTGTGCACTCGCATAAAACGTGACGTATCATCTTCGGCGTGTCACGCGTTTCGCACTCCTCACTTGCTGCCATTCCTATTAAGTACGAGTAAACATTTGTGAATGCCACCCCCAGCCAGATACGGCAAAGAAGAGTTGCGTCAGACCGTGGGAGGCTTAGTGGAAGGGGACGTTGCAGGTGCGGGTCAAGGTTACCAACTGAAGCGGGCAAACTGTAGCCCTTAAAAGCTGATGATTTCTGGCCAATCCCCGAAGCGTGTATGTACCACAATGAGAGGAATAGTGACGAGAACTTTTTTTACTGCGCTGGACGTGCTGAGATAGCAGAGTTTGTAGAGCATTGGGCTGCAATTGTGCCCGCCCAGGTTAAAACCGAATCGGATCACACGCGTTTTTTTACTCTTTACTGCGACGACCATTTTATTAACCGGAATACTACCACAATTACAATGACAACAACAAAGGCGCTTTTTTCGGTTTAATTAGCTCACTTCAGTCAACATCGACGGCATACGTGCTAGCTTGTTTACAGGCTTCGTTTTTCTATGAATCTTTCACAAATGCCGTCGCGATGCCCCTTAAGATAAAATTGCAGCGAGCGTGAGGAAATGCCAACCACGTGGTCGTCGCTTGGTGTTGGAACTCTGCGTCGCACACGGCCGGATATGTGGGTGAAGGACCGCTTCGGCGGGCTATAAATACCGGAAGGCTCGGCGCGAACAAGGGCAGTAGACGAACGACTAATCTTAGTCGCCGCAGCCCCTTGACTCCAGCAACCGCGCCTTGGACTCCGTGCAGAGTCTCGGCTCTCATCAACCCGGTTGCGGTTGTTTTCCTTTTTCTTCCGACACATATTCCCGCGCGAGGGACTGTCCAAGAAATTTGAGCCTTACGAGCTGACAGGCCTTTAATGATGATGATGATTATTCCTATTGGTTTCCCCTTTGAAGCGGGGTGATGACATGTCATCTTACCAAAAAAGACTAATATAACCATGTTTTTCACTCTTGGTTTAATACTAGCGCTGCTTAGGGCAGGCACTAACGCTTATGAGGCCCGAAATACTTTCTTTTCCCTGTTACAGGTGGTAACTGTCCTAGGCAATATTCCCCTCTCTGCTTTTCGTCCACCAGCATTCTAATCTTCTTTTCGTCCCCTCGCCAGCCTCGAAGTTAACTTCCTCTCTGATACCCTTAAATCCTAGGGCTTCTGAAAGCCCAATATTACCTTCATGTAGATTTGGATTTTTGGAGTCATGTAGATTTGGAGATTTGGATGAAACGTGAAAGTTGAACATTAAAGAAAAAGAAACAGCTGCGAAAGAGAAAAGTGAAGAATGACATTTTAAAGGGAAAAAAAAGAGAAGAAATTTTGGTGCTGGCAATGATGCCACTGAAAGAGGGATTATAAGAGTACTGTTTATGGATAGAAAACTGGGGTCTTGGTCTAGGAAACCTAAACTTTAGATGAAGGTATCATAACTCAAATTGAACAAAAAAGTGGGCTGGCCGGATACGGAGAACTGACATGTAAAGTATCCGTATTACGGATATTATAAGTATTACGGAGGGGCTACCGTCAGGTGGGTTTAGAAGTAGGGGAAGACAACTTGATAGAGGGATGATATGAGAAGACTCAGGGAAAAAAATTCCCCGCATTTCCCCGAGGGGAAGAATGTGAAAGTGCGAATGCACGAGTTGAATTTGCGCGGTTCGGTAATGTTCGCGAAAGAGAGATCACACACACACACACACACAACTACAAAGAAAGAAAGATGCATTTATTCACAGACACCTATTTGTGTTGTCGTTGTACTTGATTGCTAGAGCGGATCTGAGCTTTGAAATTTCATGTCAGTACTCCTTTAAGCGGGTGCATTAGCCCTTCTCACGCCCGATTCCTGGCCAATCCCCCACGTGGGTATGTGCCATGTCAGCAGGAACAACAAGAATGAGCCATGGGGACGCGGCCAGGCAGCGCGCGCCCATCTCCCCCCGTTGCTAGGGAAGACGAGGAGCGCGCGCACCCGCAGCTGTTGCTATGCGGACTACGGCGGCGGACGATTCAGGCTCGCTTAAGAAGTGCATTCGCACTTAAAAAGCGTCACATCGTTTATCGCAGAATGGGAGTGGTTGCCGGTCAGTGGATTAGGCCTTCATCCGGCAGTAGACGTAAATCGGCTGATGACGATAACGACGATGATGGCAATGGTTAATAGGTGCTAGAAGAGCATCTAACAGGATAGCCGTCTGGTCCCGGATATGTCAGAACGGACAGCTGCAATGGGACAAATTTTTATTCAACAGCGAAGTTTTCGAGAAATCTGTGTAGCCGCCCGTACGGCCGCATTTCTGGTGGATGTCAGTCACAATTTCCTTCCTAGAAACTTCCTCCATCTTGGGGATTTCCCCTAAATCTGGTCGATTAACACCTTCACTCGCTTCTAGATGATGATCAATTCGCTCTCGCGCTATAAAATGCTAGCCTTCTGGTTAGCTCAGTTGGTAGAGCGACTGCCCTAGATAGGTGGTGGTCCCGGGTTCGAATCCTTGACCAGGAGGAGTTGTCCAAGAGCGGAGTTTTCGATGAAGGTATAGTCAAATCTTCCTTCGCAGAAACCTACTCTACCTTGGGTATTTCCTCTAAATCTGGTCGATTAGCCATTAGCGTCGATAGCACAAAGGACGAGGGAGAGGTTAAGAACGTCCTTAACGTCAGAATTCTAGTTTTCTGAACACCATCTTTGTATTTTTACCTACTAAAGGGCTCCAAACATGCCCGAGCCCGGGCACGTGTCTTTAATCGACTTCTGAAAGCTGCGTTTTTGTAGCTCTAGTATTTTATTAGGTGCGAAGCACCTTAGGACCTCGCAATGTCCGTAATCCGTGCGTTTTACTGCGTGCGCGTGCGTGCTGCGCATGCACGAGGAGCATTGGATTGAATTGGATTGGGTTGGGTTGGATTGGACTGAACTGAAATGGATTGAATTGGATTCAATTTAATTGTCTGGAATTGGATTTGGAAATCGTTCTAGCAGCACTACGCAATATCAAGGGTGATTTAGCAGCAGTAAGCACTCCCCAGGGCTTCGCCCACTCGTCATGATTCCCTTCGTGGAGATGCGTGAATTTTTTTAGTGATTCGAGCTTTAAAACATCGCTGCTGATCTGTTTTGCATGCTTATCTCGCAATGCATTCAATTCCACAATTTTGGGAAAGTGTACTATCCGGCTCGCCTGCCAGGGTGGACACGATACGCTGGACGAACACCGTGTAAATCGAAAGGATAAGGGGAAAATATTACCCCAGCTTCACTGACTTAACGCCTGGAACGGTCATGTTAAGAGCGAAGCTGCCTGGCGTTTCCTGATCGCAAGGCTAAGCGTAGCGGAGACACTCGAAGCGAGCAAACCGAGTTTCATTAGCCCCGATTCATTTTTGCAGTGTTCCACTGCTCGAGCCACCTACTGGAAACTTTTGTTACCTTTGAACTTGGAACACTGCCACGGAAGGGAAGAAGAGGGAGGGGGGGGGGGGGGGGCACAAGCACTTTTTGTTTTTCGCGGCGTATCTTCTTATTTCGTGTGACCAAAATCAAGCAGCCATGTATTTTCCGTTATCATGACGATGCACATATCCTTAATGTATTGCTGCCTCTCCGCCAATATGCTTAATATTTTCTTTTTGCTCAATAATGTTGACAAGAATAAGCATTGCCATAGATGAAGTAGTTTAGAAAACCTATTCCTATATAAACGTGTCGTTCGAGTATTAATTAACTTGCTGCACGTGTTCTTGGCGCTTGTTTTCCTCATCGCTAAGCTATGCCCTCTCCACATCCCTGCGACAACGTTAGTACATTTCTGCCCACGAAAGGTTCGACCAACAACAGCTTCGCTGTTAAAAAAACGGTTTCGGTGTGCCTAGGGCTAACGCACAATGCAGTCTAAAGCTGGGCATCTGGATTTAAGGGGTTTCACCAGACAGGAATATCGTAGAAACGAGCGATGGCTGATGACAATGGCACGCGAATCATTTCGCTTTTCTCTTCCTCTCGTCTTCGTTTCTTGCGCGCTGTTTCCGAGCCATGCGTAGCCATGAAGTCCAGCGAAGCGCTTAAAACCGATTTACTCGAAGTCATCGCCTTAACATTCCTGGTCCACCGTTCATTTATTAAGCAGCAATTACTTATTATGTTCGTTTTAATAGTTGCATTGCAAATTTCTAGCACAGCCACCATGCTGCCAAGGCCGCCTGGTCTACGTTAATTAAAGCAGTCACGGCGCTTTAAACGCACTGCTGCTACCGTTCGGCAAACAACACGCAACTTCACAAGCCCGGGCGCGGCGTCTCTGTGTTTGTTGCGTGAGACCAACCTTGAATGCGCCGCGGCGGCGCCCTTTGCAAGCCGTGCAGGAGGGCCAGACGCCCGGTGCCAAGACACTCCCCGAGAGAACCTAGTGGGGCTCAAAACTGCCGTCGTAGCTGGCGCCGAGGGATTTCCCTTGAACGACTTCGCAAGCGGCGCTTTGCTTAAACCGCGGCGCCGGTGACGAGGGAAATAGAACAGCGCTTTCCCGCTCTCCGGCGGCCTCCGCAGACGACGAAGCTTCCCCGGAAGTTTCCAAGCAGCCCGTTCGCGTGTGTATTTCTTAAAGCGAGTTTGAAAAACAGCGGGGCTGTGAAAAAGAAACATGGCCCGTCTTAGCAAGTGATTGCTTCGGTAGGTCGTTGAGTCACAAGCTTATTCTCTCATCGGGTTCGCTTAGAGCAACAAACTAAGACTCAAGTGATTGGCTACACCCGAAAGCTGCACAAGATGTCCAGGGTTAATTTCTCCTCTTCTTTTTTATCCCGATCAATCGAATTTTTGTCTTCTCCGTTGCCTCTCAACCAATCCCCTGGTTACCCGGGCGTATATTATGTATGAACGGGGTTGACCTTTGTACCTCCCCTCCTAAACCTTACTAAGAGAATGAGTAACAAATTCCGCATGTTCAGCGACATGAAAGCAGAAAAGTGGAACAGCGGAAGCTGAAGTGATCATCATGCACCCACTGCGGTCGCTTCGCGTTACGAAATTTGGGACGGTCTGGCTGTTTTCTAATGGTTGGAATTAATTATTTTGCTCAGAACCAGGGATAAACTGGCTTAGACGCGTCGACGGCAGTTCAGACGCGCCGTCAGAGAAGCCGTAATCAGCCCTAACGTCGTCCCACGCTCGCAGCCCGGGGATGCTGCCGTTTTTGTCCGGCTGACCTCATCTGATGCCGCGCCGGAAGCGCCCGGGCCCCCGCGCAGCCGGAAGTGGCCTCCGTTCGGAAGTGCAAGCCAAAGCTGTCGCCGCCGCTGCGGCCGTCACCGTGAGCCGCGCCGTGCGGCCGTGAACATGACGCGGCGACACCGCAGGCCATTTCAAGTGCTTCGGTCGATACCCCGCGCCCCCCTACGAAAAAAAATCCAGGGCCATCTCCACTAAAGGGGGGACGTGGCTTTCAAAATCAACTTTTTTATTTCTGAGTGGATTTTGATGAAAATTGGCACAGCAACTGGAAATGCTTCTGTGATAACACCATAAAAATTTCAAGATAATATTTTGATAACTTTTTTATTTATTAAATTTTCTTTCTGTTCCGCTTGTACCGAGCTTGAGCGACTTATAAAACACGATAGAAAACTTGTTCGAAGTGCTTTGCATTCCCAAATGAATGGGCGAGGTCGTAACAGTTTTAGAATTTTTTTTTTACAAAACAATCTTTTTTAGTTTTCATTTTTTTAGAGGTTAATGTGCAACAGGCATGTCGACTGTGAACGACTATTTGAATAAAAAAGTCACAAAAAACAAATCTGGAAAACCAAAAGTGTCACGACCTGAACTGTTCATCAAGGAATGTAATGCAAGAAACGGAATCAAAATAGACCCAGTGGTCACGAAGAAATCCCTGGTACAAGCGACATAGGTGGCAAAAAAAACTGTTTTGAGAAAACGGCTTCCGAAGTTGCAACATAGGTTTCACTTATCAAAAGTCGCCACGGTTGCAGCCTTTCATGTCCTTTTGAACATGGGGCTTCTGGAAGGCCTTGCCTTGAAATTGGAGTGCCTTTTACAGCCTTTCTCTTTCCAGAAAACATCATTTTCAGCTCCTCCGTGAAGAGTACATACCCCCTTTGCAAACCAAACAGAGGGGAAGATGGGTTTCAATGGGCTTTCAATGCAAAGTAGGTTAGCGGGTTGGCTGTATCGCAGTGGACAACCTCCTTTTGCAGTGTTGTCACCATGGCAACAAGTTAAGCATTTTTTTTACTTAAATTTGAACATTTTTGGCTTTTTTTATGCTTTATCTTACCCGGCACAGCAACTTAGTACTCATACGTGCAGGTGTTCATTGCCAAAAGTTTGCATACCACAAGGATGAAAATGAGCTACTTTGAAGCTTGGTAGAGTATTCTGCATAACTCCCAACTTCAATGCAAGAGCATATTTTTTTACTACTTTTGACATTCAAGGCATCCAATATTTCTCGCAGCACAGCCAGTATGCCCTAAGCAATGGTATCAATAATTTCCCTAAAAAATCACTGTTAAATGCTGCCACAGTAACGTACATTTTTAACGCAGAGAGCATATTTTTATTCCTATATTACTAACTCAAACCTGTTTGCATGAAAATTACAAGTGCACAGGAATAAAAAACGTAGCGCAAGAAAGGCGATATGACTCGCGCGCATCGCAGCGCACGCTTACCGCGACATATCGTACTTTGATTATCCCTGATATGGCTTGTCAGGTCACTTTTAATATTAAATCTAACGTCGCAGGCATTAATTACAACTACTGGCATTCAATCGTAACCGGTTGCCCAGTCATGTGATGCTCCAATGCGCGTCGGCTATGCCGTGCGCGCCGCAGCGTTTGACGCGTCGACCGTTTCTTTCTCAAGGCTAGCGAGCCCACAGTCAAAACACAGCAATAACTAAGCGTGTAAACATCGCAAATCCGACTAAAAGTTCACTTCACGAACCGCTATCGCAAGCGCGCACACCGCGTCACCCTCCAAGGTCTGGCGACGGTAGAGTCACGCGCACCACGAAGCGTTCGATGACCTCCGCCTTTCGAGCCACACAACTTCCCGTAATCTGGCTCGTTATCTCTGGCATTCCCATCGCGATAACGTGCGTGTTGAATACCACAGATTGAACAGAAACTCGGCCGAGCGAAGCGGCGAAAATGAACTCCATCCGCTCGCTACGCAGCTCAGGCGGCCGCCATCTTGCGTTGCGCCCGCGACATCCAATCAGGAGACCGGAGGACCAATAGCGCTTCAGCATCTATTTCTAGTTTCGTTTGTGCGTCGTTTCTTTTCTGCCGTTTGTGCGTTTGTGAATGAACGAAGATACAAAAGACGAGCGGAACCGGAAAGACGATCGCTCGGCCGATCTAACCATATCAAAATGGCCGCGCCCGGTGGCACCGTTGCGGAGATAGAGCGCTTCGAAAATTGCCGTTTTTTCGCCCTTTTGCGCTGATAGTTTGTCACCGCGCCTGACAAAAGTATTTTTTTATGCCACTTTGCATCGCTTTTCAGCGTAAAAACTTTGCAGGCGCACAGAATAGGAAACATAGAAGCCGAATATGTGGGTTTCAAAAAAACGATGATTTGGTCATTTTTCCGAAGTTGAAAGCCGCGTCCCCCCTAATAAAGTGAAACCTGATGAGGGGTGAATCATGCAGTGTATAAGTGTATTCTTGGCGCCTTGGCGTTTTTGCCAGCACATATGAAACCGTTGGGGTACAGGTATACCTTTCCTGTAAAAATCTCTTGTATTTGAAGCATGAAGCTTTCTAGCGCGAGCCGTAAACGAATGTCCCGGTGTATTTTTTTAGTACGTGTTATGAAGCGCTCTAGTGCGAGGCCCAAACGAGTGTCCCGGTGTTTTTTATAGTAGGGGTTACGTTCTAGCGCGAGGCGTAAACGAGTATCTCAGTGTTTTTTAGTACCGTGACTACATGAGACGACGACGACGACAATGACGACAGGAGACGCCAACTGCCCCAGCCCCCAAGGGACTTCTCCCCTACCAAATGCATCCACGCACTCCGTACAGGTGGTTAACGTGTGGCCGTAGTGTACACATGTCGAGTGGTCTACGCATTTCGAAGTAACGTGCGAACGGTGTTCGCCATTGCTAAGTTGACGCCCCGCCTGTCGCTTGAGCTGTACATCACGCAGTAGCTTGGTGCGTGCGCGCTCTGTTGTGATAAACCCAGCGAAACTCTCTCCCTTTACTTACTTGTCACTCCTCTCCAACCTGGTTTTCCCGCGCATGCGCATTGGGTTACCCCGGAGGAGTTTTCTACGCATACGGTACGACCGGATTTTCCTTTCGCGTAGCCACCTAAAGCTTTGCTTTAAAGTGCACCGCTCCTCTCGTACAAGTTAAGCTCGGGGGGCTCAGCTTAAGGCGCACGTTAAATGGGCAGAAAAATATACCTTGAAAACAGCCAATCGGGTGATTCAAGTCTTCCATGGTTTCTCTCTCTCTATCTCTCTCTTTGTGTATGTGTCTGCATCTCTCTCCCTATCTCTCTCTCTCTGGGATGTCTGTTTCTATCTGTCTCTGTCCGTGTATCTCTCTCTCTCTCTCTCTCTCTCTCTCTCTCTCTCTCTCTCTCTCTCTCTCTCTCTCTCTCTCTCTCTCTCTCTCTCTCTCTGGTTAAGCAAGAGTATGCAGACGCATAGGGACGACTAGACGCTTGTAGAGCACTTTTCTTGGCATTAGCGCAACGCTTGAGTCAGAATTTAGCTTAGAGCTTAACCTGTGACAGAAAAAGAAAAAGGGTTGGGGGGAGGCAGCCCAGCTGTCTTATCACCCGAACTGCTTCTGTCGCTTCCAGCAAGGGTTGGGAACGACTTCAGGTCATATTTTTATAACAATTGGGATTAGGTGAGTTCGACTTTTATAAACAATTGAGACGGGAATCAGATCAAAACTGAATGTTCATACTTGTTGGGGGGAGGGGGGGGGGTCTTTCGCTCAACCTTCAACACTTTCTTTTTGTTGAATTCGGCCGCACTGCCAGCTTTATCTGCAGTCTCTAGCCTGTTCCACTGAGTGTTGCTTTTTTTTACGCGGCAATATCTTATCCTTCAGTCTAAATTTATAATCACGCTGATAAAGAAATAAAAACATCAACCAACGCCTAAAGGGATACTTAGCACTGAAAATTTAGATAGTTTTAATCATTATTAACGTGGTTCCCAGTGCGCATATCACCAACTATAGGCTAATCAAGGGGACTGTAGTCATGCAACGACGTGCTGTACCGATCAAACCGCTTCGAGCCGGCTGGTGCAGAACTTCGGGTGCAGTGTCAAGTCATGCAGACAGAAAAAAAAAAAAAAATTCACGCATCTCCATGAAGTGAATCATGACGAGTGGGCGAAGCACTGGGGATCGTTCTTTCCGTAAATCACCCGTGGCATTGCCCACTCGCGCATGTAAATGAGTGACAACGCGTGTGTACAGTATATACAATTCCAATGCAATCCAATCCGATACAATTAAATTTAATCCAATGCAATCTAATCCAATCCATTTCAATCCAATCGAATCCAATCCTATCCAAATCCTATCCAATTCATTTCAATCCGATCCAATCCAATGCTCCTCGCGCATGCGCAACGCTGTACACGGATGCCAAGCCCCGGACAGAGCGAGGTCCTAGGTGCTTCGCCCCTAAAATTACCCAATGTCGCTTGTTGAAAGCTTTTTGTAGGGCGACGTAGCAGCGGCACGGACGACCACTGCTCTTCCCAGTCACCGGCGATATAGGTTTTTCCACCGTTCAAAGTACTACCTGCCACGCTGCAGCTAGCACACACAAATCCGTGTGCTGTTTTCGCGCCTTGGAGGTGTCTTCGATCATTGTGATTCCTGCAACCCTCCTTGTGAGACCCCGTATACACGCCCGTCACGTTATTAGGGTCACTCCAAGTTCACGCCTGTTTCGTTTTACCTTTTTCCCCCGCCCAGATCGACGTATACCCTCGCATAGCTCCGCCGTCAGCCACCGCCCTCACGAAGCCCGGCCGTCTCAGTTCGAAAAAGGAAAAAAAGAGGGAGGACGTTACTCGTCACGGCGAGCCGTTGATGACACCGTCCGCATAAAAGCGTATGCAACGAACACTCCGGGGCTGATGCGCCATCAGACGCCTGTCCGAACTTCGGAAAGCAGTCGACTACACCGTCCAGACGAAACGGGCACACGGCGTAATTCGGCAGTGGACGCTGCCGCGGCTAGACGAATTGCTCAGACGTCATGTTTTTCTTTCCTTATTACTTTTGCTTTATTTTTCTCTCACCTTCGTTTCTCTCTCTTTTCTTCTTCGCGCTTGTTCTCTGTATAACTTGTCGCTTCTTTCGCTTCTTTTCTTCTCTTTAAATTTCTTCGTTTTCGTTGCTCCGCTGTTTTTACGGAGTGGACGGTGCGATCAACATGCAGACGCAACGCTTGGACAGGTTTCTATTTTGTTCCTTTTTGCCGGGCTCGAACTTTCAAACGCGCGGCGCGCTTTGTGAAGAGTGGCCAGGCACGCGGCGGTTTTCGACCTACCTCGCGAAGGGGTCGTCGGCGATGTGCGCGGAGTTGACTCCGACCCACTTTTGACGCCGACAGGCGTTGTGTGGAGAACCAGTCGTTACCACTCAGGCAAGCGAGCCTTCTTCGCCGTAGAGGTCGTGAGGAGAAACTCTCATCACCGGCTTGTACCACAAGCTTCTTAAGCCTAAAAACGTCAAGGAGGCGTAAGACGATATCCAGACTATGTCGGGAAACAATTTTTGTAATAACTTCGTTGTCTGTAATCCATAATTTGAAACTTGTAGATGATTTTTTTAAAAAGACGAGATGCACTTAAACATTTTATAATTGGCGAATCCTAAAGAAAGACTGCGGCGCGATGCTCAGAAAGCGAAGCGACACGTCTTGATGGGACGAGGCTTTAATGGAATCTGGGAAAATCGGGCGCGAGCCGTCGCAGCCACATGAGCATGCGGTATTTCATGACGAGCGTAATGAAATTATGATGATTAGCGTCGTCTGCTACAAGGGATGACCAAGAAGAAGTTACAACACTACAATAAAAGCATAAATCAAGACAGGAATTGTGTTCCTCTTGATAAAGCGGTGAATAGAGTGCAGGCGGAGATTCTAACCCTATATTTCTATGGGCAGGAATACGCTTTCGGGTAAGCTAGGCCTCCATACAAGTGGCTGTCGTTGAGATAAGGAGATAAGCAAGACGCGATGACGTCACGATGAACAGCCGTCACACCGTGGTGATTTTAAGGATGGGAATTCACAAAAGCTTTCCTGACGGCAGAGCAAACCATACCTTGCATACACAAATACAGGAAGCGAACGTTTATTGAAAAATAAAAATATAAATCATGAAGGAAAGTGAAATAATTCTAGGCGAAGAATACGAGCAATCAATTAGCTTCCCAACCTAGAGGAGACATAAAGACAAAAATACAAATTTGGTTCGTCAGAAGGACTGCTTTGTCCGGATGACAATGATATCAATTTTATCGCAAACTTGGAACAAATAATGGAAATTTGGAAAAATTTAGAGATTTGGGGAGATTTAGAATGAAAAACGTGTGAGGCAGTGGCGCCTCCCTAGCCCCTTTCCGGTAACTCTTCCATGACGTCACGGAATCTTGCTTGTGCGATTGGTGGTCGCGGAACTAACCAATCGCTAAGACACATGACTGGAAGATTGTAGCGGGACCGCTAATTCTGTTTGACCGCATCACTTGAATGGTATCGTGCAGTTAACACACCGAAAATAGCTTTCAGGCCAATGTGACGGCGCTGCTGCCCATAACACGTCACTGTGGCGCGAAATTTGAAAGTTCTTCGATATTTCTTGCGTTTTTGGGGAGTTTACAAACGTCTTTCGGGGCGGGAATGGAGCTGAATGAGGTACTGAAGCTTATATTTTTTTTTAAGTTAAACAAAGTTATATTTTGTCTTTATGGCCCATTTGACTGTGAAAAGAAGGCTCTTTATGGACTACAGACATTTGGTCCAAAAGGGAAACCTGCCACCCCAGCCAACCAACTTGCGGACGCCCTTCATTGCACGAAGCCTTCCTTCAACGAATTAGTGAGCTGTTGCAATTTTTCTCACAAATAATTTAGCTAAAATCACGAGAGGAAATAGAAATGTCAAATAAGAAACAACGCATGCGTGGCGTGACGTGGCTGGTATATATGGATCCGGGCGTGACATCAGACCTGTGATCTCCCTTCTGCTTCGTCTCTGCCACCGATCCCGTCGCCTCCGTCGGCGGCAGCAGAAGCGGAGAAGTGAGATCGTCTAACACCGGGTTTGAGCTGCCTTTAATTTTATTTAAAAAAAAGAGTATTCACTTATGTGCTCTTCACCAATACAACTCAACCAACCACCATTCGTGGATCATGCAATATTTTAACATTAGCAGAGAATATTTCTGAAGTAATAAAGGGTGTGGTTAGGTGCATTTCCCTCGTCTCTAGTTTTACTCTTTGTAGAGCCACGTGTGAATTCAAGTGACGCCGCATGGGTAATCGTTGTGGGTGTCGTTTACAGCTTCGCTTTCCGTCCACCTTCACAGGGTGCATTGGCGCGCATTCTTTTTTTTTACTGCGATATAATTATTTTATCGCGCTATTCCGTGTAAATTTACGCGAGTGGGGGGATATCCGGCTGGTCTCACATAGGCGTACTATTCCCAATAAAGTCCACATAGAAAAAAAAAATCACAGATGAAGATAATCCGTTGCCCTAGGCTGTGTAATCGCATACACCATAGAGCCATTTTTTATCACAGTATGACAACATCTCTACTTCAAAGCACAGTTTTACGAGGTGAATAATCATAAATAAACATAATTGAACAAAGCTGTTACCTGGCGTAAGGGGCTTATTAAACGCGTGGCAAACGGTCAGCTCGATTCGTATCTCTGGTTCTACCAGCAGAGTTTTAATGACTTCCTTTTGCCCCGGGGGTTTGTGCCATAGAATAACTACTTTGTTATTCAGCACCAGTGCATGTAGTCTTCCTGGCGGAGGGGATTACATCTGCGTTTTGAGCGCCAATAGCAAAACTTTATCTATAAAGCGTGTTCTCGTTGGCCTCATGTTGGTTTAAACTACTTAATGTTTCTTTTTAACACGCGCACACCGTACCTCACCTTCATTTATAATGCTTCCGCCACCGGCGGGAATGGCCTGCTTATTCTACCTAATGTCTTATCTTTTCTTTATATGCCGCATGGCAAAAATACGGATTAAAAAAAAAGACAACATTCTCAGGCGTGTTCAAATGTGCTCCGCATTGATTTGGGCAACTTGGAGCTTTTTTTTTTTTTACTTACCCAAAACGCGTTCCAACTCAGTTAAAAATACTGCTACAGTAGCCCAGTCTTGAACCTACGATCTTACGCCCAGAGGTAGGAAGGCATTGGGCTTCCCGGTCCCACGGCGACTCAACGTCCAATACTTGCGGTAGTTTTTAACCCTTTCGGCCCCGGCGACGCGTCATATGCCGACACAACACATAACATCCTCTAGTGCCTTAAGAACAAAACGAAAACTGCTAGTTTTTTGGGCGAGGGAGGTTCAAGGGTGCCTGTTGTGGTAGACATTACCGTTGTTGAGTTTTCGCGGGTCTGGACGATATCTTCAGTGGACAGAGGGTAGCACAACAGGGCGGGTAGCGAAACGGAAATTCCAGTTTATTAAAATGTCTATGAGTCTGGAAATACTTAGATTACCCTGCAGCTTTATATTTTTTCGGTAAGATCATGGGTGTCATTGGATTTACGACAAGAAGAAAAAAAATCTTTTTGCAAGAAATGGAATGGAATGGATGACTTTATTATATTAGGAGGCCAATAGGCCCTGTTGGAGGACATGGGAAAAAAGGTAGGGGAAGATGGTACATATAAAGTCTTCACTGCACTGTGAGGGTTCACTTAGCACGGTATTCACAGTTGAAGTTGTGGCGAGGACACTCTAATACGACACTCATCCGTGTATCCAAAAGGAGCCGTTCAGGAGCCAGAAAGGGTGTGTTTGGGAGGTCATCTAGAGAGTAGGTGAACGATCCGCCATCATACTACTTTATAGAGACCTGTTTTGAGACCGAATTTTGTAATTTGCTGTAAAATTTGGGGGTTGTTTTTGGCATGTTGGACATGTTCTTCAGAAGTCGTCGGGCGTACTTGCGTTGTAAGAAACTGGTCGCGGTCAGTTGAGCAAGGAAGAAATGTTAATTGCCTAATTTTATTTGCCGTGCCTGTAAATTAATGAATACTCACATTATTAGCTTAATTTTTATTTCTGTGCTTCTGAGGTCCAAATCTGTGCGAAAACACACAGAAAAACAGTTTCCGCTTGAAATAAAAAAAATGGCAGCATCTCCACTCCATGAATGATGGCGAGGGTACGGAGTACGGGGACTCGAAATAACATCCAAGTTGCGCCCCGAGTGACATCCGATTTGCGCCCCGACCGTCATTCGATTTGAGCCGTGAGTTGCACCTTCATTATTCCCTAAATCGCTTTATGGCGGTGTGCGCACGGATGGACGCGGACGGACATTGGAAGGTCCTAAGGTACTCCGCACCGTTACAGGCGAGGGAGTAAGCAGTTTGACTCTCGGGTACTAGCTCACGGTCGTAGCCCAGTGAGTAAGATGACTGACACTAATTCTGTCTGGTCTACCCGACACAGGCTCGAATCCTGCCGGCGCCTATGTGATTTTTTGCGATTGTAAATGCTACGTGCACGGATGCGGACGGACATTTTGAGGTCCTAAGGTACTCCGCACCTAAAAATCCAGGGCTGAAAGGGTTAAAATTCGGTGTATAGCGCACATTCTATAAATAATGGGGCCACGCCACTAAGGCATATATGTCTTCAAGTCGCCGTCGTGTTTTCTACAGGCAACATCAGTCACGGATCTACACATACGTCTCTCAGCTGTCCCCTTTTTTTCGAGTCTTCTCTGAACACTCGTCCTGCAAAAATTGCGTCTGGCAGTACTGGCCTTTTCCCACGTCTAATGGACTCTAAAGAGGTAATACGCCGCCACCACAAGTGCCCCCAATTAGTCCGCAAACGACCCGCAAAATGGGGTTTCATTGTTCCCAACGCGACGTTCCAGAAGCCTCATAGTACCCACATTTAGTACGGCCGGCGGCCGGCCCAGGCAAGATTTAGGTGCCGACAAGAACGAGAAGATGGACGCAGCGACGCAGTTCCATGTATACTCAAAAAAAAAAAGGGACATTGGGAACAACAAGGTCCCCCAGCCCGAAGGGCGCCAGCTCATCGACCACCCCGGCACCGCGTAGCACGGCGCGGCGTAACGGTGCATCGTCTGGCAGGCGGCCAGGAGAACGGAGAGATTCGGGACGAAGACACCGAAACCGAAGCGAGGGCGGGTTGCAAAGAAAACACAATGAGCAAGGGCGAGAGAGAAGAAAGAGGGGGAGAAACAAAGGGCGGTTCGACCAGAAAGGAAAGTGATCGGGAAGTCCAGCGACGCGTTCCCTGTCGGCTACTTGCGGACGCCGCTCTTTGTTACTGTCCAGCGCACGAAACGAGCCTGTCGGGCCACCGCCTCCATTCTTGGGACAACGGGGCTGACCAGGGTAGCCCGTTGCTTCGGTTGTTACCGTGCAGCTTGCGCGAGGGACACAATGCATGGCACGACGCGGTCGGAGCGGCCGTAGAAATGATTAAGAGTGCGATTTTAGCGCCACCGCTCCGGACTCGTTGCTGTTGGGTGGCAGGTGGCTGATTGCGTCGTTGTCCCTCTAATGACGACGTATTAGAGCTACCGGTTTACTGATGACCGCAATGAGGTAGCGGGGGTTTTGTCGTTAGTCATAAAACGTCGCCATAATTAGTCCTAAATGGTTTATTAACGCCCACCTTCTCTAATCCCGGATGCACGAGTCCTTCAACGCAAATCGTCGTTTTGATGGAAAAGGGTTAGAACTAACCCATCCTCTACTTTTCATAACAGAATTCGTTTATATAACAGAATTATGTTATATGTTTGTTATTATTGTATTACTATTATTATTTTGTGATGTTACCAGTATTGGTTATTATTCTATCATATGGTATTCATCATCATCAACATCGTCATCGGCCTGGTAGTGTCCACTGCAGGGCGACGGCATCCCCCAAATTTCTTCAGCCACGTCTAACGAGTACCTTGTTTCCTTCTGCCATCACATTATATTATATACTATTATGAATTATATATTTTGTTTTTATGACAGAAAATACTGGCTTTAGCAGAAAAAATATGCCCGTGCGTGCACGACACAGTTCGTCCGCCTCAACTGTCTTATGATCGGCACACACTCCGTTGTGGCGTATAGTGGCTTGAACCAAACGCAAGACCTTGACAAGCGTTATAAACTACTGCGCAAGTTTCCTATCAATCCAGCCAATGCCAGAGCACATGCGCTTGTGAGGAGGCGGGTTTGATCGTAAACATCGCCTTCTGTGTTTTCACTAATTCCTGCTAAAGAAAAATTAACCGTGAATATTTGGTCGCTTGACTTCACGGTTTAAGCACTCCTACCACTGGCCGCGTGTGCAGACATCTGCACCTAATCTCGACCAATTACGATTTATACATAACCATCATCTTATTTCGGGCTTGCCTTGCATAAAAATGTTACCTAAAAAAGAGCCAGCCCAACCAGCCTAAAAATAGTTTCGGCTGTTTACATCTTTGTTAAAGATCCCCCGGTGATCAAAATTAATCCGCAGCCATACCCTACCACACATCTCATATCCCAGGTGTCAGTTTCCCACGTAAACAGAAGAATTCGAAAAGTTGACTTCGAAGGCCTATAGCCCTAGCCTGGTCCGGATCCCAGCCTCACTTTTAAACTTCGCGCTGGCTGCTTGCGTTCACGTGAACAAACCAACTGCGGCTTATTTATGCTGGTGCAAACGGTTCCAGTAACATAACGTGAACACGTCATATAGACCCGACAGCATGTGGTACGCTAAAACTATAGCATCAAAGCGCCTTCCTTGCGACCGGCCAACGCCAGCCGTACATCGCCGTGACAGCGAGCTCTGCACTATCTGTAGAACTTTGTCCATCGCATTCATCATCATCATGATCACCATCATTATCATCATCATCCTGTCTGCGCCCAGTACAGGGCAAAGGCCTCTCCCATAGATCTCCAATTATCTCGGTCCTGTGCTAACTGCGACCAATTTATCCCCGCAAATGTCTTGATATCACCTGCCCACCTAACCTTCTGCCTCCCCCTGCCACGCTTGCCTTCTCTAGGGATCCACTCTGTTATTCTTAATGACCAACGGTTATCTTGCCTTCGCATTACATGCCCTGCCCACGTCCATTTCTTCTCCTCAATTTCTACTAATATGCCCTTAACACGCGTTTGTTCCCTGACCCACTCCGCTCTCTTCTTGCCCCTTAATGTTACACCTATCATCTTCCGTTCCACTGCTCGCTGAGTCGTCCTCAGTTTAGGTTGAACCCTCTTAGTGAGCCTCCAAGTAGCTGCCCCGTAGGTGAGTACCGGTAAGATGCAGCTGTCATACACTTTCTTCTTCAGGGACAATGGTAGGCTGTCATTCATGATCTGAGAACGCCTGCCGAATGCACTCCACCCCATTCTTGTCCTTCTAATTATCTCCGCCTCATGGTTGGGATCCGGGGTCACTACATTGACGGGAAAGACTGTCAGGACATCTTTATTTTCAACAGTAAAATAACGCCCTGGGACCCAAGACATTCGAAGAAAACACGTGACGGTGGCAGGCCTGGATTTGCGGCGACACATTCATCCCCATCGGTTGCTCTATGGTCTATACCTACGGTGCCTTGCTATAGACTATATCCGAGATGCTAAAATAGGTTTCTGGATATGGCTTGAACTCGCTTCCCACCAACTAAGCCTTTCGGCAATGAAATGAACGCAAACGCAACAGCAAATTAGCACACGCATGGGGCATACGCACTTTAGAAGCGAGTAGGGCGGGTACTGTATTTTAGTTAACTTTATTTCGATGTCAGGTCGGCAAAAAAAAAAAAAAAACTTTACCTTCCAAACGAAAGTTGAGAAAAGCGCGGAGTCTTTCTGTCATCAACACCACGACAGAAGCTTCGCTGAAGTGCGTCCTTTTTTTTATTTATTGCCATAATTTTACACAGCACTTGAACCAAAGAAAACACAACAATGATAAAAACTGCTAGCCAAAACCCTACTAGTAGAAAAGGGCTAAAAGTGCTTGAGGTCCGTTAGAGTCTCCATCACGGGCAGCCACTCCGGAGGGTCAGGTTGAGCCCTCCAGACTTCGATCATAATTCGCATAGAATCAGCAAAATACTCTTTCGTTCGTCATCAACGTCACGATGACGAACCGCCATACGCGACTTCCAAATGCCGTGCAGGGCCAGGACCATGACGAGGTCGTATGGTACCCCGTTGTCACTCTCAATGGGTAGGAACCTGATCCCATGTGCGTCCAGAGGGAAGTCCTTTTTCAAGGTCCGCTGAAGCACGTCCCAGAAAAATACTCCGTCCCAACACTCGAGGAACACATGCTCTACTGTCTCGGGTTTTTTACGCGGGTAGCAGTCAACCACCCATGGAAGGAACAAGCCCTTCTCTCTCTGCCACGTTTTTACTGGAAGCACACCCACCTAAAGTGCGTCCAATCGATCGTCAAACCTTTCAAGACCCAAATCTACAACGAAGAACGAACCCATGCGACGATTTTTCGCGCACCAAGTAAACGCACCTATACGAACTGCGTGAATGCATACCGATACGTGGCTTATGAGATAAAGATTTACCATTGTACTTCTTTTTCATGATCGGTGCCTGTATTGTCTTATCTGGAACCATTATTCCTTTTTCGCGATTTTCAAGCAACCATATTGACACAACGGAATCCCTGTTTCACGCACACGCGTCAAGTGTCCAGAGATCTTATCAGAGCTCTTAGGTCGACCAACCAACCGGTCTATCGGGAAATGTATCAGTTTTTTGACAAGACGCCGTGGGTTTCACTAAGAAAGCTTTCGCTTTAAAAAAAATTGGCGCACCATGTTTCCTAAACCATGGCCCTTCGCGAGACGGCGTGTACAATATTACACGCGACTTTTAAGAGCATTTTTTGTCAGTTACAATCTTCGTAATCCCCACTTGAACCACCCAGCCAACATCTCGTGAATTCCGCGCCTTTACCAACCACCAATGCTTTACCAAAACAAGAGAACACGATGGACGCCTCGGCGTTCTACGGCGCATCAAGTAGGTGTTCTCAACGTTACCTTTTCTGTCTAGTTGAAACGTTTATTAAAGCAAAACTGAAGCTGTTATTTTGATATGTAAGGGCTACAGATCCCAACAATGTGTATACGTTTTCTATTGTAGCAATGGTTGTTTTCATTGATTGTAGGGTTTAACGCGCCTTCGCAACGCAGGCGATGAGGCACGCCGTTAATGGAGGGCTCCGGATTAATTTTGACCCCCTGGGGATCTTTAACGTGCGCCGAAATCTCGAACACCCGGGAGTTTTTTGTTTTTCGCCTCTATCAGAAAGCGGCCGCCGCGGCCGGGAATCGCAACCACGACCTCAGAAGCACAACACGTCGTGCTCAGAAGCACAACGCCTTAGCCACTGAGCCACCGCGACGGGTGTAGCAATGGTTACGAAACGGTGGTTACGTTTACGATGGCGTGTTTACAATTCCGGCACGATCTAATTTATTAACTACTTACGAGATCGAGTAGTTTATGGTACCCGCCGCGGTGGCTCAGTGGCTGAGGCGTTGCGCTGCTGAGCACGAGGTCGCGGGTTCGATTCCCGGCCGCGGCGGCCGCTTTTTTGATGGAGGCGAAAAGCGAAAACGCCCGTGTGTACGAGATTTCGGCACACGTTAAAGATCCCCAGGTGGTCAAAATTAATCCGGAGCCCTCCACTAACGGCGCGCCCCACCGCCTGCGTTGCGTCGGCGCGTTAAACCCTACAATCAATCAATCGAGTATGGTTTTTAAGTGAAATTTTGGTTATCAAGAGCATACACAGGCAGTTACAACTGTTTCTGACGGCGACATCTTAATGCGTGTCGCAAAGGGGTAGACATCCTCCGAGCCTGCCTATATAGGTAAATCCATGCTTCCGCCAACTCTGTTGAAATGTAGGCAGAACCTCGACATGCGCATTAGCTTGGAAGCGCCGGCAGAGCGCGTTCTGTAGAGCAACGCATCCAGGTACGCCGAAGGCAGCCGGGCTGTGCACAAAGAACGGAAGTGCGGTGGTGCAGCTTCCGGCGGCACAGGCGACACGGCTGGCTGCGGCAACCGGAAGAGGCGGCCCAACTTGACGCTCCTTGACCTTATTCGTCCGACGACGACGACAACGCGCGACCACGAAGCGAGATTATGGTTACGCGGCCACAGGGGCCGACGACGACGATGTCAACCCTTACGACACGCCATTGTGCAGAAGAGGAGCAGCAGCAGACTTCGCTGACGAAATGCCCTGCCTGCCACCGAATGAGGAGACCCCTTTCGCCGATTTTTCCCGCCACGCGAAAATCAAGACGAATGGAATGCAGCTGCCATTCGGCGTGCACACCGCGGCCCGCCCTCGCGTTGTGTTTTCGTTGTTGGATGTGGCGGCCCGTCGCGGTGGCGTGGCGGATCAGGTGTTCTGCTACCGCGCACGGGGTCGCGGATTTGGCTCTTGGCGGCGGTGGGTGTAGCCGTACGTGAGTGCGGTGCTCGTAAAGCTCGTAAAGTCATCCGGTTCCACTTCGGCATGTTAAGTCCATGTGCATTTCGACATCACGTTGGCCCTTGCCGTGTATTGTTCGTTGTTTGTGCGCGCGCGCAAGCGTCCGTAGGAGCGCACACGAAATAGCTTGGGAACATTTGATTGATTGATTGATTGATTGATTGATTGATTGATTGATTGATTGATTGATTGATTGATTGATTGATTGATTGATTGATTGATTGATTGATTGATTGATTGATTGATTGATTGGTTGATTGAAGGGTTTAACGCACCGACGCAACGCAGGCGATGAGGCGCGCCGTAGTGGAGGGCTCCGGATTAATTTTGACCACCTCGGGGTCTTTAACGTGCGCCGAAATCTCGTACACGCGGGCGTTCTTGCTTTTCGCCTCCATCGCAGAAAAGCGGCCGACGCGGCCGGGAATCGAACCCGCGACCTCGTGCTCAGCAGCACAACGCCTTAGCCACTGAGCCACCGCGGCGGGTCTGGGAAGATTTTGTAGGAGTACGCTTGTAAATCAATGATAGTGTGAACCAGTTTCTCGCCTTTTTATCTTCTCCCTAAACAGCGTTTTTTTTTTTTTAGTACACACTCGTGCCAACTTTCGTTTTCGATTTCCGTTAGAATTCTCTTTTCTAACTTAAGCGCAACACCAACATCACTCCTCTCACCTTGGATTTGTTGTCCCACTTTGGGAACACGAGTTGTTCCCGCCCCATTCATAGCCCCCGTGATGTGCTTTGAGATCAAGGTTCCCTCGCCCATCGCTGAGAGCTCTCACGGTGATCCTTAAGGTCCATAACTTCGCTGACGGCCACATAGCGGAAGATGCCAAACGTGTGCGGCATTGGCCGACATAGGAGACCCCGTTTGACGAGTAGTGCAGCATGAAGTTATGAACTACAGAGACTGCAGCCCTTGACATCGGACTTTCTGGTGGGTCACCAACGAAACCTTTAACAGATGATATAATTACACAACGTGCGTTTAGTCCTGTCGGTTGTCCTGTCGGTTGGAAAAGCGACTGCATCCCCCCTCTCTCTCTTTCTCTATCTCTCTTTCTCTCTTTTTTTCTTTCCCTCTTTCTTTATCTCTCTCTCTCTCTCTCTCTCTCTCTCTCTCTCTCTCTCTCTCTCTCTCTCTCTCTCTCTCTCTCTCTCTCTCTTTCTTTCTTTCTTTCCCTCTTTCTTTATCTCTCTCTCTCTTTCTCTCTCTCTCTCTCTCTCTCTCTCTTTATCTCTCTCTCTCTCTCCCCTCTCTCTCTCTCTCTCTCTCTCTCTCTATCTCTCCTAAAGAGCGTCGAAGGACACGGCGATAACGTCCGTGAGAGATGGGACGTGAGTTTGCGCCATCTCTTTTGTCAGCACAGCAGCCCACGCTACAACAAAGGCGACTTCTTCCGATGCGCTGCTGGAGAACAGTAGTTGGCAAACATAGGGATAAGTGCCATAAATAATTCAAGCACGGCGTTAGGGGCTCAGGAATCCGCGCGCGGAAACCACGACACGAACATTCTGCTCAGCCCTTCTCGGCGAAGTTGGCGGAGGCTGCATGTCTGATGGCGGCAAAATGCGGGAATGGTAACGTGCATGAAATTTTGCTTCACGTTAACGTTCTTCACTCTTAAAAAAAGTGGTGGCACTTACTAACAGAACACTAACCAGTTACTTGTACAGCATCCACTTGGTACTTAGTAACTCGTGGTAGTAAATGTAGAACTACTAAGTTTACTAACTGAATAGTGCGCACCGTTACCTTCAGCGGGAATGTTTTAGCGACTAACATTCCCCTTAGCTACTTGCTTTTACTAACTTGCCATGCATACCCTAGTGAAAAATTCCCGGCCCATCTCCACTAATGTGTGAAACTTGGGGAGGGGCGAAGCAAGGAGAGAATAAGTGTATTCTTGGTGCCTTGGCGTTTTTGCCCACGGATATGAAACAATTGTGGATAGAGGTATACAGCTTTGCTGCAAACGTCTTGTGCCCTCGAAGCACGAAGCGTTCCAGCGCGAGACGTAAACGAGTGTCCCGGTGCTTTTTAGTGCCGTGACTACATGAGAAGACGCTTACGACGATGACAGGAGACGCCAACAGCCCGAGACCCTAAGCGGCTTTGCCCCATAAGGTGGTGGCACTTACTAACAGAACACTAACCAGTACAGCATCCACTAGGTACTTGTTAACTGTAGGGAGTAAATGTACCACTAGCGTGTTTGCTAACTGAAGCAGGCAGTGCGCACCACTACCTTCAGTAGGAATGTCCTAGTGACTAACACTCTTTTTAGCTAGCTGCTTTTACTATCTGGCCATGCATAATCTAGTAAAACGCTACGCGTGACTAAGTGGACCAGCTGAGCGCGCAGCACGACATAGAGACGTCGCATTCAACACGCACAAATCGCACTTGGACAACAAATAAATTAAGCAAGAGTACCAACGGGATACACGGGGAGAGCGAGTACAACTTAGTTACCTTAGAACTTCTGCGCCAGTGCCAGAACCTCAGTACCTTAGAACCTCTGTACCTCTGTACCAGTGACGTAACCAGAAATATTTTTCTGTGGTGTCATGCGCCGCGGAAAAAAAAGAGACACTTCTGAAATGAGAAGATGCCACCAAAAAGGAGGAGGGGGGATGCAGCGCTTCGAAAATTTTTGTAGGTGTTACGACACCGAACCCCCCTCCTCATGGCTACTCCGCTGCTGTGTACCACTTTGCCAAGGTCGAGGGACACTGTGAAGCAATTCATTTGAACGTTCTTGACTAGAAACTTTGTACTCAACAGCCAAATACTCTCGTCACAGACTGCTGTTCTCGCCAAGACACGGGAAGTAGCAGAGTAACAATAGGCGCTTTGCCAATCGATCAGTGTTGCACTCGGCAACTCGAGAGCCGTTCCAATAGCCCGCCGAACTGCGCCGGCCGCCGCTCTAACTGCTTCTACTTCCGAACCGCTCTAAGGCCACGTGCGATCATTTCTCACCCTCGGCCCCTTTCCGCTCAGCGCGGGAAAATACGAACAGGAAACGCCGACACTACATAGCGCACGAACGATCTGGTGCCGGCGCTGCAACGCCCGCGGTTGTCCGCGCGAGCGGTCACTTCTCTCATTACCAATGTATACACGGGCGTTGCGAAAAGTCGCGACAACGATAAGGGAAGCGTGCAGCGGCAGCGGCTACTAGTCACCCGTCTTGCCAGACACCGACCTCGAGAAGAAAGCGCTCCCGACGTCCGGAAACGGCAATGCATTCGCCGGTCCGCGCTTGTATCGCCCTTGAAGCCAATACCCACCAAGTCGTTCGGCGCTCTGCTTTCTCCGCGCTCTTCGTGGTTTGTTTTCTTTGTCGGCTAGCGGTGGTTGCGTGCGTTGCGTGAGCGCAGTTTTCGTTTCGCTTGCTTCGTCGCGCTTTGTGCGCGTATGCTTGTGCGACCGCGCGCGCTCGTTTGGTCGGGGCCGGTTCTGCGGTTGGCCTGCGCGAGAGCCGGTGAAGAAAGCGCCCCTGTGTGAGCTGCTTTGGAAACGCGCCGACTCGTTCCGACGAGCTCGACTTCAGTGGTCTGGCGTTTCAACGGAGCATGCACGGTCTGCGACAGGGAAAGCCTCACTGTCGAGCTATTTTTCAAGCTTCGGAAAAAAAAAGTAGTTAGGGAGAGTGTTTTGAATGTATAGAAAGTATGTTGGCTGAATTGGGTAGAAAAAAAATTCACGCATCTCCACGAAGTGAATCATGACGAGTGGGCGAAGCACGGGGGTCGTTCATCCTGAAGATCACCCGTGAGAGTGCTTCCTGCTGCTAAAACAATTTCCAATCCAATCCAATACCTTTCAATTCAGTCCAATCCAATCCATTTCAATCCAAGCCAAATCCAAATCTAATTCAATCCAATCCAGTCCAATCCAATGCTCTTCGCGCATGCGCAGCACAGTTTTCGATTTACACGGTGCTGTGCCGTGAGCGCCGTGAGCACGGGCGCCGGACGTTGGGTGATCGTTAGAGGGATTGAGGTATTGTTAGAGAGAGAATGAACGTTTAATACACACAACGGTGGTCGTTGAGCCGTCACTCGATGGGGTGCGTTCGCCTCAGTCAAGGTAACCTTGGGCCGTGGCTGCAGCCCTGGCACGGGTGACCACAGAGATATCTGCAGGTCAGCGTGACGGAAGCTGGTCAGCAGGCCCTCCCACTGCTCGGGGGAAGGGTTGGGATTGCGATGGGGTGTTTTGACAGGCCCACACCATGTGGTAAGTAGTATTAGGAGAGAGGCAGAAGTAGCAGGTGAGGGGGTATTGGGCAGGCGAAATAGAGGGGAGGATGGGTGCGTTGTAATAGGTGTCTGTTTGCAACCGACCACAGATGATTGCTTCATCCTTGGTTAGTTGATGTGAGGTTGATCTTCATTTTTTTTTCGAATAAAGTAAGGCTGAAAGCATGACAAGCTACAGCCTGTTTTTGTGAGGTACCTCGTATGATGGTGTCCAGAAGATGTCTGTACTCATTATGAAAGGAATAGCCGCTTTCAAATTCCGACTAAAGACATCACTAATGCAGCTGGGTTAGTAACATTTTATCATGCTTTCTGATTACCTCTAGCCGTGCTTCAGTACGTTTTAGGGTAGCCTCACTAAAACGGTGATAGTTCCGACTACGATCTGTAAACGTTCGCTCCAGTACCGCTCTTGACTTGGGGGATATTTCAAAACTATACTCCTCTCGCGCGGTATCATCCCTGAGTAGACTGCTTTTTTGCGGTCTTGCTTACTGCTTTGATTTCAAAATGTTTGTAGACCTAGATACGGTGGCTGTTGAGGTTTCAGAAGTAGAGCGGTTGCCAGCAGCGTCACGTGATGAGCATGTGACCAGTTGGACAACCAAGGACCTGTAGTCGAGGCTTCTATGGACATACGGGATCTACTGTTGCTCAACACAAATCAATGGTCGAACCCGCTGCCGCCACAGTTCTACTTCTTTTAGAGGCAGGGTGGAAAAACGGCAATGTGGAGGAAACTCAACATATCTGCCTTAGTATGAGCTATTTCACTCGGAGCACTAGTGCTCCGGGTGAAATGGCTCATGAAATAGATCCAAACCTTTGGGTTTCACATCACCGGTATTCTTTTGTTTTTAAATAGTCAAATTTTCTGACGTGGCACCGGTGATAAGTTTGTTTTGAGCGGATTCGCTAAACTGCTGTGCGCAAGTTAAAAAAAAAAAAAAAAAACGAGTGCTTAGAACGCGTGCACACGGTCACCTTTGCTTAGCGCACGGTACCTGCGGATGTGGTAAATTGCTGGCGCGCAAGTTAAATGAAAAATAAGTGCTCAGAACACGTGCAAACAGCCACTTTTGCTTAGCGCACGGTACCTCCTTATCCATAGGAAGATCCCCGTCATTTACGATAAGCTCGCATATCACAGCAACGTAAGCGCAGCCGGAAGTCACTTGCTCCACCCCGTACGGAGAGCTGACTCGTCTGCGCACGGAAGCATCGGGGTAGCAGAAGTTCAGCCAATTTACGTGTGCGGCACAGTCGAGGAAACCACGGAACCGATCAAGTTGTCCGGTACGCCTGAGCGAGCAGGTGAACAGATGGAACTAAACAAACGCTTGAGGCGGACATACGACGAGCAAACAAGGATGACGGCAGAAGAGATTGCGCGAGCGAGAATTGCGCCAGGCGGTGTATACGAAGAAGACGGGGAGCCACCGTCTGAGCCGTCGAACGTCTCTTTCGGCTCGCGATCGGCAGCGTTTCCTCTCCGAGCTGTCTGGCGGCGTTTCCTGCTAAGATGCATCACGACGAGTCGCGCCACGACCGGAGACGAAATCTTTCCGGCTTTCCCCGTCGGCGCCCCGGACGATCTCTTCGCCGGTTCGTCTTCTCAACTCTCGCCGCCGCTCCACTTAGACGGCTGTGTTTGCTCGCTGTCGAGAAAGCGGCGCCCCTTTAAAAGCGGTAACCTCCTCCTGCAATCCGGTTGCGACGACTTCGCTTTCGAGAGGAGCGGGCAAGCGCGCGTTTCAACCGCTGCTCGGCGTACTCCGCTCGAACGACGCGCGTTAATCTTTACAGCTTTGTGGGGATGAGGACGAAAACACTTTTACGTCTGCGGCCGCGACTTCTAGTGTACGCTAAAACGATAAAAAAGTGAATTGCGAATGAATTGGTGAGAGGTTTAACGTAGGATACCATGACACGTGAAGGCTATAATTCATGCGTCCTCAACTGCACTGACTCGTGACTTGAGGATGACTTCCAGTTGTTCTTCCTTGAGGAAAACCGACTTGATTCCTCTGTTGAAGAAGGACAACGGTGTACTACAATTACAGGAGAAGGAGGAGATGCAGGAATAAACTTTATTTTGGCGAGCCTTAGGTGCTGATGTCTGGGCACGCGCCTGGTGGGGCGTTTCCTCTATTCCGGGATACCCTGGCCTGCGCTGGCCACTCGAGCCCTCTCCACCAGGCTACGCTGGGAGGAGAGGTCGGAGCTGGTCAGCTGTGCCACCCACTGCTCGTATGTAGGTTGGGGAGTAGGAGTAAGGGACGGGGTATGTTGGCACCCCCATACGATATGGTACAGGCTGCCAGGGTGGAGGCAGTATTTGTAAGGGGCGAGGTAGAGGGTGGGGTATACATTGCATGAAGTAGGGTTTGTGGGGTTAAGAATTCGTTTGCAGTCGTCGGAATATCGTAGCTTCGGTTCTGGACAGGTGTGGGTGGGGTGCTGGGTATTGTTAGCGTTCGCGCCGGTAGTGTATACGAGTATGCTACAATTCGCAAAAAGAGCTTAAGAAATGGTGCATCTGCCTCATCCTATTGTTGAGCGGTTTCTCCCCCAGGGCGACACACTGAAAAATGGCTCCTCGAAATAAATCGCTGGCGTCGCTTCTTGACCAAGCGTTTCCCATAAAAGTAGGCCGCACTCTCAGATGTCCTCGAAGAAGTGCGCATGCGCATAGTTTAATGATTCTGCAGCCGGACGGTGCAGCATGCGTCGGAGGCTGTGCGCTCCGTTGTTCGTATTTCTTCTATTTCCCCCTTTACGCGTTCGTTTGTGCGTGCGCGCGCGCGCTCATATGCTTGTTTTAGAGCCCGCGAATGCCGCACACGTACAGTGACTGACACGGGTGTACTAGCTTTCCTTTTCCCAGATGCAGTTCTTTTTGGTGAATAATCAGCGTTCGTATTATTATTTTGACACGAATAGTAACGTATTCTGCTGTCAGAGTAACTAAAGTAAGCTGGTAGAGTACTGGATACCTTTTCTGGTGACTGCAGTTCACCCCATAGCGTCGTTTGCCGTCAGTAGTCCTGAGGCTTACACTAACAGGACTGGTGCAGCGTTTGTAGCCATCGAGTCATGGACGAAACGAACGCGACATAGACTCTGTCCCCCACTCTCCTACCGCTCTTCTCTTCCCCCTTCTCTCTTCCTATCCTTTGAAACCCCAATCCCCTTCCCTGGACTGGGTTGTATGAGGGTGAACTCCCCGATGAGTTCAACAATATCCCCAGTTCTTTTCCTTCTCTGATTCATTAATAAATCACCACCACCACCACCAAGCGACAGCGTCCGCCACGGACTCAGACCCAACGAAGCTAACCCAAGTCTCGTAACAATAATTCATCGTAATTTGCCACCTAGTCTTCTTACAACAGAGTCGCAGCGTACTTGTTCATCGCTGTTTTTTTTTTATCAATCGTTAGGTGAGCAAATCTTTCCTCGTGATTGACTTAATTGTGCTCATCGTGAAAACCACGCAGAAAAGACGAAGACAGAGATAGGGTAAAAACAAACACGGCGCTGACTCACAACTGAAAATTTTAATAATGAAAAACAGCCATACTTTATGGTATGGCTGTATAGTACGTATGGCTGTTGTGACTCAGAGCCGTGTTTGCGTTTATCCTATCTCTTTGTCTTCGTTTTTTCTGCGCTGTTTTCACCATGAACATAACCAACTTGACCAGTCCGCCGCACTGGTATTGGTTGTGCTCATAGTTTCAGCAACGTCGGATCGACAGAAATACTGCTACGCCAAGCAGAACTTCCCGCAAGGGTAGAGCAACTGGTAGTGTTTATGTTTGGTAGTGCACCAATCCCCAAACCTTCTATCATTATTCAAAATGTTGCCTTACTACACCTGCTTTCAAATCTCTCGGCCGCTCCACAATTCTTCGGTGCTTTCTCGCACAAAATACTCCGTCCGCAAAGTACGTCATGGCCGCTGACTGTCTTCTCGTCCCACAAATAATAAAAAAAACGAGGGGGCGGAGGGCATGTGGTACATCATTACCGAGAGGGAAATCTGTCCGCCTCAAAGGCTCGCAGCATCACGTACGCACCGCGGTGTCTTTGTACGCCCCGCGTCCCCATGTAGGACACCGCCGGTCCGGCCACTCGAGCACGGAACGCTCACCAGGGTCGTTTTCTCCCCGCAAAATTGAGCCAAAACAAAGGGAGACGAATGGGAGCAGCATCTCGGTAGCCGCGCTGGTCTCCGCTTATAAAGAATACCGGGAAACGCTGCCTAAGTGCGTCGTGTCGAGCGGCGTCCCTGACCCGGCGCTGCATTGTGGCGGACGTTGACTCCTTTTTTGCGCCGGACTCAAGGTCGGCGGTCATCGTTGACACGGGCTTCTTTCTGACTGCACGTATATAGTACTCGCTGCAAATGTGAGTGCACAAAAGTGAACACGAGTGTGTTTGCGGATGTGGCCTAAAATCCCCCGGTGAACCCGCGGGAGCCAACGTTCAGGCCGTACAAGTTGACTGTCCTCTGCTCATGGACTAGATATAGGAGCAGTTGGCAGTTGTCAGTGCTCTTCCTCTAAGCGCTTTGTTGGCGCGCGCGAGTACGAAGACAGGCGACAGCAACGTATTCGCCCGTCCTTCCTTGTATTGGCCGCGAGGCCCACCACGGGAGAGGCCGGCGCTGCGATCATTTTGACGTCACTTGTAGGATCACCGTTCCTATCTTGCTGCGTAGTTGGCTTGCAGCGCGTGACACTTCGCTTAGGAAGCGCGTTCTAAAAGTATTGACGTGTTAATTTCCTTCGTTTGAAGTTAATCTCAGTGCGTCAAGCGCATTTCGACCTAATGGTGACTGTATAACCGTATCAACTGTGGTAGATTATCCGCAAACACCATGAGCGTGGTGGTGTATTACGCATGCGACCGAAGCGTAAGCAGCGGCTTGTTTCCCCGATCAACAATGTGGACTACGATGATCGCCGAGTGAAGTTTCTAGATTTCCCTTGTTTACAAGAAATGTATAAAGCAGGAAATCGTGAAGCGTTAACTGCTCGCAAAAGCACACGCACCCGCCGTGCCTGCCCGCACAGCCGACGGTGCGGCTCGAACCGACGCAGGTCGCGGCAGCAACAACTTGTCGCCGCTTTTTAAAATCACACAAGTCGTGGAAAAGAAGTTCCAGATTGGTGAAAGTGGATGTTAGTGTGATGAAAAATTCTGATAGGTAGTGTCACCAGCTGTGGTTTTCAAAGCGATGCTCAAATATCTGCCGCGATTTACGCCGACCGGCCGCGGAGGTCGGTCCCGGCACCGCCGGCCCGTTCACGCACGGTGCGGCGAGCGGCCGAAGGATGGCTATGCTTGCGCGCAAGAATCGGCCGAGGCCGTGCAGGTATCTTGATCGTCGATCGCTTCAACGGAAATCACCGCGCTTACAGAGTTACCAGCGCGGTGAAACGTTCTGTTAGGGACTGTCACTCGCAACTCTAACGGCGATGAAATGTCTGATGCGACGCCAAGCCTAAAGTTCCCAACATCAGATTAAGTGTATCCGAAGCCGGCTGCGAGCTGTTGACGAAGGCCCTCCCGTCGCGCACGCGCGTGTTGCGTTTGGGTTCCTCTAACTTCTTGGGGGCCCCCAACGCTCGGTTCTCCTATTCTAAATATCCTCATTACCCGAAATCATTAACGACGTGTTTCGCCTCGTACGCAGCTTCGCCTTCTGTGAGCAGTCGCGAGTTTCAAAGTTGATGCTTGAGAAATGCCGGCTTACTGTAAACAAACAAAACACGCTGCAAATATAAATTACCACGCCGAGCACCTAATGAAAACTAAATATAGCCTTATCCGAACCCGCACGAAGGCGTTGAAAACTCGTGTTCATACCGTTCATACATTGCGGACAAGTCGCGAAAAGTAAACATCAGCCGTGCAGAGTACAGGCTACGGCAGCGATCGTTAATCAAATGCGGGAATGACTATAAAAATATCGTAGGGGAAATAGGCACTGATTAAGCCAAACTGCAGACCATAACAATACTTTTAAGCATGTGCGGCGAAGCAATCTGATGACCGTTCTCGCGTCATTCATTTACCAGGCAATACGAGCAGTTCGCGCGGTGAAATCATAAGTGAGCGGCGCGTTTCCGTCGCTGTTACAAGGTCTTTTCTTGCACACACATGTCCCGTCACAACTATTTCATAATGAATTTACATCGCACTTTTCTCGGCATCAGTTGCATCGTCCTTGGCGTTAGCTGGCTGCGTATGTAAGAGCTGTGGGTCGCGATGGAATCAACTACCTAAACGCGGCGGTGTCGCCGGGAACAAGCGAGTCGCTGATTGCTTGCCCGAATTATTTGGTTTACAGGCAACTTTTTTGGCCATTTGTATCAAATCCACAAGGAGCGGCGAGACGGTGGCCACAACAAAAAAACACGCTTCCTCATACCACGCACATACGCACGGGAAATGTGTTGTAGCAGACGACAACACGATTCCGCGTCCTACAAGTGACGTCACTCGTAGGTGGCGCCACGGTATGTCCTCGAGGCCAATACAGCATAAACGAGGTTCGAAGGCCAAATTGAGGAAGCAGTAGGAGTAGTTGTATTCTCTGAATTGTTTCGAACAGTACAAAAAACTGACTCCACCAGCGGACGTCATTCACTTCACATTTCACGTTCCTGTTCACGCAGACAAAAATGTACCCGTGTGCTGAGATTTCGGCGGGCTCTACTAGATCCCCGAAGGTCGAAATTAAACCATAATTCTCTACCAGGGCGCACTAACAGACCAGGTGCAGCCTCGGTTCGTAAAACGCCAAAAAGTGTAAAATCGATTTGATTATTGGGATTTAACGCGCCGACGCCACACAGCCGATGAGGCGCGCCGTGGTGTAGGGCTCCGGATTAATTTTGACCACCTGGGGATCTTTAACATGCGACGAAATCTCGAACACACGGGCGTTTCCGCGTTTCGCCTCCATCAGAAAAGCGGCTGCCGCGGCCGGGAATCGAACAAAAGTGTAAAATTCGGCCACACTCTTGAGTTTAGGTTCAAAGTGTAATGGACTTTTTTCCAGTAGCAATCTGCGCATGCGCTACTCTCGCTCCCAGCGACCGATCCGCAATTATTGGGGGGCAAAATGTAAACAAAATTATGCCATATTGGATTAGCTATCGTCACTAAATAAGCTAGGATAATAGTGACGCTAGGATTCGCCAGTTACGAACTCCGAGCCAGCTAAGTGCTTCTCCGTTTTCTGAGCCCGAAAGCGGCCGACAGGTGGGCGCTACGGCTGCATCGAAAAATTTCTCTGTCACCAAAACCATGCGTGGCGCCTGAGATGGCTTCCTCAACTGCGCAGGGCAGACGGAAAAAAAAAAAGGGGGGGGGGGGGGCGTGTTTTTTATAATCCCAAGTGTGGTTTGGGCGGCCTCCGCAAGAGGGCTGCGCTACTGGAAAAAAAAAAAAAAAAAAGGTCCATTTTGCCAAACAAGCTAACTGAACTTCGGCGCTCAACTCTGCTTTTCTTCTATTTTCACAGTGACACTTATCGCTTTATGGCCTTGACTCACTTACAATCTCAAAACAAAAACAAATAAGGCTTAGTTTAAAGAAACAGCGGAAAGGCGAGGCAGGAGCGAAAGTGAAGGGTATAGCTGTCGACGGCAAAAAAAAAAAAAAAAAACATTTTTCTCCAGGTTCGCTGACAGCCCGGTTCAAGACGCGCTTCTTTTGACAGACAACCGACCCGATGCGAGCAGAGGAAAGGCAACATCCATTTCCGAGTCGCGCATGTAAGCACGCGCTCTTTTGACGAGCTGCCAGCGACGTCTGTTTGCGGAGAGGTGCATCGGGGCCGTTGACTCCTATTTTGTTTTCGCCCCGGGAGCCCAAACCGTTCACTTGTTTGCTAGCGATCGTGCTGGCGCAAAGATTTATTCTGACACTCACACTTCCTCTCTTTTGAGGGCGACAAGCTTCTTTCATATCCTCTCCCAAAATAAGGCGGACGGCCCGTCAGCTTGCAAATGTTAGATTTTCAGCTATACTCGGTGACAACTTAAGAACGGCACCGGAAGTTGACGCTGTGCCTTATCACCGTAGCCGGATGTTTCTCCGCGCGGCGCAAGTAGGGCGTTACTGGGAATATTTTGAACATGGCGTGAGCCGTTCCCGTGATTTTTTGGACTTAATATGCTTATAAACGACTCCAGTGACGACAAAGAAACTGCGTGAGACAAGGCAGACGATATCACGCCTTCATAGCAAACCCCTTTCAAAACGCGCGCGCACTGACGTCACGGGTCCGGCGCTTTGGCGGAGTGATACAATACATGAGGTGGTGCCGTTCTTGAGTTGTAACCAAGTATAGTTGAAACATTTATACCTTTGTATCTGTCACAGCTCTGTGGGCGGGCCGGCTTGCGTGGGGACACAACTGAGGGACGTATTTGGTTACGTCCTAAACGCGCGTTACGTGCGACAAGCGCTGTCTTCGCGTAGTGTGAAAGACACAACATAAAGACTCTTTAAATAACTAAATATGCGTGCACACCCTTCCACCTCACGATTATCATCACCATTATAATTTTCACCAGTATGTCTCCAGGTTCCTTTTAGGGGCGAAACCCCTTAGGGGCTGGGGTTGTTGGCGTCTCCTGTCGTCGTCGTCGTAATCGTCGTCGCATGTAGTCACGAAACTAAAACACCGGGAAACTCGTTTGCGCCCCGCGCCACAACGTAACGCGTACTAAAAAACACCGCGGCACTCGTTTACGCCTCGCGCTGGAGCGCTTTGTAACGCGTACTAAAAAAGACACCGGGATACTCGTTTACACCTCGCGCTGGAGCGCTTTGTAACGCGTACTAAAAAAAACACCGGGACACTCGTTTACGTCTCGCGAGCTTCAAAGACAAGATATTTTTACAATAAAGGGTATGCCTCTACCCCCCCAACGGTTTCATCTTCGTCGCCAAGGCACCAAGAATACGCTTATAAACTGCATGTTTCGCCCCTCTCCAGGTTTCACGTTAGTGGAGATGGCCCGGGATTTTTTCTCTCGCGTACACCTAGCGAAGCAAGCCGTGGCGTAACAACCGAACTGTATTCTCAGTTGTACTTACTCTAGCGTAGAGCATGCACGATGTATCATGTCCCTGTCGTAAACAGTATCATCACTGTGGTGATCTCCTTTTCACTAAGTAGAGAAGAATTATTCAAAATCCCGCTCTTCATAAGGGACACTGTCGGAGGAGTATACAATACTTTCCGGGGTTAGACCTTTCCATCAACGAACTTTTCAGTCACAGGTGTTACAATAGTTGTGACATACCGAGAAGTTATGTTTTCAAACTTAGAGTATCTCGCGGCGCCACGACACAGGTAGTGCCATCTGCTAGCCCGTTAAGGCGTTCGGTGCCCCCGGAGGTAACACGTTTTTGTACCTTCAAAGTATCTGCGCCGAAAGAAGTTACTTAAGGGTGCAGGTACACCTAAGCATTCCTATATTTTGCGGTATATAGGTTACTCCCCGGGTGATCTTGAGCATCGATCCTGGTCGCGGCGATATTCTCGTTTGTGACGACTGATATGGTGCACGTCCTATCATTTTGAGTCCCTCTAAGGAATTAGCGATACCGCCTGAATATGCCTACTATTTTTCAATGCAAGAGCCAATCCCTTGAAATACGTATGAACACTATAATTGCGCGCGAGATTTACGACCACTGCGTCCACAACAAAAGATGAACTAACACCCAGATCTCGGACTGCTGCCTATACGGCAGGTCGTAACTTTTACAGCATGATACCATTGGCCCCGTGGCACTGCAAAACTTCACTAGTGTCCTAGGAGTGCTTCTGGAAGATCCATTAGCCAGAAGTGCAGAGTTTGTCGTAAGCGATAGACAGGATTCCATGGTTTGGTGCTTGACGCGCTAACGTAGAAGACTTCTTTGTTTACGCCGGTTTGAAGATTACACTTTCGTACGCCTTAGGGTTATTTACACGCCGATCAGATGCACCTCCGCAGACTATAACCGGGTACAACTTAATTAAGAACGGCGACGGATGTTGCCGCTGTGCCTCATCACCGCAGCCGGATGTTACTTCGCGAGGCGAAAGTAGTGCGTTACTGAGAATATTTTGAACATGGCACGAGCCGTTTCCGTGCATTTATTGGGCGTAATATGCTCATAAATTGCTGCAGCGATGACAAACGTGGAAATGACAGACGATATCATGCATTCATAGCAATGTACTTTCAAAACGCGCGCGCCCATTGAAATCTGGGTCCGTCGCTTAGGCGGAGTGATACTGCATTGGAGCTATTGCCGTTCTTAACTTGTTCCCGAGTGTAATCACACCTCGGGAGGTGTCCTTCGGACATGCTCGATCGTTCGATTGAGGCTCCAAGTCTGACGCTTTGCTTGCCTTTTCTTGTCTCTGTGTTGCCGGCTTGAGTGTATTTTTTCTATTCTCTACACGCGCTCTAAAAGTGCATCCTGGAAAGCGATGAACTTTACCCCTCCCCAAACACGCGCACGCATTTTGAGAGGAAATGCTGACTCTAAGCGGCAAAGAGCAGGTTTCAAACAAATATTGATGTTCCCGAGTTCACGAACTCGCTTTAACGAGCGCAAAAAACAGGAGAAATAACAACAAAGTGTGAAGACGAAAGGAAAGTGCAAGCTACCCCTGTGGTTCCAGCGAAAGCCCACCTTGGTGTAGCCAGGAACTCTACAAGATGGTCGAGGCTGTGCCCGAAATCGCGTCAACATTTCCGGGCTTGCGCCTTAGTCCGGGAGAGGAAATAAACAAATAAGCTAAGAAAAAAGCAAGAGTTAAACGTCCGCGGTAAGTGCCCGATGTTGCCACGATGCAACGTCAACGCTTGCTCTACGAGAAAAAAAAAATGTAGCCACGGCAAGACGGGGGTTGTTTTTGCCCAGCAGGTCAAAGTCCGCTGAGATCAACACAATTAGGGGCCACACTTTTGGCTACAAGGTTTTCCAATGTTGCGAACGTTTGACGAACTGGCAAGTGCATGGTAAGCACGCACAAGCAGAATGAGGGAGGGCCTCTTTGCAATCACGCGGACGACGAAAGTGTTGAAAATAGAAGAGCAACCGCACAAAAACGTTTACATTACGAAGAAGAGACCTCTTCTTATCCGTCTTCTTTGCGCTGTTTCTCTCTTTCTGGAAATGGGACATCTAGACTGAGTATTTTCTTAGCTGCTACTGACGCGAGAATATACGCTCGGCAATCGATGCTACCTGGGCATCTTTTCAAATGCGGCTGTTTCCTTGTGTGTTTTTCTAACTCCAGACAATCTTTTTTAGAAGCGAAGCCCCTTAGGGGCTGGGGCTGTTGGTGTCTTCTGTCGCCGTCGTCGTCGTCGTCGTAATCGTCGTTCGTGTCATGTAGTCACGGTACTAAAACGCCGGGAAACTCGTTTACGCCTCGTTCTAGAACGTAAGGCGTATTAAAAAAAAAGCACAACGCGACACTCATTTATGCCTCGCGCTAGACATCGTCGTGCTTCAAAGAAAAAAGACTTTTACGGCAAAGCTGTATACCTCTACACCCCAACTGTTTCATCTCCATTGGCAAAAACGCCAAGGCGCCAGGAATACTCTTATACGCTGCATGCTTCGCCCCTCCCTAGGTTTCACGCCAGTGGAGATGGCACGGGATATTTTTCTGAACTTGCCGCTGAAAGTTCTCCATGGCTGGAATGCCCGGGTCGCGTCGTCCGCAGGCTTTCACATCTCTTTCAAAGTGGACCGCGTTAGCAAGCGCCAGAACCCGAGGCCAAGTCCAGAGCCACCGTCCGCGCTACGGACCCAAAGAAATGCGATGATAGCTCAGTAGGATAGACGCTGGTTTCATAACGCCATGGACCCGGGTTCGACTGTTACCACGGGAAGCGTTTTTTGTTTGGATCTTCTTATCTGATGCTCATATAAGGGTGTGAAATACAATTTGAAAGCCTTTATGAAGAACAGAACAGAATAATTAAGCGATGGTGGTCGGAACATCCCAGAAATAATTCCTGTGCTCTGAACCCGAGTTTATGGTGCTCCCCTTTTCGAATGCTTTAAAATCAATGTATCTTGCTTGTATTTTGTCGCTTACCTACAGAGGATATATATGCGCTTGTAACTTAAATCGAATCTCTGGTTTCATGACCAAAACCCACCGTATAGCAGACAACGTGACGTATGTATATACGGCATGAGATCAATTCACGTAAAGTCCCAGTCCAAGAGACACTATATCTGAGAGCGATACCGGAAGCATATTCCGGTTTCTTAACCATTTGTGCGCATAGCCTGGTGTAGCTGTAACATGTGATGCAAGAGTAACTTGATAAAAATTCAATCCTTTCCACTCACGTGAAAGCTGACAGAAGTGCAGAAGACGTGATTCGCCACAATGGGCTGTAGCGCCGTTATCAGCTCACTGTTACCACCCAATGCAATTCAAATTTCCCGCCTTCGCAGTGCTCGCGCGCCCCCTGCCTAAAACTGCGCCAGCGGTAGTTCTGTTCTTTTTGTGATTGCTTTTCCTCCCGCACCTATCGGTGTTGAACAGCCATTTTTCGCTTACTATCGTAAACACCAACCTAACGAGCGTTCCTAACTAAATTAACGCGAGTCCTGTCGGGTAATTACGTATATTTTGCTTGAAGTGCACCTACAGTTTTCTTTGCGCTAAACAACAAGGAGATGTATGACAAGCGGCAGCGGTGCAGGAGTTTCGAACGCTTATGACTATGTAAACCGCTTGGCTTTCGAGGCCTCTGGGTTACGCCGCGACGACAGCCGCTACGACGGAACGCCGTGGGGCTATACTTCGGTCCAGCGAGCGAGCTACGACGGCAAGGCGAGCCCCTAAAGTGTTCTGCACTTAAAGAGAGAAAACATGGGTGAAAGGGGAATACCAACGTCCTGACCCCACGACTGACGCTGAAAAAGGCTCGGGTGAAAGTCCAACCCCATCCAGACATTCCCAATACGCGGCCGTACGAACGCAGGTGGCGCCCTCTAGCAAAGACTTACGGTTGAATCGCACTGCGCGAGGTCGCTAGAATCATGAATCGGTCGCAGGTACCCACGCACGCCAGGCAGCCGCGTCCGGCGTGTTCGTGCGCAGCCCGGTCAACTAACCACCCTCAGCTCGAACAGACACACGCACGCACGCACAAAAGCAGTCCGTCGCGTCTGCCATCTCCCGCTGTGCAGGGAAGCGTGGTTAAAAGCGCGGCCGGCTGTTGTGGCTCTTTATAATGGAGATAACTGTCGGCCGGCTGCTATTCACGCGGTCGAACCTATCATAATACTCAATGGGCCAGCCCTACTGCAGGCCGCGCCGGGGGAGAGGAGGCGGAGAGGCGCTGAATCCAACGCTGGGCGCACAATGCTTAACATGGGACACTTCCTGAATCCGAGCACGGGCTGTGCGATGAAGGAGGGAGAGGAGGAGGGGGAAGCAGAGAGAGAGACGCATACTACGAGTAGGCCGGCTTCACTGGTGTTCCTGACGGACGAACGGCGCTTCGCTTTATACACGGGCGTAGTCGGCGGGAGAATAATGAAACGGAATCGCGGCAGCGTTGAATAACCTCGGCTGTGGTGGCCGACGCGCGAGGCCAGCTCGTCGGCACAAAAGGGGCCGAGCTGCCGAACTGGACGACAGGCGGGTGAAGATAAACAAGAAACGAGCAGCGCACACACGAGTTGGGCGATGAAAAACGAAACAATGGCCTCGAGTCACGAGTGCTGGACTTCCGTCTGCTGCTAGCCGTGGGCGCGCGTCGCGATGATTGTAAGCTGACAACCGGTACAAAGTGAGGAAGGTGTGTGGGCCGCAACCTGTGCCTCCGTGCACAAACACGCGTGCACCTGTACTCGCTAAAAATAAAAGTGTCCGAATTTCCCAGGTGATTCGTAGCTCGAATTACGCGATTAGATAGAAACTCATCTACAGGACTTCAAAGTTCTATCAATTTCCGTTCTAGTCCTATAGAAGTTTCATCAAATTTCTTTCGGGGTTCTAATAATTTTTTTTTAATAAGACCACGCGTAATTCGAGCTACGAATCGCCAGGTAAATTTTGACACTCTTATTGCTAGTTACACCCAATTTTTAATAGAACTTCAATAGAACTTCGACAGTACTTTGGTAGAACTTCCATAGAACAAATACGGTACCTCCGCAAGACGGATCCCGTTTGAAGGACAGCCCAAAGGAACACCAGCTTTCGGTGACAAGCAGAACATGTTCGCTCCTTCCGCACATCTTCGCATTCGCACACGCATGCTGCGTGAATCGACGAAGACGGTCTTCATCCGCAAGAATCACTCCATTTGTGCGAGTGAACCTTCTATAGTTATGCGTGGGAAAGAGCTCCAATTCGTTGATAGGCCTTTGCCATGACCAAAGTGTAAACCTTTATGAGCGCGCGCGCATAGATACGTGTATATGTATTTACGTTGTTCGCGGCAATAAAATTTGTTGTCCCGCCTTCTCAATTATCCGGTGTGTCATGTGCAATTTTTCCGTTTCAAACAGCTTGAATTCTTTTGTTCCTACAGTCTTTCTGCTACAACCGTCGTCCATTTAATCACACCATGGGGAACAAACTATATGTTTCGTGCAGCGCCGGTTACGTTGACCTAACGGCGACAAACAGGCGTGGGACGAAGGAAGTATACTCGGTTACAACTTAGCAATGGCAACGGAAGTTGCCGCTGTGCCTCATCACCGCAGCCGGGTGTCACTCCGCGCGGCGCAAGTAGTGCGTTACTGGGAATATTTTGAACATGGCACGAGCCGCTTTCGTGATTTTCTGGACTTAATATGCCTATAAACTACTCCAGCGACGACGAACAAACTACTTGAGAAGAGGCAGACGATATCACGCATTCATAGCATCTTCTTTCAAAAAGCGCGCGCCCGTTAACATCCGGGTCCGTCGCTTAGGCGGAGTGATACCGAACATGAGCTATTGCCGTTCTTAACTTGTTCCCGAGTATAGCTTCCCTGTCGTTCCGAACGCGCCTCTCCACTATAACGGTAGCGCTAAAACGCAAGGCTGGCCGTAAAGGCTATCCCTGAAGAGCTGCCAACAACGCTATTCGTGCACCAGTCGGAGGAAAAAGGCGCCGCTACGCCGCGGCGCCCGAATTCCGGGCACTTTTATTCGAGGCCTTGACGAAGAGAAGACAGCTGAAGGCGCGGAGTCGCCGAGAACAAACAAAAGGTGTGTGTGAAGTATATAAAGAGGGGCTGACAAAGAGCACGTTCCTGGCATGGTAATTTTAGCGTCCAGTACGCGCGAACCTTCACATGAAGGCAAGAACGTGGCTTGGTGTTTGTTTGTTTGTTTTAGTTCGGGCTATAAACACCGATGTTTGACGCTAGCTTGAGCTTTAAAAATGAGTTGCATGAGTCATTCAGGGTGGAAGCACTTGCCAGAACAGTTTCCTTCCATCAGATATGCATTTCTTAAACGCTATAGCCGTTCCAAACAAGGCCGAATAGTTGATAATTTTATGCTTAATAGCATTCTTCGATCCGTCCCTTTAATGCTGCCAGCAATGCTTTTTTACACTGAGGCTTTGCGGGGTTACGGTGATGTTGCGTGTTAGCCATTACATAAGTAATGATTAGTATGCCTATAAGCTCCACCGATGAAGGCTAAGCGTTACCGAAATTGCGATGACAGTGCGTACGTTTTTATGGGAGTCGCAATGCATAGTCACAGAACGGGACTAACTCGCTTTCGACGCTGTGTACTAATGTCATGACAAACTATACCGCGCGTGACTGCAAAGAACATCTCTACAACTATGCCATATGGTTCACTGATGAGAGTTAGAAAGCAGAGCTAGAAAAAAGTTACAGGGAATGTAATAAAAAAAACATTGAAAACACGAATAAATTTCTACAGCGACGGAAATGGCAATGCACGAAATAAACAAAACGTGCCACCACCAAAAAACGCTATCTCATGTGTAAATATGAGGCAAAATCGTCTCCTTGGCGTACCCCGCCTGCTGACTTAGCTTATTCCAGTCCAGTTATTCCAGTACGCGCTTTCCTCGCAAAACCGGGAAATTGATCCAAGGAAAGCTTCTCCGACAGTCTAGAGAAAGTGGGACTTGTGGTGCGAGCACTCAGGATGCAAAGAGGGGAAGGGGGGGGAGGGGGTACCGTCTTAAATTTGCACTAATTTTGACGTTTTAAAAATGAGTGCTGAAGGGAAAGGGCGGAAGATGGAGACAATTCTCAAGTTTTTGTCGTTTCTTGCTTCGCAAATGGGAGATAAGGAGGCATTCGACGACACCGTTATGACCCACGACGTAACTTCGCTATGAATGACTGCATCGAAGCCGTTTTTCAGACTGCATTCAGACGCTTCCTTACAGCCTCTCGCGGACTTCCAGCTGACGAACGTGAGAGGTGTGGTACCCGAAGTACATGAAGAGTTTTATCCTAGCCGGTCACAGAGAAACTCCTGGTAACACCTTCGCCGTTCCCCATCCCCCCGCTTGTATCGAAAATAGCGCTTCAGAACTACGTAGAGCTATTCAACAAGGGCTCAATTGTTAAGGGGCTATAGTTGGTATAGTCTAGATTTCGATATTAACGTGCGCTGCATATTTAGACGAGGGACAGGGAAAGTAAAAAAAAAAAAAAAGACAAAGCCAAACGATGGTGCGCAATCGTTCATGGCTGCTAACCAAACGATGGTGCGAAATCCTTCGTGGCTGCTCAGTCATGGTTGCTCTACAAATGAGTAGCTGGACACTGTCCCAGTCGAAACTTGTCGCCTCAGCCAAGACGACAACGCTTCTATTTCCTCATCGGGCGACGAGACCACTGCACCGAGACTTATGTTGAGTCTGCAAAATAAAGTATTTATTCCTTTTTGCGTTCTTTCTTTTTCGCTTTCTTTCTTTCTTTCTTTCTTTCTTTTGTTTTCGCTTTTTTTCTTTCGTTTTCGTTTTCGCTTCTTTCTTTCTTTCTTTCTTTCTTTCTTTCTTTCTTTCTTTCTTTCTTTCTCCCCAATGGCATACGTACCATTGGAAGAAGCCTCCTGGAAGTTCGCGTCTTTTATATTTCGCTTTTATCCGGCTGTCAGCCGATACTCGTCAGGTGCAACCAACTGCCGGTACTTACAAAATCTGGATGCACACGTCAGCGTGCAAGCACTGGAAGAGCGGGCACGTGCCACACAGACAGTGGCATCTTCTGAGGCAACTCCACCCTGTCCTAAATATTTCGGCCCAACCCTCTCTCGCAATACGAGGCAGGTAAATGTCGAAAGTATGCGTCGCTGCTGCTGCAGTGAAGCAAAAGCCTGCGGAAGCTAAACGGGACAAAAAACAAAGGAAAACACTTCGGCGTCGCCGAGTGATGCATTACGGTTTCGAGACTAAACGTAAAAAACGACAGGCGACACTGTGTCGACAGCGGAAGCGAATTGCGGGGGAAATGTGTCCGTTTACGCGAAGGAAAGAAAAGAATGGGCGAGAGTGATGTTCCTTGGGGTACGCCATCGAGCGGGTAACCCGCGCCTTCTGAACGGCTGCCAAAGAGAAAAGAAGCAACCCCGGAGAGCGTTTCTTTTTTCGGAACATCGTCGCTTCCGTCTCTTAGGCGCGCCGGTGGTGATCCTCAGTGCGTGGCGGCGCCTCCCGCGTTGACGGGCGGAGAAGGGCGCCTCTCAAGGGCGCCTCTCTTTGCACTGCATGCCGCCGAAAGTTCGCACGCTGCTTCACGCGGGATGCGAGGAGGCGTTCGAAAGGTGGATGGCAGCTGCGCGCTTTTGGAGAAATATGGAGCTATAATCGCGTGCAAGTTTCAGCACCACTAAGGAGTAAAACTTTAGCATCCCTTCCTGAAGAAAGTTGAGAGATGCGAGAAAGTTTCCTCTCGTCAAAAGTGCGCCAAAAGTGCGTCAAAACCTTCGCTAAAAGTTGGTGCAACCTACGCTGAAAGCGCGTGCAATCGCTCGTCAAACCTTCAAGGAACCAAATCGCAAAAGAAGAGCAAACCCATGCGATGATTTTTCGCGCACATCTACGCATCTACGAACTTCCTGAATGTATACCGATACGCGGTTTATGAGATAGAGGTAAAGTATTGCACTCCGTCTTCACGATCGATGCGCGTATTGACTCATCTCGAAGAGTTCCCTTTTCGCGATTTTCAAGTAACCGTTCAGACACAATGGAAACTTCGTTTCACGCACGCGCCGTGTGTGCAGAGAGGTCTTATCAGAGCTTTTCGGTCAACCAAACGGTCTACGGGGAAGTGCATTAGTTTTTTGACAAGACGTCACCGATCCCACTGAGAAAGCTTTCGCTTTAAAAAGTGGATTCGGGTGGACCATTAAGTGCAGAGGACTGCCAACCGGTGTGCCACCGTGGTTACTCGGGGTGGATACCGACAGACGGGAGTAGGAGTGGAGGAGGACGAGTAACTGAATGGAGGCACGAAAAAGAAGATTCGGACGCTAAGAACGGACTCCAGCAGGGCAGGACAGGAGCGCTTCGAGGTCAAGGGAAGATGCCTTTATCCTTCAGTGGACCTGAGTACGCTGATGATGTTAATAGTTCTTTGAATGAGGGCCGTGTTATGTCATCTGTAATAACCAATTTCGAAAAAAAAAGCATTGCGAACCGCATGTGAACAACGCTGTGCTACCATATTGAGATTGATAGTTTTTCGTAGTTTTTATTGGTGCGCATTGCGGGACAGACGCGCAATTAATTGTACAGGGTATTGCGTAGGGGTATATAGATTTGTTTTAATTTATTTAATTTTAAATGTGACAGCGGGTGACGTGTGCAAAAGTGAGTGACAAAGAATACAGTATAAAAACAAACTGCGCTATTTTGTAAGCGCTGTGCACGACGCGGTTTTCACCGCGGTACTTAGCCATGGCAACGATATTGATGCAGCGACAACTAAAAATAAATGCTCTACTATGTTTGGAATCATTAAAACATAAAGTGAAATGTCCTACACTCAGCTGTGCGGTATAAGTAGTCGGCTTAAATAAGTCGCTGATCTGGCGGTTGTTCCTTTTTTCTATAATTTGTTCATGAATTAGGATACCCAATCCCTAAAATTGGGTAGCCGCGTGGCCTTGATGGGCAAATGGAGTTTGATGGAGTGGCAGCCGAAGGGCAAGTGGAACTAACGGGATCGCACAGATCCGGTCGAGACGACCATCCACATACCTTCCACCAGGAGTTAATTGTGCTCTGCGCATTTGCGAGAAGGGGCGGTGTTGTTGCCCACGCCTACAGCGAAGTCGTACTGCTCTATCCGTGTTAATGCCTCATTTACGGGAAGTCCGAGCAGCCCTATACCAGATGAAAGTCACAAGACTCTCACCAGTTCCACACGTCGGAGTTATTTCTGATGTGCGGTCCTCATGTATGTCTGCTTACCTCACGTGACCCACATGAATGCTTCCACCCCTCTACTTCCTTACTCCGTTTTGGGCAAACTAAAGCCTCCTCCTCCTCCTCCTCCTCCTCCTCCTCCTCCTCCTCCTCCTCTATGTGCTGCGTGCCTCGCCTACTTCACTTTTATTTTTGCCTTAGCAGTTAGCGAGCCTTTCGTGCACCTGGACAAAAGCTGAGCTACAAATCGCTTTTCTAGGCTACCTCATACGTTCGACGATCGGATGGAGATTTTTCTTTCTTCGCCGCCTTCGCCCTCCACCGGCACCGCATTAGCACCAGCCTTTATTATACATCGCATAAAACATCGGCACCTGTCACTACACTGACATGTGCCCCCGTAATAACGGTGCAAACATAACCACGCGAGTACGCCCCCCTTTCCGGTCTGACGTTCGCGCTACATTCCGGCGTCCGCAGCTGTTTTGGTTTTGAAGAAGTTTTCGACTGTCGCAGCCCTTGACGTCTTGACAGCTAGGCAAAGCTTGGCAGCTCCCGTGCGCATACCTGGACGCCGCGAAATTTTCTCTTTCTTATTTTTGTTTCTGTTCCCAGGGCACGCTGAAAAGAGATGGAGCTAGGGAGGGTCCCTGCGGCACCACCTACCCACCCAACCTAGCATGTACAATTTACGATGCACAAGAACGGGGTTATCAGATTGCCCCACTTCATAGTCATCGTAACAAAAAAGGTTATCAACTGAGCTTTTTGGGTAATAAGCAAGTTGACGATAGGAACAGGGAAGATAATACTAACGTAAAGCCTTGCCGTTTGTGTGGTGTTTTGTCGACACTCTGCTGCGAGCGTTTTTCGCGAGGTAACAACCTGCGCCATTGTCGAGCCAAGGTTGGCGACGTTAGACTGACGTTTTTTGACTAATGGAGGGAGCAAAAAATGAGAGTGAAGCAAGAAAAACGTCGACACTGACAGGACTGGCGCCGGCGCGTGGGCTGTCGAACAGACGCGAGCAGTCGCAGACGTCAATACACGTGCCCCCAATACGCGCTTTGCGCTTGTCTCGCTGGCAGATTTGCTCGTCATAGCAGTGCAAACGTCAAAGCTTTGTGTGGGTTTACAGAGGCAAAGAAAACGCAAATATCTTTTTCCCGGCGCCGGTTACACCCTGCCGAGAGGCTTGCGGGAGAAAATAAATTCCTGTTGAAGTGACGGATTACTTTTTCCTCACGCTGCACTTCGGTATCTGTTTGCCGCTAAAGGAAACATTTCTGTTACATTTTTAGTTAGCTAGGTTAATCCACCTTTAAAACAACGCGATGTATTCAAATATTTTTTCCGTTGATAAAAAAATTAGGTGACCTTCGAATTTGAGATGTGAAGCCTGAGGCAACAGCGAAGCTGGTGGCCTTCACTAACTTTAACTTGTATTTTTTTAGGTCTGCCCCTTTCTTAACAGAAAGATGATTAAAATGCGATGCCGTCTCCACGCAAACTGAGTTAAGTCAAAGTCCAGAATCCACCCTCCTAAAGTTCAAAATCCAAACTAGCTAAGTCCGAAGCCAAAGTCCACTTCAACTCAGCCCAAAGTCCAAAGCCAACGAATGCACTACGATCTAAAAAAAATGCTGTGCACCCCGAATGCGATGATAGCGCAATCGAAGAGACGTGGGTTTCATAAAGCGAGGGATTCAGGTTTGATTCCAGCCGCGGGAAGCGCTTTTTTAGGGGCGAAGCTCCTAAAGTCATGGGTCTGTCCATCCCTTGTGTCTCGTGGTACGTGACCGCCGCATGCTTTCGGAGATGTCGCAAAGTTGGCCGCGTTGCACGCGCAAGAACCGGCTGCAACCGGCAGCGCAAACTCGGCACCGGGAGCGCGAGCTTGTCTGTGTTCGCCAACGGAGGCGCGAGCGCACGTGCACTGCGAGGGGGAGATCACGCAAGAGATCACGCCACGAACGCAGGCAGTCGTTCTCGGAGATCGAACGAGACGCAAGGACCTTTGCTCGTTTCCTCTCGTCTTGTTCGGGCACAAGTTCGCCCCAAATAAAAGTTCTTTTTTTACCGTTGTGTCCCATCCTACGTGACAAATTGTGGTGGAGGTGCGGGGTAGTCCTCGATGGCGCGGGGTCTTTCACCAGGTCTGGGCCTGGGAGCATTGACTCCGAAAATAAAAGTTGATTTGTACAATGTACGCACACAGTCTTACGTCTTTCTTAATGATGTAATGGGCGAACTTTCGCGGGAGAGTTACGGTTACCGATATCTCCCCTCTCGAGGTTCGCCCCACTTATCATCATTCATTCCGTGGATATGGCGTGATTTTTTTTTTCTTGAGGCGCGCCCTCCCCACACCTGCTCGTCGGCTCCTTGCCTCCTCGCCACTTTCCCTCACACTCCCTGGCCTAGCATTTTCCCCCTTTCCACTTCTCCAAACGGAATTCCCTGTTAGCGGTCCGCACGGACAGAATAAAGCTTAAACAGCTCCGTTGTTAATAAGTATGCTGTTGGCTGATTAGTGACAACCTAGATTTCAAACAACCGAGATAACAACCCTGTATTTTAAAAAGGCTACTCAATAATTGATCTCAATCATATGCCGTCAACCTGGTAAGAGAGGAATCCGCGGAGAAATTCAAACCACGGGGAAAAAATCGGGCGGAGAATTGTTATGGGCTAGAGAACGCCCGGCAAACACACTGAAGTTCGTGCGTTTACCAGGTACAGCTACAGACGTTTCACGACATTTACCTGCCGGCCCCGATTAAAGTGTTTTTGAACTAGAAAGCGATGCAGAAAACTCGCTGGATGGCTTTTCAGCCTGCGCTCATCAGCTCTTTATATAAGATGGCTTTATGTAACTCACTCGGGGAACCTACTCACAGGATCACTTTCCAACGTGCGCACATCACCTTTTTATGTAACATGGCTTTATATAACCCACCCACCACGTTCATCCCTCAAGTAGCAATGAAGCGCACCAATGAGCCCGACAAGCGCTCGTTAAGGACAAAGACTTCGGTGAGATGACGAGGCCCGTGGCGAACGCCCTTAACGATGCACACTCGTCACGGACACTCGCTAAAGGGCTTCAAATAGAAACGACCACGGAACAACGCGACGCAAGGTCAGTCGCCATTTAAAATGCCCCCGTCCCCTCGTCGTGTTTACTGCCAGCCGTTTCTCGTATTAATTGGCTCAAATTAAATTAATGGCCGCTTTGAGCGGTAGCGAAGGCGCTGGTGCAAGCAATGACATTCGCCGAACGATGCGAGATGCGCTCAGAAAGTAACACCGTCCCGCACGAGCGATCAGTGTCACGTGACGTTGTGGGACGTTGCTCTGTGGTTTAAGCGTTCATGCGCGGCGCTCAGGTCGAACTCTGATGGGTCTTTATCCTGCAAAAAGCAGCAGCACGTTCTAACGGAGTTCCAACAACCGGCATGGTATACGGCCAATGAGAAAACGCAGTGTCATTTTTGTGCAAGATCTTGTATATTCGAACTTGAAAACTTGAAAAACACCGCCAGTCGCTGGCTTCTAACATTATTTTTTTAGTACATTAGCAATTTCTTGTCATAAACGCATATTAGAGAAATATCTAAGAAGACAAGAAATTACCAACGGCTTTATTAGCGATTGTGCAAAATTATAAGGTTAAAAAATACACCTGAAAATTTTGTTTCTTTTGGCACACAGTGACATCTGTGTTGCGTACTTGTTCATGCTAGTTCCAGCTTGTTCGCGCTGTTCGAATATACTTAAACATCCTGAACCAACTATAACCCACACCAGAGTCCTGCTTTGTGCAAGACTTCCAAAACATGTTAAAGAATTCCAGCACGCCTGAGTTAATTGCGAGCCCCTCGGCATACGTCTTACCTTGTTGCGCAGGGGTTTATCCAGAATTTCGATTTAAGGGAGGGTACAAATCCTCCTGGGAGGGGGGGGGGGGGTTGTTAGGGGTGTGTAAATCCCTGCCGTAGCACATGCAAAAAGATGAGATTTCTCCTAGAAACCAACTTTGCGAGTCGACCAAGTCTGCAGCCCCCGGCTGCTAGGAACAAGTAAGGCAGTTATCTGCGCATTTATGGGTTAATTTTTTAACACGAAAGAGCTTTATTCCGGGATACACAAATATTTCGTTGACGTCATATCCGTCACGGAAGTGACGCCAGTACAACGAAGCATGCGGCCTGTAAAGGGTGCACCCCTGCACACATGGTCTTCTTGCGGAGAAGGAATCTTTAGTACTAAAGAGTACGTTATTTTTTGGGTTGTTCGTTTACAGTTTTTTTGTATTTTAACAGAAAGGTGTTTTATACCGGGATACACCAAGATTTCACTGACGCCATATCCATCATGGAAATGACGCCAGCGATACGCCAGCAGGACGTCTCTCTCCAAGCACACCCACAAGACAGCCGCCGACCCGAAAATCATGCTCAGCTGCAGATTTCGTTGCATATTTCACTTTCGCGTTTTACCGATTCCTATGACACAGGAACCAATCAGTTTTTTTCCCTACGCCGCCGTTGCGGGTGGTCAAAGGCCGTGCCCGCTGCGAGCTCCGCCAGAGTTTGTTGGGACCGGAGCGAAGGAACTGTGGCGGGAAAGCGCACCATCCAAAACAACGGCGTATGTAGATATGGTCTTGGCGAATAAAGTGACTGCGCGTGCGGCCCGCTAAGGGATCCGCCTAGCCTTGAGAATAGTCGCCGACGATTGCCCCAGATTAGCGGCGCCACACTGCATTGTCATGATTGTGTGCACAGTCCTGTGTATTTAACACAGCCCAGCAAGATACGCGACACAACCATTTTCGTCATCCGACGGACTCCTAAAAACGCAGCGTCCTCCACAGAAACATGTGGGGCTGGCTGCTGGAGATCCTGGAGCAAGGACGCCGGCTCTACAATCTGCAGCGAACAGCTTTTGACAGACTGTCTCACTCAGAGACAAGGAAACCGCTCGAACAACAACGCAAACTGGGCCGGTAGGCCGCGGCTTTGATAACTAAACCATCGTGTGTGTTGTTTTTACTCGTACGCGTTGAAGCAGACAGGCGTGATCTTTTTTTTAACCCTTTGTGAAGACTGTTTACTGCGGACACAATGACGTCATCGAAATGTGGGGCGTGTTCAGGACCGCGTGATAGTTCTTTTCTCCCCTCCTCCCCCTTTCTACCCTGCTCTCCCTAAGTCATTTCCTTGCGTCGCAATGGACGTTTTTCGGCCGTTCATTTTTTTTTCCCCCTCAAAGTTGATGCCGTAATTGCCATAACATAATTTGTCTGCGCCTGAACCTGCAGGGCCGTGACTAACATTAAAACCTGTGTTTGCCGACATAGTCGCTTAACGAAGCTCGATAACATTCAGCATTTTACGCGCGTACAGTTTGAAATCAAGGACACAACGAGGTTATTCCGAAAATACCTTCTTGCTGCGCTAGTTGGTGAATAGATTCCATGATTTGAAGCGCAACAAAAAAACCCGGATGATGAAACAGAGTAGACGAGACAGGCGCTACTGTCTCGAGTAGTGCCTGTCCCGTCTACTGTTTTATCGTCCGTGTTTTAGGGGCGAAGCACCTTAAGGCCGAGGCTTGTCCGGCGTCCGGCGTCCGTGCTCACGGCACAGCACCGTGTAAATCGAAATATCTGTGAACAAAAGGCTCACAAAAGGTTAACGAGAACAAAATAAAAGGTTCACAAAAGGTTAGAGAGAGAGAGAGAGAGAGAGAGAGAGAGAGAGAGAGAGAGAGAGAGAGAGAGAGAGAGAGAGAGAGAGACACGCACAGCACCGTGTAAATCGGAACATCTGTGGACACAAGGTTCACAAAGGGGTAATAACAAGAACAAAATAAAAGGTTCACAAAAGGTTAGAGAGAGAGAGAGACACGCACAGCACCGTGTAAATCGAAATATCTGTGAACAAAAGGCTCACAAAAGGTTAACGAGAACAAAATAAAAGGTTCACAAAAGGTTAGAGAGAGAGAGAGAGAGAGAGAGAGAGAGAGAGAGAGAGAGAGAGAGAGAGAGAGAGAGAGAGAGAGAGAGAGAGAGAGAGAGAGAGAGAGAGAGAGAGAGAGACGCACAGCACCGTGTAAATCGGAACATCTGTGGACACAAGGTTCACAAAGGGGTAATAACAAGAACAAAATAAAAGGTTCACAAAAGGTTAGAGAGAGAGAGAGACACGCACAGCACCGTGTAAATCGGAACATCTGTGAACAAAAGGTTCACAAAAGGGTAATAGAAGAACAAAATAAAAGGTTCACAAAAGGAGAGAGAGAGAGAGAGAGAGAGAGAGAGAGAGAGAGAGAGAGAGAGAGAGAGAGAGAGAGAGAGAGAGAGAGAGAGAGAGAGAGAGAGAGAGAGAGAGAGAGAGAGAGAGAGAGAGAGAGAGAGAGAGCTCCTGAAGAACCGTGCTACGCATGCGCGAGGAGCATTGGATTGGACTGGATTGGATTGGGATTTGGAGTGGATTGAATTGAAATGGATTGGATTGGATTAAATTTATTTATTTATTTATTTATTTATTTATTTATTTATTTATTTATTTATTTATTTATTTATTTATTTATTTATTTATTTCATATTACCCCTAAAGGCCCTCAATGAGGGTATTACATAGGGGGGGGGGCATACACGCACTGAAACCACATGTTCAAACAGTATTAGACAAAATAGAAAAAAGTAGCAAAGAACAAGAAAACCTTGGTTCAAAAAAAATAAGATATAAATGAACTAGAAGAAAAAAAATAAAAAAAGAAAAGGAAAGGTAAATTTAATTCTACAAAATATGGCAGGAATACAATGTGTTAAAAATAATTTGAACGAATAAACGGATTGCGCTTGCGCAAGACGGTGACAAGGAAATTGCTCTACGGAATTAGTTAAGCACAGTTGAATACAGAAAAACGATGAAGGGCAAAAAAGAGAACAGCGGTGGGTGCACAATATTGCATATCAAAAAACAGTACAATTCAAATCATCACGGTTGGCGAAGCAGTTCTTGAAATTTAGTAATGTCAGTTTGAGTTGCTATATGTGAGGGTAAATCGTTCCAGTCAGATATGGTGCGGGGCAGGAATGAGTGTGCATACAAATTGATTGGTATTGTATTGGATTGGAAATCGTTTTAGCAGCAGTAAGCCCTCTCACGGGTGATTTACGGTAAGAACGATCCCCAGTGCTTCGCCCACTGGTCATGATTCACTTCGTGAAGATGCGTGAATTTTTTTTTTTTTTTTACGCTTCAAATCAAAGTTATTCCGCTTGTAAAACGAGCGTACCTCTACCGCAATCATAACGACGCCGCCAAGACCCGACGCGACCTAAAGCTGCCACGTTCCGTCCCGGTCGTCAGCACGTGTGACGTCGTTTACAGCCACTCACTCCCCCGCACCGCGGAACTGAGACACAACACGCATCCTCCCGCGAGAAGAGGTCATTCGTTTTCCGTACTACGGATCAAGTAGCCAAAAGTGGTGCGAATGGCCCAAGGGAAGGAAGGGGTCGGCGCAGTCATATTTCAGCGCGCCTTCACCACTCCGACATGTTTTCTTTTCACCCTTGCGCCACCCTTGTCTTGCGTTCCATCACAGCTCGTCTTCTCGGTCACCGACACGCGCTGTGCTTCTCGGAAGGCGCAGTGAAAGAAATCCGCTGATGCCGGCTCGCTGTCGGCAGCACCCGCGGCAGCGAGGAAGGGAAAGAAAAGGGCTCTCCCCGGGATCGTTCACACCGCTTAATCTTTTCGGACAGCGCTCGCACGACGAACCGCTTTTTTGTACACATCGCACCATCTACACGTATAAGAAGCTGCGGATGCTGGCGCCCGCGTCAGATTGCGATCGCTCAAACGTGCGCGCGCTGAGAGGCAGCCCGTCACTGCTAGAAGCGTGACAAAGTCACCATCATCATCATCGTCGTCGTCATCATCATCATCACCACCACCACCAGCCTATCTACTCCCACTGCAGGGCAAAGGCCTCTCCCATTATTCTCCAATTACCCCGGTCCTGTGCTAACTGCGACCAATTGATCCCCGCAAACTTCTTGATCTCATCTGCCCATCTAACTTTCTGCCGCCCCCTGCCACGCTTGCCTTCTCTAGGGATCCACTCTGTTACCCTTAATGACCAACGGTTATCTTTCCTTCGCATTACATGCCCTGCCCACGTCCATTTTTTCTTCCTAATTTTTACTAATACGTCCTTAACACGCGTTTGTTCCCTGACCCACTCCGCTCTCTTCTTATCCCGTAATGTTGCACCGATCATTTTCCGTTGCACTGCGCGCTGAATCGTCCTCAATTTAGGTTGAACCAAGTTTCTGCCCCGTAGGCGAGTACCGGCAAGATGCAGCTGTCATACACTTTCTTCTTCAGAGACAATGCTAGGCTGCCATTCATTATCTGAGAATGCCTGCCGAATGCACTCCACCCCATTTTTATCCTTCTGATTATCTCTGCTTCATGGTTGGGATCCGGGGTCACAACTTGGCCTAAGTAGATATATTGGCTTACCACTTCCACTGCCTCGCCACCTATCTCAAACGGCTGTGCTGTCTCGAGGTTATTGATCGTAATGTCTCGCAAATAAAGGCTAACTTTGTGAACGATAGCGGAACACGTTATCACGAGTACAAGCGTTCTGTTCAAACAAACATCAGCTGGCGACAATGGCAGGGATAGAGTCAATCCCCATGCACTTTGGGACTAATAAATAAAAGAACTCCCGTCGTCATTACCGAGGAGCTAGCTACACGCTTCCAGACGGCGCGAACATAGGGTCTTTGTGTCAGCATCGGTCACAGACGAGGTGGATACCTTAGAGTTTCATGCACAGTGACGAAGATCATTGCACTTGAACTATTGACTTCATTCCGGAAAGGTTCATCTGGTTAAACTCAATGGTTTAGCATCACTTTCAGCGACACACGGCGATAAAGAAATGCATACAGGTTATTGGATACACGGGTTGCTTACATGTCATTCAAGGAAAGATAATTGTAGGGCCCTCTCTAAAATCGCTGTGTTTTGATATCGCTGCAAGAGGCGGAATATGTTGGCAGTGGCGCACTGCGCCATGCTAACCCAGATCTGAAGACAACGATGGCCGGCCATTAAATCATCGCTTCATTCACAGTGGTTCGTGCCTTTCTCCCACCGGCCCGTAACGATACCTTAAAGCAAACCCTTGGATTGCCGAGGTGGTCGCCTACCCCTAACGACGCTTTCAGATCAAAGAAATACTCCTGCATATGTAGATTTTATACCGCCTTGTGTCCAAAGCTGCACTTTCGTGTACAAGCGAAAAGCGCCAATTAGTTCTGTCGCATGCGCCACAGAACTAGGGCTTGCAACCAAGCCCGACAAACAACCTTGTCTTTAAAACCGAACGAGTAATTCTTCCAGCGCAGTGCTGAACAAAACGCAAGCAAGCGACGAGTGAAGCCTAGTTTGCCTCCAGCGGCTTTTACAATCAACGGTACTCGAACAGCGCGAACCGGCCCCGTGAGCACTCTCCCGGCAGAGCTTTCTGCAAGATAACCGTCGAGCAATGCGCGCCGGGATGGCGCGCTCACGCGGTCTCCTCTCGCGAACTCGCGGATCGGTCGGAACAGGACCACC